>NW_028227270.1:81613138-81813138 GCF_978045245.1 Mus caroli | reverse complement strand
AACCACCACCCCATATACAAAACAAAACCAGGCCCATGATGACCTTAGAGAGGTTACTTATCACCATGAGACAAAACACTCCATAATCCCAAAACGCAGAAATGTTACCAGTGACCAGAGGGACACAATGATTCTCACTCCCTAATCTTGACTCATTCCTGCTTCCTGTCCCTGCAGTCCCATCTCTTGTCCTGTGGTGGATACAGAAGTATGTGCCAGCTGTTATTCTTCTGTTCTATTTCAGGAAGAATGCAGACCCACACTGTAATAGAATAGGAAGCTAAGCCTTCTTGAAAATGACCGATGAGTCGTTCATCTTAGGACGCTGAAAATAATCATTGGAGCATAGAACATGTTGAACTGGAGATGTCAGACAATGCCAATACTAAAACAATCGTACAGCCATCCTGAATGAGCAATGTGGCCAGACTGACCAGGTTCTCCTTGGTAATCAGTTAAGGGATATTAGTACACATTTCTCAAGCAAAAATCATTACCTATCATTTAACAACTCCCAGCGTGAATTAGCTTGCTGTTTGTCTAGTGCAAGGAATCTCACCAAATAACTGCCTTTTGTCAGGAATGATGAACACCCCCTACACAACGGAGACATAGTTAGTCGTCTCTGGAAATTCTAAAACATTTTCCATTTAACTGGGTGCACCACACTAATTTGCGGAATGATGAGGTCATCGGTCTTGGGCCTTCGTTCACTCTTTGTTTCTCTTCTTTAATCTCATTCTCTTCGTTTTCTTTATTACTAAGAGGGAGGCAAACTCACAAAAACCTGTTATCTATTATCCTTGTTCCAAATTTTGCTGGTTCTCAGTCCCCAGGGTTCGAAGTCAATATGTTTGGTAATGACTTTTTACAAAGAAAAAGGAAAAGGAACAGAGATTGGATTTCAAGTGTTATGATGAATGCGTGTCCGAACTTACAGCTGGGTTCGGCTTAAAGAACTCAGCATCAATTGCACAGGAAGTCATCTTTGGAGAAACTGAAATCTGACAGAATACTAAATAAAATTCTCTCTCTCTCTCTCTCTCTCTCTCTCTCTCTCTCTCTCTCTCTCTCTCTCTCTCTCCCTCCCTCCCTCCCTCCTACCCTCTCTCCCTCTCCCTCTCTCTTCCTCTCTCTCTTCTCTTCCTCCCTCCCTTTCTCTCCCTCCCTTCTTTCCTTTATCCCTCCCTCTCTTCTTCCCTGCCTCCTTTCTACACACACACACACACACACACACACACACACACACACCTAATTTGCTAAGTATTTAGGGACTCCCTTAGCCATATTGTAACCAGGAAACAGTTGGTGTGAGTTTAAGAGTCTGAGAGGCCAGAGTTCATCTGCTTTTCTTCTTTTTCTCCTTTCGTTGATTTACTAATTGGCTTCAAATTACCTTCGTGGCTTGTGTGTTGTGGGCTTATCAGGTAAAAATAAATGAAGAGGAGTCTTTCGGTGTTTAAAAAAAAATATATATATATATATATATATTTATATATAAATATATAAAAAATATATATATAAAAAATATATATATATTTATATATATAGCATATATATATATATATATGCTAAAACGTGTTGAAAAGAAAAACCCAGTGGCAAAAGGAATCCTAAAATGCAATGTGTTTTAGAAACCCAGAATCCAATAAAAGCACTAATTTGTTCTGTGTAAGCCTGTGCACTGTGGGGGAGGGGAGAACAGGCATCCCTTCCTCTGAAAGGAAAAAAAGAGAGAGAGAGAGAGCTATGAGGAGGTCGGAGCTTCCCTGGTTCCTTTTAGTGAGTGAAAAATCTCAGGAAATAACATTGCATATTGCAATTAAAATACAGACTGTTTTGTCCCCCAAACCTCCCCAAGATCTTTATTCTTCTCTAAACTATTGTATGGAAAAAATAAGTGTATACATCTGTATGTACAACTGTGTGCATGTCTGTACAGCCACGTACTGCAAGGTGCTATTCCAGTGGTGGTGGACCACAGTGTCTTGTTTGCTTAGTGACCCAGCAGGAATTTTAGAGTATGTCATGGACTCTGTGATTCACACAGCAAAGTCACAGAACAGCACCGTTTTCCTGACATCTCCTTAGCAAGTAGTGTGAAAATATGTGTGGGGGTAAGCATGTATAACTTTTTGTTCCTAAATAAAAGGTAAAGTTTCCAGTTTTAGCGAGCTTGTCCTTCAGCGTGCATAGAAGCATGATAAGAAGTGGAACTTCCCCATGTCAACTGCATTACATTTTTCTTACCACATCTAAAAGGCCCTGGGCTCCCAGCTGTGCGCAGGTGAAGGATGCAGGGAATGGCTGACTTCCTTCCTCACCAACATCATCCTCAGCTGCTTGGCTGCTGCTGCCTCCAATGTTTTGGAGGAATTCTTAAGAGGGTTTTCAAACAAGCAAACTTATCAGATCTGGGGCTGAAGAGATGACTTAGTGGTCAAAAGTATTGACTGCTCTTCCAGAGGACCCAAGTTTGGATTGATCCCAGAACTTTTTCTGAGGTTCCACAACCAACCGGTGACTACAGCTCTAGGGGAGGCAATGCCCTCTTTGGGTTTCTGCTGGCACCCATGCATGCATATCCACCGCGATATGTACACATAATTAAGAATAATAAAAACAAAGCTTTAAAACAATCGCTGGCTTGTGTGAACATGAGGGAAGAGCACGTGGAGTGCCCAGCCACCAAACCAGTTTTAATCGTTTTCTTGTGCTCGTGCAAGAGCAGACCTTCGGTACCTCCCCCCCACCCCCCACCCCCACGGCCCCCGCGGAGGCTCCCCTTTAGGAGACCTGAGGCCTGGCAACGCTGTGGAGAATACGGGTCACTTGCTTCATCAGCTTATCCACTGCGGCCCAGTTGTTTTTGCTTTGATGGGACTCTTTGGAAGCTAGAGATAACTGGATGCAAAGCATGGCAAAAGTAGTTCAGATCAGAAAGAAATGATCCAAAACTTCTAGGCACAATCACAAAGAGAAAGCAAAATGCCGTTCCGGCCAGGCATTCACCAGATGTCTCTGCTCCGATCGGAAGGCAAAGTAGAGCGAAGCGATGGCGCGGAAGGCCCTTAAGCTCCTGCTGTCGAGTTGTTATTAATTAAAAATTCAGCAAGGGAAATCTCAAGTTCTTTGAAGGCGTGCTTTCTCTGTTTCCCCATATGAGGGTGAACTCTTATAAATTCTATTTTATGATACTCCTATTGATGGTTTGGGAGAATGAATTAATTGTTGGGGGAATGAAGTGGGAAAAGTGAACACAGGAAAAAAAAAAAAAAAACCCTGCCTTACTAAACGAACAATTAAATGAGATAGGGCATCTGATAAGGGTTTGCTATGCTCCTGGCGATTCTCCAGCTTGTGTTCTTTGTGTAGAAGAACCTGGGAGAATGCGCTGCTTTCCCCAGGATCATTATTTAAGTCTACAAGCACATTGGAGTGCTGCAAGTCTGGATCACAAAATCTGAACGACCAGTCCTGAATTCCTGAATTGTTCCAACCAACTCTGGTCAGAACACAGTTACCTTCAGCTCTCCTGCCTAGAACTCCAAGACTACCCATGGTTTCCTCTTCAAGTCAGTTCATCAGTTAGAAGCATATTCTTATAAATGCGCGTGTAGTGTGCATGCGTGTGCACATGTAAGGGAACGTGTGTGTGTGTGTGTGTGAGTGTGTGTGTGTGCAGGTGTCTGTGACTACTTCACCAGTGCCTGCATCTAGATGTATCTAGCATCTGAGGAGTTCTTTGAAACCAGAGATGTCCCCGCTGATGTGGGAAGTCTTCTTCCTCAAATGCTCCCGACCTTAGTCACTGAGGCATGGTTTCTCAACAGAATCTGGAACTCACAGGTCCAATGAGTCTAGCTAGCCAGTTGATTCTGGCAAACTCCCATCTTAGCCTTTTGAGGCATGAAGGACATCATGCCTATTTGGCATCTACATGGCTGACACTGAGTTCTGCTTAAGTTGGGAGCCCAGGGCAATGCAGGCATCTTCTCAACCCCAAATCTCCTTGTCCTGGATCCTCTCAGCCTTGAGGCACCGTTTGCTTCTTCCTTTGTCGTGCTTTGATATTTATTCATGTGTACGTGTGCAGGTGCCCACAGAGACCAGGAGAGGGCATGAGAACACTTAGAACTGGAGGTACAGGTGGTCATGAGTCATCACCCCAAGTAGGTACTAGAGTCTGAACTCCAGACCTTTTGCAAAAGCAGCGACTGCTCTTAACGTCCAAGCTACCTCTTCAGCCTCCATTGAAGCACATATTTTAATACTTACAATGCAGTTACCCACTGAGGCCAAATGAGCTTATCTTTTCTCAAAGGTCATAATGTTTTTGTGGGTTTTTTTCACCTTTCCCACATGCTTTCAGTTTAGGTAGAGCCTCTTGCTGATGGAATAATCATGATGCTTTAAACTTTAGGATGCATGTTGCATTGTTTGATGTGAGCATACTTTCTTGGGTGCCAGCTTAGATGTGGAACTCAAGCCTGCTCATATAAGCAATGCAAACACAACTCCTTTTATACTTACAAAATTGTAACAAAAATAAAATTTGACACATTGGTGGGTCCATAGGTATATTTTAATGTAAATGTTTCTACTCTCAACTAGAGACTAGATTAATTCATACACAACATGACCTTTGTAAATAACCCTCTTCTTTATATCGCTGTGTCTTACGTATATCTGCTGTTAAGAAAATAAACACCAGACTGGGAAGATGGCTCAGTGACTAAGAATATTTGCCTTACAAGCATGAAGACCTAAGTTCAGATGCCCAGTATCTACAAAAGAAGCTGAGTGTAGAATATATAGCTATAACCCTGCGCTACATGGGGCAGAGACAACACAGTCACTGGGGCTTCCTCTGGCCACCAGCTTAATCAACAACATTCAGAAAGGAATAAGGTCATGAGCAGTAGGGGAAGACACCTGACACCCTGCTTCAGCTTCATACACAAACACACACACACATACACACACACACACACATGTATATATATAGACACACACATGAAGACATACACAGACGCAGACAGAGACACACACAGAGATACATACATACACACACAGACATACAGAGATACACACAAAGAGATACATAGAGAGACATATACAGACACACACTCACAGAGAGACACAGACACAAACATACAAACACTAACATACACACAGAGAGACATACATAGACCTACACACACAGATACACACACAGACATACACAGATACAGACACACCCATAGAGACATACACAGACACACACAGACATAAAGAGACTCATAGACACACAGAGAAACAAACAGACACAGTCACACTGACATACACACACAGAGGCTTGTACAGACACATACACACAGACAAGCATACAAACACTGATATACACACAGAGACACACAGACACAGAGACACACACGCACATACAGAAACATATACACAGAAAGAAACATACACAGAGACATATATACACACACACCCATACATAGACACAGACATATACACACACGTACTCATACACACACACACACACACACACACACACACACACACAGACATATACACACACATAGAAGGAGGAGGAGGGGGAAGAGTTTTTGTCTTGGTTTTGTTTATTGACCATATATGATATTGATTGTTTCTAGGCTAAGACATTATAATATTTAATCTTGCACGGGGCACATTGAGAAATGACAGCATTAGGATAGAGCAGTACTTTGACTCCTCATTTGTCTCATTTTTATCTTTAAATCACCCTACCTTGATTGATTAGCCATAGATTTAAGCAATGTTTGGTGGCTCAGCACAAGGACTCCAGACCTGGGCAGCCATGGTGTGATGGGTTTGTATGTATGTTGCTCAGAGGCTCCTACAAGGACACCTGCTGTGAGGGATGCTGTGTGCTCACAGGTTGAATGTTTGTTTCCAAGAGCTGTGACATCTTCAAGACGATTCTTTATGAACCAGTGACTGAGCTGGTCACACAATGGCACCTGGCTATCACGGTTCTATACACTGAACTTCCATTGGAACACTTCAGACTTTCTCCAAGCTACATCATGTCTGGGAGTGATCTGCTCTATTCCTGTTCCATATCTGCTGATGTATTGTGACAGCAATCCTGTCTTTAGCTCGTCTACTTTCTGAATCCCCTACCCCCCCCACCCCCTGTACTACAGTTTGCCTACATATCTGCTTCCTAAAGTCCTGGATGACATTCATGGCTGTCCCAGGGCTTTATTTTGCAAATATTTCTTCATCTGTGACCATCTGTGTTATAATTTTATGACATTATTAACTGACAAATTAATTTAAGAACAATTTACATACATACTTAAATTCATCAGATTTAAGTATGTTTTCAGATATATACATATATTATATATATGCATATATATATGTTTCATGTGGTAGTCAAGTTACATGCATTAAAAAGTCAGAAATGAAAAATATTTAAAAATGAAAAATATTGCCCATGTTACTACAGAGCTTCCTCAACTCTAAAAACAAAGAATAGTACACAAATGTTGAGTTCTTATATATTGTAGAATGATATTTTAATTTCACATCTTATTATTAGCGTGCCTGGTCTCAGAATTATAAATATGAATTCATGCTTAATTTTCTAGGAAATTCCTTTTGAGTTCTTCCTGCCATTTGATTTTTAAAATCCAGTGATAATCTGAAGATCTGCCCTGAATTCATGAGTTGTGCACTCTTTGGAGCATCTAAGAATTGTTTACATCCCTGGGTGTTTTGTTCCCAATTCTAAGAAGGTGCACAGTGTCCACACTTTGGTCTTCATTCTTCTTGAGTTTCATGCGTTTAGCAAATTGTATCTTATATCTTGGACACTGTGCACCTTCTTAGAATTGGGAACAAAACACCCAGGGAAGGAGTTACAGAGACAAAGTTCGTAGCTGTGATGAAAGGATGGACCATTTAGAGACTGCCGTATCCAGGGATCCATCCCATAATCAGCTTCTAAACGCTGACACCATTGCATACACTAGCAAGATTTTGCTGAAAGGACCCAAATATAGCTGTCTCTTGTGAGATGATGCCGGGGCCTAGCAAACACAGGAGTGGATGTTCACAGTCAGCTATTGGATGTATCACAGGGCTCCCAATGGAGAAGCTAGAGAAAGTACCCAAGGAGCTAAAGGAATCTGCAACCCTATTGTTGGAACAACATAATGTACTAACCAGAACCCCGGAGCTCTTGTCTCTAGCTGCATATGTATCGAAAGATGACCTAGTCGGCCATCAATGGAAAGAGAGGCCCATTGGACTTGCAAACTTTATATGCCCCAATATAGGGGAATGCCAGGGCCAAAGAATGGGAATGGGTGGGTAGGGAAGCGGGGGGGGGGGGGGCGCTATGGGGGACTTTTGGGATAGCATTGGAAATGTAATTGAGGAAAATATGTAATAAAAATATTAAAAATTAAAAAAAAAGAATTGTTTACATCATTGGGGCTTAGAAGTGGCCCCTGGAATATATTTAGACAAAGGCCTGCTGGGAACTCGGTGAACAAACTTAAGACCATGGCCAGTTCGCAGCTGTGCTCAGCTCCCAGGAACTTTCTTTTATTATTTCCTGGGTTATTTTCACCCCTTCAATACCATTTCCTCTCTTCAGCTTTCACTGTAAGAGTTTTGAGGTTTTGCATAATCAATAACTTACATGTCTCCCACATTAAAATGATTTTGCAATAATTTCAGATTATTCATATTTTTCTGAATTTCTTTTGGCTTGTTTATTACATGAAAATTTCTGTGATTTTAGAATTTGGCCACTTTCTCTTTAGATTTTTTTTTCCGACATGGGAAGAAGCTTTTCGGGTTTCTGAAGGTAAGGATTTCTGGGGACAGTGGTAAGTTGGATGGGGTAATAAGTATGACTTGAGCAAAATACATACTTTCTTCTTCTTCTTCTTCTTCTTCTTCTTCTTCTTCTTCTTCTTCTTCTTCTTCTTCTTCTTCTTCTTCTTCTTCTTCTTCTCCTCCTCCTCCTCCCCCTCCCCCTCCTCCTCCTCCTCCTCCTCCTTCTTCTCCTCCTCCTCTTCCTCTTCCTCCTTCTCTTCTTCTTCCTCCTCCTCTTCCTCCTCCTCTCCTCCTTCTTCTTCATAATCATCTCATCACCATTTCCTGGACTCATAGTCTCCTGTACTTCTTGTGGAACCTCCCTCACAGAAATCTTTTAAAACCAAATCTTTTAAATTCATAGGACAAGCTCTGTTTACAACCCAATATTCAACTCTTTCTCAAAATTTCTTAGCTGCACTCATTTCACTGGGCTTCCATTGGCTGCAAGCTTGTGTTTTCTCCCTCATGACTAACCCCTGTGCATACAAATCCACTTACATTTTAATAACCTAAGATAATATTTCCTCAGAAAACTTCACCCACTCGGTGCTCATTTCTCCATGAATGATTAATGATGATAATTTATATGGAATCTTCTACTGAAAAGCACATTAAATAACAGCGTTACCAGTGCAGTCTTCCTCCTATCTCGTTACCCTGGAGAGCAATGTTTGGAATTCATTCTGCTATTTTACCAGTGGCCAGTCTTCAACGTCATCCCTGTGTAGAAAAGGAATAGGATACAGATACACATTTTAAAAAATAACGTTGTTGACTGTCTTATCTTTTTTCCCAGAGGCCTTATCAACTGGTCATTAACAATTGACCTGCTAGAAGCAGCAGACTGCGCTAGATGCTAATTCAACTGTGTAATCCTGGACAAACGGAGTTTTCCGAGTCGGTTTCTTCCCAGGGCTGGTGAGAGAACTGATGGACTCAGGGCATAGGATGTGCTGATGAGTGTGCTTAGTAGGTTTTAAACATCCAAAGGTGTTATCTACAGTGCTTAAGTGTTGTCAATTTCCAGAGGTCAGGGAATCATCTGGCTCCTTTCTACCAAAACGAATCTCTTCTCTTCCCTTGCCACCTCTTTGCATTCTGGCCTGAACACCTACGATTACAGAGTGTACAGAACTGGAGGACATAATGATAAACAATACAGAGAGACAAAAATGATATTTTCTCTTATACATGGTACCTACAAACTTTACAGTGAAAGCTGAATAATGACTAATAGATGCGAGGGGCATTGGGGTGGCAAAGAGAAAGTTATATTTGATAAGTGCATATTGAATACATGTATTGAAATATCACATGGATCCCATTAATAGTGATAATTAATATTTATTGATTTTTTTAAAAAAAGAATTACTTTTCTGTTTTTCCGATTGTGTTATTAGATCAGGCAACTGGAGCTTACCTTCCTTAATCACCCAGTATAACCAGTATATATATATATATATATATATATATATATATATATATATATATATGTGTGTGTGTGTGTGTGTGTGTGTGTATGTATGTATATGCTAGCCAGTGAAGAAGGAGGGTAAAGATATAGAAAGAAGAAGCTACAGTTCGAAGTTTTATACTTTCAAAAGTTTCCAAATTACAAGCTTACTTGGACATAAGGAGGTAGAAGCCAAGATATTTCTCCGTGCTGAAAAGATGGTGTCAGTCACGCAGAAGAGGAAGCCCCATGAGTGTCAAGCGTAGGCTTGGTATCATCACTGGCAAAGTCAAAATGGAGGGCATTGTGGATATGGGGTATATGAGGCTGTGCATGTCAGAATGGTAGACATTCCCTGGTGTGTGCAGATGTGCTACAAATTATTCACTTCCCTTCACAGGGGGACTCATAAACACAGCAAAATGAAGGAGTGTAGGAAACAGGCAGAGCTAGCTCCGCATCACAAAATCAAGAGTTCCGTCGTTAGAGTCAGTTTTGGAAACTACTGATTTGGGTGATGTTCCTGCAGAGTAATGTTCACATCATTGGGAAAATGGATTCATCCAACTGGTGCCTGTTGGTATTGTATGACTACATGCCACCACTGATACCTGCTTTTAGTGGTGGATCTAAAATTTCAAGCTTCTACAAACTGTTTAAGACCTAGGGAAATAAACCCAGAGGTGCCTCCGACTAACTTCCTACAGAGACACAGAGGGCGGTTTGCATCCACCCGGCAGCAAACCTGAAGTGTTACAGATCTACAATTTCCTTTACTCTGTATTTAGTCCAAATTCTAGACTCCTGTGAATAAGTTAGTTTTCCATTCTTCCTTGTGTTTTGGATGCAGATTCCCCTGTAATTTCCATTTAGATGCTTATAAATCCCTCCATAAAAAGCAACTCAGTCTAAACCCAAACAAACGCTTTGTTCTACCTTGTGTTAGTGGGGTTAGCCAAGGGGAATGATAAAATCGCAACTGAAGAGTTTAAAAAGTGTTCAGCGGGGCTGAGGGGATTTAGCTTAGTTGGAAAATCCGAGTGCTTAGCTTGCATCTACAAGACCCTGGGTTCAAGCCCCAACAACACAAAGAATAATAATAAAAAAAAAAAGCCAAAACAAACAAAGAAACAAACACCAGAGGTGTTCCATACATTCTTCAGTCGCAGGAGTTGGGGGGAGGCTCTTACCCTGGCTATAGATTACAATTAACCTTCAGCTTCCAAACGGCTAGTATTTGCTTTTTCTCGCTCACTGTTAGGCTTCTCCCATTGACTGAGTTAGCTATCAGCGGGGCTCTTTTGACTTCTCCCACCTCTGATTGCTGCTCTTCCTGCACATTTCCATGCAGAGTGTAGGATTGGCAGAGTAAGTCTGTGCCATTCCTGGTGTGTGGAAACTTGGGGTCTCTCCATGGGGAGGCTTCAGGATTGAGACTCTAGCTCTGCTTGGATGGTAAGGGAAGGAGCCCATTAGTGTATCTCAAAGCCCCTTCCTTCCTTCTTGGCAGGGGTCGTTGCTTGGAGCCAGCAGGTGCTTAATGCTGTTAAATTTATGAGTAGCGAAAGCTGTTGGGTTTCTTAACATCTGGGTAACATAAATTATCAGATCTTTTTTGTTGGCTCGACATAGTTGGAAAGTGATTTTGAAATCCATGGAAAGCCATTAAATAACCTTTTCCCGGAATGTGTTTATCTCTGAACATTTACCTCTGTGATTGTAGGTTGTCCCCAGATGAGCTGACAGAGCCCAGCCTGGCAGGAAGCAACAATGTTAGGAAAAACTAAGCCAAAATTATGTCCCCTTGAGATCCTTCTTAACACAAGGTGACCGCTCATTTACTCATTTCTAGGACTACTTTAAGATTCAGATCAGCTTTAATTTACATATTTATAGTTTATAACACATTTTTTTTTTCTGGTTGAGAATTACCAATATGTGTAGAACCAACAAATGAATCTCTGAATGACTTCCAAAAGCTGGTTTTACTTTTAAACCAAAAGTGATATTTTAATCTTTCCCTTTGTTCCATTTCTTTCCCTTTCTCTCCTTTTATTGCGATATTCATGGTATGCTAGCATGTTTTCACATGATATAGTGTGAACAGTTCTGTGTTTATGAGCAGCTACTCTGGAAGCTATCCTGGTTGCTTCTCTTTAAGGTCTCGATCATGAGCGAATTACATAAACAGCCACGGTCATCCTGTTCTTCCTCACAGTAGAATTTGTCACAGACATCATGGGTGATAGCCTAGTGTCTGTTACATGTTATCCTAAAGGTTTTTCCAATAAAGTTTTAATATGATATTATAGAGATAGGCTGAGGACATTAATCTAATGTATGTGTATGTCTCTGTGTGTGTATGTCATCTAACTGAATTTTAAGGCATTATATATCACAGCTGTAAAGATTCAATAAAACAAACACACCTGGCCTAGTGTGTGTACTATTCTGTAGTTCCCAAGAAAGATTGCAATTAGATCCAAACTATATTTCAGTAATATTTTACTTTATTTTTAAAATGTCAAGTCTTGCAGATTTTCCATATTGACTACTTGGGAAAATGGGTAGTTGAAAAGAAGTGTGGTTTTTTTGTTTTGTTTTGTTTTTTTTTTTTTTTTTTTTTTTTTTAGCATACCATTTTCTCTAATGTATGTGGAGGACTGCTCCAAATTGTGTTCATTTCCTGGCAATTTTAGGATGTTTTCATAAGAGGAATTCAAAACGCATAGCTTTCAGATAGGATCCAGAATAAAGCTTTGCAACTGAAGACAGTTTTCTCGGGGTTTCTCCTCCTTGAAATAAGAACAATAATGTGCCAGAGACCCCAAAGGGAAATATATTGTTAATGGAAAAAATTGCCTTCATTCACTTCTTCTATTTAAGGGAGGCTCTTGCTGCCAGGTTATAATGAAAACATAAAGATCTAATACAAAACTGATCAGGAGAAAGAGGCAGGGGAAAGGAACCCAGAAAATACAGCTTCTTATCCGGATGGTAACATTCACTGGTAGCTTTGTGAGAAAAAATACCAAACAGCTAACAAAGCCCTTCATCCTCTCTGAGGTCGTTGCCCACAATCATGTGCAACACAGAACATTGCCAGACTGAAGGGCAGTGCATGTAATTTATTTAAACTGTGTTTATGCAGAATAAAATAGCCAGGAGAAGGGGATTTCTTTATGGAGGTTAAGCTAAGTGATAGAGATATCGAGAAGGTAATAAGGAGCTGCTTAAAATCACCCTAAGCCAAAAATTGTTGCTGCATGATAAAATTAGGTTAGGGTCAACTCTTTAAAATTGAAAGAAAAAGATGTTGGTCTGCAGATGAAATGGTATGCTCTTGTCTTTGGAATGGGGGGGGGGGGGAGGAAACAGGTTTGTTTGGGGGAAGAAACAGTCTCAGATTATTGTAACAGACATAATAAAATAATAATGCTTAATGATAAATAACACAGGTATCAGGCAGAAAGGGGTTGAAGTTTTGGTCACCTTCCATAGCATATTTCATGATCGTTGGGAATGCATTTGCGGGGACAGACTTACAAAATTTCACAGATTTATAATTTCTTCCTCTTAGCAATTTGATGGGTTTCAGAATCTGGATGCTATCAAGAAGTTGTCCAGCACTGAATGTATAGCCATGTTCTTCTACTGTGTCTCGTAAGGGGATGGATGTTCCTGCCAGAGCTGGTATTCACCTCTAGTTCTGGATGAGAGTATAGCCTTCTCCCTGCCCTCTACAGAGTAGACTCTATAGTGACATCATCATCAGTAGATGATTTCAGTACTTGATGGAAGTCACCTATAAAGTAATGTACTACAGAAGCCGTAAGCCTGTAATCTTAACAAATAGATTAATATGGCATCACTAAATCCAAAGCCAGTTTGATTTTTACAGCGGAAATGAGTTAACTTTGGTTTCAGGAGTTTTCGTCCTAGATTGTAGTCTCCCTGAAATAGACCCTAACACAAGTCCTTGCTAGAACAGACACCTTCTGAAGGATTCAGGAAGAACAGAAGAAAGGAACCAATGAATTACAGCCTCTGTGGAAGGCCGAGGGTGTTTCCGAAGGGCATCCCTGGGACTCAAAACAAGACCCATAAGAGCCCTCCCACCCAAAGAGATTCAAGTGCTTCCTGCTCACTACTGCCGCCTGTCAGTTGACGGAGGCATGACAGTTAAACTCAGGGGCAAAGACTCATCTGTGTGTGAGCAGAATGTTACAGGAGTGGGTTCATCAATAGCACAGATGATCTGGAAGTTATCAAATATTATTAGTAGTGTTGTGAAAAACACTTAAAATCAAGATAAATGATGAACTCACAGACAATTTAGAAGTACTAACATAAAAAGTGGCATCAACACCAATAACTGTGTCCTGGCATTGTCCTACTATTGTATTGATGAAAGGATGGGACGTTTTTACATTTTGTAAGATAAATACTAACATATATATTTATTTATCATAAATGTCATTATGAATATGAGGTGTTTGTAATTTCTTATACATTTTTATGCTCCCTTCTTTAAATATCTCTGGGTATTATTCTTCATCAAGGTTCTTTATATATTAAAATGTTATTTTATTTATGAATATGGATATCCGTAACAATGGTTCAACTTAGATCATTAGAGAATTGGAATGATTATCTAAAGTTTTGCTTGACAAAAATCAGATAAAATAGTTTTAGATGAGTTAAAGAATGATTTCCTCTTAAATCCTTTCTGTGTTCTGTGTGTCTTACGTGTTTCTTTGATGTTGATGTTACATCTGGCAATGTTACAGCTGGCAATTTCAAGCATTCAAACATATGAGCCTATGAGGGATATTTTCATCCAAACCACCACATACATGTAATATAATATTCACATGTAAATAATCATATTGTTCACAATTATGTAATATGTAAACATTATTTGGATATATATGCACTATATAGCACATATCACATCTTTAATAAAGTAATAGTTTGGGTTTATGGTGTCAGGAATTAGAGATTATCTCAATATTTTACTTAGGCTTATAAAATATTTTATTACCATTATATGACCAAGTTATAGATGAATATTATAATTTATGAAGAAAAGATTTTCAATAACTTAACTTTGCTCATCTGAAATGCAAATCTCACAATTTAAATATTGATTTGCATTTCTGCCATATTCTAGAATGTATTAGCCGATGAACAAATAACACTCAACTAAAATGCTTTTCATACCTTAATTTATTGATTCTCCAAATCATATTCAGTAAAGCAAAAATAAAGGTAATGTGTTCATTGCATTTCAATTATAAAATAAATGACTAAGAATCATCTATTACATTTTACATCAAACGCTACCCAAATGGAACATTTATAGAACTACTAAAGGCTTCTGCTGGTAATATGAAAGGGAATAAACATGCTGATGACGGTCTTCTGGTTCAAAGTTGCCCACTCAGGAGCTGGTCTTCTGATTACAGGCTGCTTATTCAAGAGTTGGAAAGTAACACTGGCTTCTTCAGACTGTGTTAGAGGAGATGATACACCATCCATCGTCATTTAAAAAGGAGCCACTTAAAATATTGAATTCTAATTTCCTTCTTGGGAATTTGATTATGTACCTTTGGAAATTCCAGACAGACAATGACCACAAACAAGTCAAACATCCCCAGGGGAGCCAACTACACTAAGTTAGAGCACATTTGAAAGCATTGTCTTAAATTTCATTTTAAACTGGAGTCTGGAATTGTCTTTTAAAAACTCATTTCTGAGACACGGGGATGGAGAGAGAAGAATTTAAAACATAGTTTCTAGAACCTTTGAAATAATTTTTAAAATAGAATCTGTCTTAGTCAAGGTTTCTATTGCTGCACAAACATCATGATCAAGAAGCAAGTTGGGGAGGAAAGGGTTTATTCAGCTTACACTTCCATACTGTTGTTCATCACCAAAGGAAGTCAGGACTGGAACTCAAGCAGGTCAGGAAGCAGGAGTTGATGCAGAGGCCATGGAGGGATGTTTCTTACTGGCTTGCTTCCCCTGCTCTCTTATAGAACCCAGGACTACCAGCCCAGGGATAGCACCACCCACAATGGACCCTCCCCTCTTTAATCACTAATAGAGAAAATGCTTTACAGCTGGATCTCATGGAGACATTTCCTTAATGGAGGCTCCTTTCTTTGTGATAACTCCAGCTTGGCTCAAGTTGACACACAAAACCAGCCAGTACAGAATCTATACTTCATTCACCCTTGACTAAGACTATAACCACTGGAGCAGCATCTATAACGTCTGGGTTAACTGACTATCCAATAAATGATGTCATTGTTTAGCATCTGTCCTAGTTAGTTCTCTGTTGCTCTGATAAACCTCACAACCAAAAATACCATGGATGAGGAGAGGGTTTATTTAGCTTACAGGTTTGTCCTTCATCAAGAGAACCCAAGGGTCAGGAAATGAAGTAGAAACCTCAGAGGAGTGCTGTTCACTGGCTTGCTTCTCCTAGTTCAGCCTTTCTTATACAGCCCATACACACTTGCCTACGTTTGACACTGTTCACAGTAGGCTGGGCCCTCCCACATCAATCATCAGTCAAGAGGATGTCCCCAGAAATAGGCCCACAGGCCAATCTGGTGAAGACAACTCCTCAGTTGAGATTCTCCCTTCCTAGGAATGTTTAAGTTTGTGTCGAGTTGCCAACAAAACAAAGTATGACAGCATGTCGAAAGCCATGTGTGTTCGCATAACTATTTTCAACCAATGACATTGAAGACAATGTGTGCAAGACTTCAAAGAATTTTTAAGATGGATTGACACATCCTGTTCATTCTTTTTTCAGAGGGCTTTCATCTTGGCCCATGAAGAGGAAACGTCATGGCTAGAATGTAGAAGAAACTCATTATCACCCTTAAACTATGCTTTAGCAAACTCATTGTTCCTGAAAGAACACTTTAAAAAAAAAGTTACTAGTTTTGCTTATTTGAACAATTTTTTTTTATGCAGCCTACCTAATGCCAAATGACATCCATTCCATTGCTGTTGGGCCACTCCTTTATCAGAAATTTAAAACGAAAAACTATTCTGACAAGAGATCAAGCATAACAGAAGATTTCATGGGGGTCAAGGTTTGAAGACACTGCAGAAATTGCATTTCATTTCCTTGACAAAGGTTGCTGGGCACAGGTCATTTCCACATTTCACTGTGCAAATACCAATGTCTTATATGAGATTTGATTTCATTTTTATCCACCGGTTGCCCTTGGATTTCATCCTGCCAAATGCCATGACCACATAATACAGTAATAAGGATGAAAACCTTCCAGCGAGCTAACTGTTGATGTCAGAAGCTTTGGCACATGAAAACAGACCATCAAACACAGCCTGAGACCCATCAGCTGTTAAAGTCCAATACATGCAGGCTGGTTTTGATTTTGAAATAGTTATGCACTCAAATATGTATTTACTCTTGCCAACAAAGTTCAAAAAGCATGGCCATTCTTGTCACAGAGTGTGCTGTTTTCGTTGGTCTTGAGTGAGTTGAATCCTGAAAAGCAAGGATTTTCCCATGCATCCCTCCATGCTTCCTGGGATGGAGTGCTTTGTCTAGTTGGAAGGTGCTCTAGGAGGGTAGAAAATAGCCCAGGTGCTGCTGCTGGTCTCTGCGATTGCACTGTCAGAGTCAGATGCTGGCAAATGTTGTGTGCTGAAGTTGCAGCGGCTGGATCATAAATCTCAGCTCCCGTTTAAGTTCAACTGCCAAGACCATCATTAGTTTCACAGACCAGCTGGCTGCTTCTAATTGACCCCTTCTGCACACGACTTAAAGCCTTCTGACTTGGAACAGTAAAATCGGGTTCCTGATGGAGAGCCTGACACCGTGGCGGTAGATATGAGCAAGAACATGTCTGGGCTCCACTGTCTCCAGCATCTAGGAGGCAATATTCCTGTGACTGCTGTAGGAAATGCCATCGGGAGAGGGGGCTGGGGGGGGGGGGGTACTGTGATCTCTTGGCCATGCAACGTTATGTTTGCCATGTGCTCTCTGATCTCCTCGCAGGGGAGTTTTCACAGAGCACCAGCAGGGAGAGGTTTTCTCTCCCAGCTTTGCTCTCACTGGTGTTTTACATTCCTTGGGACAGGAAGTGCTGTTTCCTCTCAGGTATTGTGCTGTGCTTGCCTGCCTGTAAGCCACTCCTCAGGGATGGGTCCTATAACTTAAATAAAGTATCAGTATAGCCACAGTGGGAGCCAACATGCTGAGGCTACCAAACACATTAGAACCAACTGAATGCAAGGTTGGCTACATACTTACAAACAAATCAACATAATGTATCCCATCAAAATACAAATGAGTAATAATAAAAAATATGAATGATTAGTATGACAAAATGTAACACTCACTCCTGAAAATGACTCTCCACAAACAAGGGACACAGATACTTTTAAAAAGAGAAACACAAACAAACACAAACAAGCAAACAACAATATCCCTAAGGTTACCATAAGGCGTCCCTTAAGCTTTCTTGTTCAAGTTGGTACCAAAAGTCACGGCACAAGAAGACAAGAATAGGGAACCAGTGGTTGAGGAAGATGCATCCATCTTCACGTATCCATCAGCTGGATTGTTTATATATGAATTTTCAACTAAAAACTTATAAAAATTTATCTAGCAGACTTGGCATTACTGGAAGATAGAAGAGCAGTATGCAGTAACTGTTGCCTCTTTAAACTGAAACAAAGATCAATTAGAAAACAAACTAGGAGATAAAGGAAAACACCCATAATTGTTGCCAAAAAAATGAAATACTTAAGTATTGATGACTTTTTCAATTAATAAAAGTCCAAGAGCTTCATGGTGCAAGTAAATGAAGAAAGACAATTTAGAATGAAATAGAATCTTCACAGATTGGAAGTACCAACATAGTCATTTCTTCGCTATAAATCGATTCATGTGAGCATTGCATATGCTATAAATATCAACTTGATGCTGCTGTTTGATGCTGTCCCTGGCAGAACATTTCGGCTAATTTTGTAGTAACATGTCTATCTGTTGCTGAAAGTGAAATGTCAGAGTCCTCAGTTATAATTTTCTACTTGTATATTTTCCTTTTATTCTCGCCAGCTTTTGCACCAAGCACTTTTAAGCCCTAACATTTTGTACATACACCCCCTAGTATAGCTACATCTTCCTGCTGGATGATCCGTTTAGGACTCTGTAGTATCTGATACTGTCCTTGGTAATTATCTTGGCCCTAATGCAGATTTTGGATAGCATTCATCTATTCATTTCTATGCTATCTGTTAGATTCCTAAAATTGATATTTGTACAACATACTTTTTGCAACGTTTTCTTTTGGCTTGCCTATATTGGTAGGTTTTGTGCAACCTTCTTTTGCACATCAGATAAGTAGCCTACCTTTTCTTTAAACTCATATCTGTTATCTGGGTTTCAACTGATGTATTTACAGCATATGTATGTAAAATAAGGCAATGAGTAAGACCTCAATTCTGCCCTTGTGCTGTGTGTTCTCTCAGCCTTCCTTGCTTTTAACAAAATCTTCCAATGAAGTGCAGTCTATCATATTTACCTTGATTACACCCATTCTTTCCATCTTTCCTGCCACGGCCAAGTTTTCCTTTTACAATTATTTATGTTTGCAAATGTTCTGGTGACAGCTCAAGACAATTTTCAATTCTCTCTGTGTGTGTTTTCTGTCTCACAGCACGAATGAAGGATGACTCCATGAATGTGGGCTTCTGGGCTCATCTGCTTCTTCTTCTTTTTAGCACTTTTCTTGCATTGGCACTTTGCTTCTGTCTCTACAACTTCAGGAGTGTATGTAGCCTATACAGATGCATGTCTCTATTCAGATGTGTGTCTTCCTATACAGATGTGTGTTTCTCTATTCAGATGTGTGTCTCCCTATACTTATGTGTGTCTCCCTATACAGATGTGTGTCTCTCTATACAGATGTGTGTCACTCTATACAGATGTGTGTCTCCCTATACAGTTGTGTGTCTCTCTATACAGATGTGTGTTTCCCTATACAAATGCATGTCTCTTTTTTTTAATTTTTAATATTTTTATTACATATTTTCCTCAATTACATTTCCAATGTTATCCCAAAAGTCCCCCATAGCACCCCCCACTTCCCTACCCACCCATTCCCATTCTTTTGGCCCTGGCATTCCCCTATATTGGGGCATATAAAATTTGCAAGTCCAATGGGCCTCTCTTTCCATTGATGGCCGACTAGACCATCTTTCGATACATATGCAGCTAGAGACAAGAGCTCTGGGGTTCTGGTTAGTACATCATGTTCTTCCAACAATAGAGTTGCAGATCCCTTTAGCTCCTTGGGTACTTTCTCTAGCTTCTCCATTGGGAGCCCTGTGATACATCCAATAGCTGACTGTGAACATCCACTCCTGTGTTTGCTAGGCCCCGGCATCGTCTCACAAGGGACAGCTATATTTGGGTCCTTTCAGCAAAATCTTGCTAGTGTATGCAATGGTGTCAGCGTTTAGAAGCTGCTTATGGGATGGATCCCTGGATATGGCAGTCTCTAAATGGTCCATCCTTTCATCACAGCTACGAACTTTGTCTCTGTAACTCCTTCCCTGGGTGTTTTGTTCCCAATTCTAAGAAGGGGCACAGTGTCCACACTTTGGTCTTCATTCTTCTTGAGTTTCATGCCTTTAGCAAATTGTATCTCATATCTTGGGTATCCTAAGTTTTGGGCTAATATCCACTTATCAGTGAATACATATTGTGTGAGTTCTTTTGTGATTGTGTTACTTCACTCAAGATGATGCCCTCCAGGTCCATCCATTTGGCTATGAATTTCATAAATTCATTCTTTTTAATAGCTGAGTAGTACTCCATTGTGTAAATGTACCATGATTTCTGTATCCATTCCTCTGTTGAGGGACATCTGGGTTCTTTCCAGCTTCTGGCTATTATAAATAGGGCTGCTATGAACATAGTGGAGCATGTGTCCTTTTTACGGGTTGGGACATCTTCTGGATATATGCCCAGGAGAGGTATTGCTGGATCCTCCGGTAGTACTATGTTCAATTTTCTGAGGAACCTCCAAACTGATTTCCAGAGTGGTTGTACGAGCTTGCAATCCCACCAACAATGGAGGAGTGTTCCTCTTTCTCCACATCCTCGCCAGCATCTGCTGTCACCTGAATTTTTGATCTTAGCCATTCTGACTGGTGTGAGGTGGAATCTCAGGGTTGTTTTGATTTGCATTTCCCTGATGATTAAGGATGTTGAACATTTTTTCAGGTGCTTCTCTGCCATTCGGTATTCCTCAGGTGAGAATTCTTTGTTCAGTTCTGAGCCCCATTTTTTAATGGGGTTATTTGACTTTCTGGAGTCCACCTTCTTGAGTTCTTTATATATATTGGATATTAGTCCCTTATCTGATTTAGGATAGGTGAAGATCCTTTCCCAATCTGTTGGTGGTTTTATTGTCTTATTGATGGTGTCTTTAGCCTTGCAGAAGCTTTGTAGTTTCATGAGGTCCCACTTGTCAATTCTCGATCTTACAGCACAAGCCATTACTGTTCTATTCAGGAATTTTTCCCCTGTGCCCATATCTTCAAGGCTTTTCCCCACTTTCTCCTCTATAAGTTTCAGTGTCTCTGGTTTTATGTGAAGTTCCTTGATCCACTTAGACTTGACCTTAGTACAAGGAGATAGGAATGGATCGATTCGCATTCTTCTACATGTTAACAACCAGTTGTGCCAGCACCATTTGTTGAAAATGCTGTCTTTCTTCCACTGGATGTTTTTAGCTCCCTTGTCGAAGATCAAGTGACCGTAGGTGTGTGGGTTCATTTCTGGGTCTTCAATTCTATTCCATTGGTCTATTTGTCTGTCACTATACCAGTACCATGCAGTTTTTATCACAATTGCTCTGTAGTAGAGCTTTAGGTCCGGCATGGTGATTCCACCAGAGGTTCTTTTATCCTTGAGAAGGGTTTTTGCTATCCTAGGTTTTTTGTTATTCCAGATGAATTTGCAGATTGCACTTTCTAATTCGTTGAAGAATTGATTTGGAATTTTGATGGGGATTGCATTGAATCTGTAGATTGCTTTTGGCAAGATAGCCATTTTTACAATGTTGATCCTGCCAATCCATGAGCATGGGAGATCTTTCCATCTTCTGAGATCTTCTATAATTTCTTTCTTCAGAGACTTGAAGTTTTTATTATACAGATCTTTCACTTCCTTAGTTAGAGTCACGCCAAGATATTTTATATTATTTGTGACTATTGAGAAGGGTGTTGTTTCCCTAATTTCTTTCTCAGCCTGTTTATTCTTTGTGTAGAGAAAGGCCATTGATTTGTTTGAGTTAATTTTATATCCAGCTACTTCACCGAAGCTGTTTATCAGGCTTAGGAGTTCTCTGGTGGAATTTTTAGGGTCACTTATATATACTATCATATCATCTGCAAAAAGTGATATTTTGACTTCATCTTTTCCAATTTGTATCCCTTTGATCTCCTTTTGTTGTCGAATTGCTCTGGCTAGAACTTCAAGTACAATGTTGAATAGGTATGGAGAAAGTGGACAGCCTTGTCTAGTCCCTGATTTTAGAGGGATTGCTTCAAGCTTCTCACCATTTACTTTGATGTTGGCTACTGGTTTGCTGTAGATTGCTTTTATCATGTTTAGGTATGGGCCTTGAATTCCTGATCTTTCCAAGACTTTTATCATGAATGGGTGTTGGATCTTGTCAAATGCTTTTTCCGCATCTAAGGAGATGACCATGTGGTTTTTGTCTTTGAGTTTGTTTATATACTGGATTACGTTGATGGATTTCCGTATATTGAACCATCCCTGCATCCCTGGGATGAAACCTACTTGGTCAGGATGGATGATTGTTTTGATGTGTTCTTGGATTCGGTTAGCAAGAACTTTATTGAGGATTTTTGCATCACTATTCATAAGGGATATTGGTCTGAAGTTTTCTATCTTTGTTGGGTCTTTTTGTGGTTTAGGTATCAGAGTAATTGTGGCTTCATAGAATGAGTTGGGTAGAGTACCTTCTGTTTCTATTTTGTGGAAGAGTTTGTGAAGAACTGGGATTAGATCTTCTTTGAAGGTCTGATAGAACTCTGCACTAAACCCATCTGGTCCTGGGCTTTTTTTAGTTGGGAGACTATTAATGACTGCTTCTATTTCTTTGGGGGATATAGGGCTGTTTAGATCATTAACCTGATCTTGATTCAACTTTGGTACCTGGTATCTGTCTAGGAACTTCTCCATTTCATACAGGTTCTCCAGTTTTGTTGAGTATAGCCTTTGGTAGAAGGATCTGATGGTGTTTTGGATGTCTTCAGGATCTGTTGTTATGTCTCCTTTTTCATTTCTGATTTTGTTAATTAGGATGCTTTCCCTGTGCCCTCTAGTGAGTCTGGCTAAGGGTTTATCTATCTTGTTGATTTTCTCAAAGAACCAGCTCCTTGATTGGTTGATTCTTTGAATAGTTCTTCTTGTTTCCACTTGGTTGATTTCGCCCCTGAGTTTGATTATTTCCTGCCGTCTACTCCTCTTGGGTGAATTTGCTTCCTTTTGTTCTAGTGCTTTTAGGTATGCTGTCAAGCTGCTAATGTGTGCTCTCTCTAGTTTCCTTTTGGAGGCACTCAGAGCTATGAGTTTTCCTCTTAGAAATGCTTTCATTGCGTCCCATAAGTTTGGGTATGTTGTGGCTTCATTTTCATTGAACTCTAAAAAGTCCTTAATTTCTTTCTTTATTCCTTCCTTGACCAAGGTATCATTGAGAAGAGTGTTGTTCAGTTTCCACGTGAAGGTTGGCTTTCTATTATTTATTTTGTTTTGAAGATCAGCCTTAGTCCATGGTGATCTGATAGGATGCATGGGACAATTTCAATATTTTTGTATCTGTTGAGGCCTGTTTTGTGACCAATTATGTGGTCAATTTTGGAGAAAGTACCATGAGGTACTGAGAAGAAGGTATATCCTTTTGTTTTAGGATAGAATGTTCTGTAGATATCTGCCAGATCCATTTGATTCATAACTTCTGTTAGTTTCACTGTGTCCCTGTTTAGTTTCTGTTTCCATGATCTGTCCATTGGTGAAAGTGGTGTGTTGAAGTCTCCCACTATTATTGTATGAGGTGCAATGTGTGCTTTGAGATTTACTAAAGTTTCTTTAATGAAAGTGGCTGCCTTTGTATTTGGAGCATAGATATTCAGGATTGATAGTTCCTCTTGGAGGATTTTACCTTTGATGAGTATGAAGTGTCCCTCCCTGTCTTTTTTAATGACTTTGGGTTGGAAGTCAATCTTATCAGATATTAGAATGGCTACTCCAGCTTGTTTCTTCATACCATTTGCTTGGAAAATTGTTTTCCAGCCTTTCATTCTGAGGTAGTGTCTATCTTTTTCTCTGAGATGAGTTTCCTGTAAGCAGCAAAATGTTGGGTCTTGTTTGTGTAGCCAGTTTGTTAGTCTATGTCTTTTTATCGGGGAGTTGAGTCCATTGATATTAAGAGATATTAAGGAAAAGTAATTGTTGTTTCCTGTTATTTTTGTTGTTAAAGTTGGCATTCTGTTCTTGTGGCTGTCTTCTTTTAGGTTTGTTGAGGGATTACCTTCTTGTTGTTTCTAGGGCGTGGTTCCTGTCCTTGTATTGGTTTTTTTCTGTTATTATCCTTTGAAGGGCTGGATTCGTGGAGAGATAATGTGTGAATTTGGTTTTGTCGTGGAATACTTTGGTTTCTCCATCTATGTTAATTGAGAGTTTGGCTGGGTATAGTAGCCTGGGCTGGAATTTGTGTTCTTTTAGTGTCTGTATAACATCCGTCCAGGATCTTCTGGCTTTCATAGTCTGGTGAAAAATCTGGTGTAATTCTGATAGGCTTGCCTTTATATGTTACTTTGTCTTTTTCTCTTACTGCTTTTAGTATTCTATCTTTATTTAGAGCATTTGTTGTTCTGATATTTATGTGTCGGGAGGTATTTCTTTTCTGGTCCAGTCTATTTGGAGTTCTGTAGGCTTCTTGTATGTTCATGGGCGTCTCTTTCTTTAGATTTGGGAAGTTTTCTTCTATAATTTTGTTGAAGATGTTTGCTGGTCCTTTGAGTTGAAAATCTTCATTCTCATCCACTCCTATTATCCGTAGGTTTGGTCTTCTCATTGTGTCCTGTATTTCTTGGATGTTTTGAGTTAGGATCTTTTTGCATTTTACATTTTCCTTGATTGTTGTGCCGATGTTCTCTATGGAATCTTCTGCACCTGAGATTCTCTCTTCCATCTCTTGTATTCTGTTGCTGATGCTCGTATCTATGGTTCCAGATTTCTTTCCTAGGGTTTCTATCTCCTGTGTTGCCTCATTTTGGGTTTTCTTTATTGTGTCTACTTCCCTTTTTAGGTCTAGTATGGTTTTGTTCATTTCCATCATCTGTTTGGATGTGTTTTCCTGTTTTTCATTAAGGACTTCTACATGTTTGATTATGTTATCCTGTTTTTCTTTAAGGATTTGTAACTCTTTAGCAGTGTTCTCCTGCAATTCTTTAAGGGATTTTTGTGCTTCCTCTTTAATGTCTTCTACCTGTTTACCAGTGTTCTCCTGTATTTCTTTAAGTGTGTTATTAAAGTCCTTCTTGAAGTCCTCTACCATCATCAGGAGATATGCTTTTAGATCCCTGTCTAGCTTTTCCGGTGTGTTGGGGTGCCCTGGACTGGGTGAAGTGGGAGTGCTGGGTTCTGATGATGGTGAGTGGTCTTGGTTTCTGTTAGTAAGATTATTACGTTTACCTTTCGCCATCTGGTAATCTCTGGGGTTAGTTGTTGTCGTTGTCACTGTTTAAAGATTGGAGCAGAAGCTGTGTTCCACTCACCAGCAGTCTCAAAATCCTGTGGCGGGGGTCGTGGGTAGCTGGCGGTTGTCAGCCGACCCTGCGCTCTAGCTACCCCTGTGCTGTTCCGGCCGGATGAGGCCTGTGGCCCTACTCAGGCCGGTTTCTGCTTCCCTAACTAATGCAGTCTCAGGTCCTGCGCGCAATTGGATTGGAGCAGAAGCTGTGTTCCACTCACCAGAAGTCTTAAGATCCTGTGGCGGGTGTTGTGGGTAGCTGGCGAGTGTCAGCCGACCCTGCGCCCTAGCTACCCTGGTGCTTTTCTGACCGGAAGAGTCTTGTGGCCCTATGTAGGCCGGATTTCTGCCTCCCCAACCAGAGCAGTCTCAGGTCCCGCGTGATTGGACTGGAGCAGAAGCTGTGTTCCACTCACCAGCAGTCTCAAAATCCTGTGGCGGGGGTCGTGGGTAGCTGGCGGGTGTCAGCCGACCCTGCGCCCTAGCTACCCTGGTGCTTTTCTGACCGAAAGAGGCTTGTGGCCCTAAGTAGGCCAGATTTCTCCAAATGCATGTCTCTTATACAGAGGTGTGTCTCCCTTTAACATGCACTCTCTTTCTAGCTGTATTAAATTGTTATTGTTTTTTTCCAGTTTAGTTTGTCATCATGTTTACATTTTTTAGGATCTTGGTGAACATTTTTTGAGGTGCCACAGAATCGACACCTTACTCTTAAGGCATCCCCCAGACAGGGTCGTGTTTTGCAATCCAGTCTGGGCTTTCTCACGTTGTAGCTCAGTAGACCTTAAACTGGTGATCCTTCTGTCTCAGTCTCCTAAGTAGCCAGAATACAATCCTGCTCCTCCTACCAGGGCGGCTTTTGTATTTGTTTAGCCTATCTTATTTAGCCTTAGCTCAGCTTCCTGAATCAACTGGATTACACTTCTCACCATATTGGAGAAGATTTGGACTTAACTTTCTTCTGCTGGGTTGTTGGCCTCTCGATCTTTGTTCCTCTGTTCTTTTGGAGTTCATCTACACAGATGGCAGCATTATTTTTTTAATTGAGTATTTATTTCATTTACATTTCCAATGCTATCCCAAAAGTCCCCCAGATGTTCCCCCACCCACTCCCCCACCCACCCACTCCCACTTCTTGGCCCTGGCATTCCCCTGTACTGAGGCATATAAAGTTTGCATGACCAATGGGCCTCTCTTTCCACTGATGGCCGACTAGGCCATCTTCTGATTCATATGCAGCTAGAGACATGAGCTCAGGGCGGGGGGGTTATTGGTTAGTTCATATTGTTGTTCCACCTATAGGATTGCAGATCCCTTCAGCTCCTTGGGTACTTTCTCTAGCTCCTCAATTGGGGGCCCTGGATCCATCCAATAGCTGACTGTGAGCATCCACTTCTGTGTTTGCCAGGCCCCGGCATAGTCTCATAAGAGACAGCCATATCTGGGTCCTTTCAGCAAAATCTTGCTAGTGTATGCAATGGTGTCAGCGTTTGGAAGCTGATTATGGGATGGATCCCCGGATATGGCAGTCTCTATATGGTCCATCCTTTTGTCTCAGCTCCAAACTTTGTCTCTGTAACTCCTTCCATGAGTGTTTTGTTGATAGCAGCATTCTTGCCAGCATCCCATAATCCCTCCAGCTCTGCTTCTAATTAGCTAGTGTTGTTTATTTTGTAGACTGCACTCTTCCTGTTGGTTAGATTGAGGAAGCCTCAGATTTGTCCTTCAATTGGCTTGTTCTCTTCTCCATCATCCCCACCCTGCTCTCAGGTCAACACAGAAAGATTTTCATCCCAATTCCACAATTTCTACTTGGTTGAAGTTTTCTAACTTCTGCTTCTTTTCTGAGATTTCCTATTGTTTCGAAAAAACAATGATGACTGTTTTACACACCATCAGATAATTCCAACAATTTATTCACAGTGATGTTGATGAATGGTCCATGCTTTCTCATGCAAGTTGTGACTTTATGTTCCTTGCTAGAGCATGTTTGGGATATAAACAGAAATGTGGTTGTTTTTATTTACTACTTGTCTTAGTCAGGGTTTCTATTCCTGCACAAACATCATGACCAAGAAGCAAGTTGAGGAGGAAAGGGTTTACTCAGCTTACACTTCCATATTGCTGTTCATCACTAAAGGAAGTCAGGACTGGAACTCAAGCAGGTCAAAAAGCAGGAGCTGGTGCAGAGGCCATGGAGGGATGTTCTTTACTGGCTTGCTTCCCCTGGCTTGCTCAGCTTGCTTTCTTATAGAACCCAGGACTACCAGCCTAGAGATGGTCCCACCCACAAGGGGCCTCTCCCCCTTGGTCACTAATTGAGAAAATGCCCCACAGCTGGATCTCATGGAGGCATTTCCCCAACTGAAGCTCTTTATTCTGTAATAACTCCAGCTTGTGTCAAGTTGACACAAAACTAGCCAGTACACTACCCTACATTCACTTATTTTTATAATAGCTAATATTCCCAAAGGAAGACCCTGATTTCTTCTCTCTTTGAACTTAGCTTTCCATGCCATACTAGTCACTCCAGCCCCTTACTGTCCATCCTCCTATCTTCCCACAAGCCGATATTCTGGTTCCTATCAGGGTTTAGACAGAAGTTCCCATTGTTTTATGAGATTATTTTAAAAAATACAAGTTAGAATAATTTCCTTGAAAGGGATAATGATGCTTTTTAGAAAGCAGGAAAGCAACCGAAGAGTTTTAAATGACAAACCAAGGGTCAAATAAGTACTGAGAAATAAAAATGTTTCCCCAAACTCTTAACTGTTATTACAAAATTCTAAGACGATTCAACTTCATGTTTTCTTTGAATTCAATTTTTTAGTAGTGAGAGCAATAAGAACTATGGTAGACCATTATGCCAAATATTAAAAATAATCTTTCAATATCCCCTACCACTGTCTGCCTTCCCTGATAGTATCAGAGGGGTTTTTATATTAAATAATAGCAAATGATTTCAGATAAAGTGGTCCCACAGTAGTTAATCATAAAAATAATTGTAACTACATGATGCATTGGTCACTTAGAAAAAGAAAAGTCTTAGCTAATATGTCATTATGAAACTTTTATCTGCTTACTATTGACTGCAAATATTACTAATATCCCAAACCTTTTTGTTTTAATTTTAAGGAACTCAATTTCCAATAATGGTGTCCTGTTATGTTCATATATCAACCGTTCTAACCTTTACATCAAGCTGGGTGACTTTTTATTGCATTAACTTGTTTCTGCCACCTCACCTGCTGGATGGACTCATTCTGACTGCTCAATAACCTTAACTTCATTCTTAGGCTTGATTCTTGAAACATGTGAGGACAAAACTACCTAAGCTGATGATCCTCCCTGGAGGTTGAATTCACATCCGAGTTTTGTTTTTAAAAGTATGATGTGTGGGAGGGGTCTACTATAGTCTACATAAAAGCAATTTCTGACTTGAAATTTTTCATTAGATAAGCTGTGCATGGAAGAAATGGCTACACAAGTTTTTCAGAGAGAAGGGAGAGAGGGATGTAGAAGTTGAGTACCACACAGAGAGATGCATGCTGTTTCTAACATGAAGAACATGTTAAGGCAGGGCATGTTTGGTGGAATAAACAGTTTTCACTCTTGGGAGCTTAGAAACTGACAGCCAGGGGGAAGTGCCTAGGTAAACGTATACATACGCAGCTCAGGAGGGCAAACAGGAGAGTTCTGTACAATGAAGGAGACATCCCTTTATCTGGAGTAGAGGGATAGGGAAACAGGTTATTTACTGACTGCTTCCAGGATGCTGCTTCTCATCTGGACAAGGACCTGGACAAGGACAAAGCGTTAGGAACACAGCACAGAAGGAATCTTTGCTGTCACAAAGAGCTCTGGTCTCCTACAGCTGTTGTTCTTGCCATTAGTGACTGGTAATAGGCTTGCCTGTGAGTTTGTACAAATGCTCAAGTCAGCTCCATCATTTGTTCACAGTGCAGAACAGTGGTTCAGAAAGGAGAGGCACGGCTCTTCCCCAAGACTCCTTTCTGCCCAAATCAATGATGGTTTGTTGAATGATTTAGTAATTGGTATAATATGGCAAAAAGGAGAAGCGTTTGATCTTCTATTTTTCTATAAAACAGTCCTTAGTCCTTCTTTCTAGGCATCAACATAGATACACACAGATAAAATCAATTGGCTACACAATACTAAGTGATTGGCACTGAAATTATAAATGTAATGTTATATGGGCTGATTAGGTTGTATTTATAGATTTAGAACTGTGTGTGTGTGTGTGTGTGTGTGTGTGTGTGTGTAAAACGGCAATAAGAAAAGAGGTCATGAATTTAAGAGTAAGCAGGGGACATAGTAGAAGGGTTGGAGAGAGGAAAGAGAAGAGGGAAATGACGTCGCTGTATTTTAATTTAAAAACTAAGATGGAAATACACTTATTCCCATTAAAATTTTTTAAAGCGACAAGAGAGCAGAGAACCTGGCTGCAACAGGAAGGACCTCCCACAAACTTCCTGCCCTTACCTAAGCTGGGAAACACCAGTCTGGAATCCGCCCCCAAATGGAAGTTGATAGATGTTTTCCTCTTGTTAGGGACCTATACAGTTCCTTCCTGACAACAAAATGCCTCTGAGATGGTCGCTTTAAAATATAAACTCCCTAAGACCCAGAATCACCTAGGAGGAAGGCCTCAGTTGAGTAATTATCTAGCTGAGGTTGACCCGTGAGCATCTATGAAGCGGTTGTATGAATTGTTAATGGATACGGAAGACGTGCAGCATGCGTGCAGCCTTTGCCCGGGCTGGACGCTTAACTGTTTGGAGTTGAAGCAAGCTAGCTGAGCGCAAGCTACTTAGCAAACGGATGTCGTGAGTGCATTCCTTTCTCTCTGCTCTTGACAAGGAATATAGTGTGACTAGTTGCTCGGAGTTCCTGCCCCAACTTCTCCTCAGTGATGAACTTAAACATGGTGTTGTAAGCCAGACACTCCCCTCCCTTCTCTGTCTTGCCTTTGGATCTCTTGCGACAACATAAATGAAACTAGAATGCCCTTAACAAAGGTTTATGAAGGTTCACAGTCCACGTGGTGGGGAAAGTCAAGGAAGATGGCTCCCTTACATCTGCAGTCAGGATACCAAGATAAATGCTGGAGTCAACCTCTTTTCTCCTTTTTCTCTAGTCTCAGTCCCCAGAGCATGGGAAGCTGCTGCCAATACTCAGGACTAACTAGCCTTTCTTCTCATTTATATCTCTCAGGAGACCATCTCACAGATGCGCTCAGAGAAGTATGCCCACGGTCATTCCCTATCCAGTTAAGTTCACAGTGAAGATGGACAATCACAGGTCCCTTTCTTAATTTGTCCCCTCAACCTTTCCTTCCCTAGAAGTTGAAATGAACCAGAAGGATGACATAAATTATAGAAAGAGGAGGTGTTGATGTAGACACTATCTGTTAGTTGGTTTCTAGGACACGTGTTTTTTTTTCTTTTTTTTTTTAATTTTTAATATTTTTATTACATATTTTCCTCAATTACATTTCCAATGCTATCCCAAAAGTCCCCCATAGCGACCCCCACTTCCCTACCCACCCATTCCCATTCTTTTGGCCCTGGCATTCCCCTATATTGGGGCATATAAAGTTTGCAAGTCCAATGGGCCTCTCTTTCCATTGATGGCCGACTAGGCCATCTTTCGATACATATGCAGCTAGAGACAAGAGCTCCGGGGTTCTGGTTAGTACATCATGTTGTTCCAACAATAGGGTTGCAGATCCCTTTAGCTCCTTGGTTACTTTCTCTAGCTTCTCCATTGGGAGCCCTGTGATACATCCAATAGCTGACTGTGAACATCCACTCCTGTGTTTGCTAGGCCCCGGCATCGTCTCACAAGAGACAGCTATATTTGGGTCCTTTCAGCAAAATCTTGCTAGTGTATGCAATGGTGTCAGCGTTTAGAAGCTGATTATGGGATGGATCCCTGGATACAGCAGTCTCTAAATGGTCCATCCTTTCATCACAGCTACGAACTTTGTCTCTGTAACTCCTTCCCTGGGTGTTTTGTTCCCAATTCTAAGAAGGTGCACAGTGTCCACACTTTGGTCTTCATTCTTCTTGAGTTTCATGTGTTTAGCAAATTGTATCTTATATCTTGGGTATCCTAAGTTTTGGGCTAATATCCACTTATCAGTGAATACATATTGTGTGAGTTCTTTTGTGATTGTGTTACTTCACTCAAGATGATGCCCTCCAGGTCCATCCATTTGGCTAGGAATTTCATAAATTCATTCTTTTTAATAGATGAGTAGTATTCCATTGTGTAAATGTACCATAATTTCTGTATCCATTCCTCTGTTGAGGGACATCTGGGTTCTTTCCAGCTTCTGGCTATTATAAATAGGGCTGCTATGAACATAGTGGAGCATGTGTCCTTTTTACCGGTTGGGACATCTTCTGGATATATGTCCAGGAGAGGTATTGCTGGATCCTCCGGTAGTACTATGTCCAATTTTCTGAGGTACCGCCAGACTGATTTCCAGAGTGGTTGTACAAGCTTGCAATCTCACCAACAATGGAGAAGTGTTCCTCTTTCTCCACATCCTCGCCAGCATCTGCTGTCACCTGAATTTTTGATCTTAGCCATTCTGACTGGTGTGAGGTGGAATCTCAGGGTTGTTTTGATTTGCATTTCCCTGATGATTAAGGATGTTGAACATTTTTTCAGGTGCTTCTCTGCCATTCGGTATTCCTCAGGTGAGAATTCTTTGTTCAGTTCTGAGCCCCATTTTTTAATGGGGTTATTTGACTTTCTGGAGTCCACCTTCTTGAGTTCTTTATATATATTGGATATTAGTCCCTTATCTGATTTAGGATAGGTGAAGATCCTTTCCCAATCTGTTGGTGGTTTTTTTGTCTTATTGATGGTGTCTTTAGCCTTGCAGAAGCTTTGTAGTTTCATGAGGTCCCACTTGTCAATTCTCGATCTTACAGCACAAGCCATTACTGTTCTATTCAGGAATTTTTCCCCTGTGCCCATATCTTCAAGGCTTTTCCCCACTTTCTCCTCTATAAGTTTCAGTGTCTCTGGTTTTATGTGAAGTTCCTTGATCCACTTAGACTTGACCTTAGTACAAGGAGATAGGAATGGATCGATTCGCATTCTTCTACATGTTAACAACCAGTTGTGCCAGCACCATTTGTTGAAAATGCTGTCTTTCTTCCACTGGATGTTTTTAGCTCCCTTGTCGAAGATCAAGTGACCGTAGGTGTGTGGGTTCATTTCTGGGTCTTCAATTCTATTCCATTGGTCTATTTGTCTGTCACTATACCAGTACCATGCAGTTTTTATCACAATTGCTCTGTAGTAGAGCTTTAGGTCCGGCATGGTGATTCCACCAGAGGTTCTTTTATCCTTGAGAAGGGTTTTTGCTATCCTAGGTTTTTTTGTTATTCCAGATGAATTTGCAGATTGCACTTTCTAATTCGTTGAAGAATTGATTTGGAATTTTGATGGGGATTGCATTGAATCTGTAGATTGCTTTTGGCAAGATAGCCATTTTTACAATGTTGATCCTGCCAATCCATGAGCATGGGAGATCTTTCCATCTTCTGAGATCTTCTATAATTTCTTTCTTCAGAGACTTGAAGTTTTTATTATACAGATCTTTCACTTCCTTAGTTAGAGTCACGCCAAGATATTTTATATTATTTGTGACTATTGAGAAGGGTGTTGTTTCCCTAATTTCTTTCTCAGCCTGTTTATTCTTTGTGTAGAGAAAGGCCATTGATTTGTTTGAGTTAATTTTATATCCAGCTACTTCACCGAAGCTGTTTATCAGGCTTAGGAGTTCTCTGGTAGAATTTTTAGGGTCACTTATATATACTATCATATCATCTGCAAAGAGTGATATTTTGACTTCATCTTTTCCAATTTGTATCCCTTTGATCTCCTTTTGTTGTCGAATTGCTCTGGCTAGGACTTCAAGTACAATGTTGAATAGGTATGGAGAAAGTGGACAGCCTTGTCTAGTCCCTGATTTTAGAGGGATTGCTTCAAGCTTCTCACCATTTACTTTGATGTTGGCTACTGGTTTGCTGTAGATTGCTTTTATCATGTTTAGGTATGGGCCTTGAATTCCTGATCTTTCCAAGACTTTTATCATGAATGGGTGTTGGATCTTGTCAAATGCTTTTTCCGCATCTAACGAGATGGACACGTGTTTTTAAAGCCATTCTTGATTCGGGACAGAACATGTTTTTCCATTTGTTCTCATAGTGCCTAGTAATCGAAGTCTGTGATCAACTGTCAAATGAGACAGGGGTGACCTTGCTATGAGGACTGTGCAGTTGAGTCTGCATCTTTGAACTTTCCATCCTTAAGAACCTAAGCCATTTTTATATAAATCATAGCAACTGTTGTTGTGCCCTTACTATGCGTATATTATTCCCTTTAGCAACCACAGTAGCCCCATCCTATAGATGAGCGCACAGCAGGCATGGTAAGAAATTCACTGAAACCTGTGTGTTCACATCAGCAAAACTGAATTCAAACCCATGTTCATTTTCATAACCCCATGCCTCGACCTTTGAGTTGGTGGACTGCTTCCAGAGTGCACTGGGGACTTGGTAGCTCTGTTTCCTTGGCAGTGGGCTAAGAGGGGCTATTACTAACTCTGGTGATTTCTAATCCAGAGATACTGCACTTTGTGTCAAGCACTCTCACGTAAGTAGATGATAAAGATGATGATGATGATGATAGGGATTTGAAAATTGGCAAGGCAAGCAGGCTTTACATGGAAGACATATCAGAATAAACTCCTCACTAACCTTCCAAACAAAGGGCAAAGAACTTGTCATACCCTGATTACACAGAACTGTGGCAGGATGTCCCCTTTCACTGCTCCTGTCTCTCATTAGTGTCTGAAAGGAAAATAATTTTAGAATTCTTCAGGATGGCAGAATCTATAGATACTCAAATATATTACCTAAAATGGCACAATGCTTGTGTAACAGTGCCACACCCTGTACTTGAAATCATCCTTGGTTGGCATATGCTTCTTAGTGAAATAGAAACGCTATGTGGACACTTGTGTTCAAGAAAAATTCTCTAAGTGTTCAGATGAATTGAATTTTTCATCCTATAGGTTACGTGAATCTGTAGATCCAAGAATACAGAGATAATTTAATATCTTGTAACATGGGGAATAAGAAATACATGGGGTTTTGTTCAAAGATTTTTTGTCTGGATCCAGATTTCAAACATATAATCAGATGGATTTCTTTAATCTTACAGATTCTGTTTTCTGTAAGCATTTTAGATTTTCAGAAAACCTGACCAGATCATTTAGATGTTTCTATGTGGCTAGCTCTTCTATTGTATTGTGAGTGTGAGCATATACTGGTGTGGTGTATTTCTTGGAACTGATAAAGTAATGTTGATACACTGTAGCAGACTAATGCTGACACACTGTAGCAGACTAATGTTTATACACTGTAGCAGACTGGTCCCCAGTTTGGTCTGAGTGCACTCTGCTGTATAGAAATCTAGGTTTAGTTGACACCAAATGATGTGCATACATCATTATAGCAACATACAAGATAATTCAATTGCTTTGACATTCTCTGTGATGCTAAGATGCAGCTTAGTGGTAGAGTTCTTCCCTAATAGATGCAAGGACCTAGATTGGATCTCCAGGGTCCCACCTCAAATCCCCTTAACCCATGTATTTTTTAATGTGTCAATAAACTGGAACTTCCTTTCTTGGTATATTTAAAAATGGTTACCTTTCTCTGTCTATGCTGAAATCCAGAGAGATTTTTCTCATATCTGTACCAAGTGTGGTAGATTTCCCAGACTGATGAAACATAGACCTTGGTAAAATGGACCAGTATGTACCTGTACTCTCAAGTTAGCATACAGGCATCTTCTAGCCATTATTCCATTGCTCATCAGGGGAAATGCTGGAAATCAAACCCAAGGCTTGTCTCATGCTTGGCTGCTATTGAGCCAGTAAATAACAGACTTGAGATGGAGCCCAGTTGATGAGAGCTCAACTCCATCACCATCTAACGAATTCTACTTGTTCTTGCTGTTTCTGATCTCAGCAATTTGTGATTCTCCGCTTCCATTCTATTTGTTGGATAGTGGTTCATGGTTGACTTCATTTGTCAGGTGGAGCTAACTTTTGATTGATCAGTTCTAGCCATGTTATGGAGATAGGTGTGACAAAGACCAATTTCTTTATATGGTGAGATGAAACTGAACATCTGACTGAGTGTCTGACTAAGTCTTCCAGAAAGCGGTTCTTAGAGAATCTGCTTGACATGAGCCTCAGAGAAGTTTGCTAAATCTGAGCATCTTGTCTTGCATGTCAAATTTCTCCTTCCCAAGATGTGGAATATTGACGGAAATGCTAGCAGTCTTGATGGAAGTGCTGTAACTCAATATAATGAACACTCTAGAAATCTCCAGGGATCTTGTTCTTAGTAAACACTGGCTGAGTTTTCTAACCTCTGCTATTTATTCTGAATGCATTGTAAGGAAGGCTTTAGGGTTCAAAGAACAAAAGAAATATTTAGTTATATTTCCTTTCGGGGTACTTAAAGCTTTGATTTTGAATGTTCCCCAAAGGTGAATATGCTACAGGCTTGGTCCCATTCCATAGAACTCATGAGAAGTAATGGTATCCGTACTAGATGTAGTCTTACAGAGTGACAAGGGTGTACCCTGGAAGTTTGTATTGGAACTCTAGGACCTTCTATTCTGTCTCTTTGCTTCCTGATGGCTTTGGGATAACAGATGTCCTTTTCTACATACTTTACTTTGAGACACTGACCTAGGAGCAGATCAACTGCAGCAGGGACATGTGACCATTCACTAAAATCTCTGAACCCATGACCTAAAGTCCCTTCTTTTCAACTAACCATCTTAGTCCTTTGTCGTGATAACCAGAAGCTGACCAACACAATAGTGGTACACACTCCTTTCTTCCACCACCCTGACTGACAAGTGCAGTGTTAATGACATGGCTGGGGTCTTTAGCAATAGCACCTGACTGTCAAGTTTTGGACAGTAACCAAAAGACTGATAGTGGCCTGTTATGATCAAGGGTCTGTGGGGTCTCATTGGCCAACAATGCCCAAAGTGGCAACCTATTCCTAGCACTAGGCTTCTGATTTGGTAGCCTGTGGTGTCTTGTTGGGGCACTAATCCTACATCCCTTTCTAATTTCTCCTTTTACTTGGTTCATAGGTACTGTTTTTCCAGCCTTACTAATCACCTGAGCAATTTACTGTAACTTTGGTGGTACCTGTTGTTGGTGCCTGGCTGGATTTATGGTTCACCCCCATAAGTCAAATACTCTACTTTGAGGCACCGACTTAGGAGCAGATCAAGTGCAGTGGGGACATGTGACCATTCACTAAAATCTCTGAACCCATGATCTAAAGTCCCTTCTTTTCAACTGACCATCTTAGTCCTTTGTCATGATGACCAGAAGCTGACCAACATAACCCAAATATGATCAGACTCTCTAGTAAGGTTATACGGTCAAAGGACTACATCTTTCTTTACAATTAATACTCTTAAATAAAGGACACTAAGTTAACAGCAAAAAGGGCATATCATGGGTACTGGAAATTCAGAAGCATAGTAAGCATAAAGAGCTATTAAAATAAGATGATAAGTAATGGTACTTGCAAAGTCCCATGACTTGATTGTTTCGGATTCTTTTTGCTTATGTAATATAGAGGTCGAAATTCACAAGATATTTTTAAAGTAGTGATTGATTGCTTAATGTAAACCAACACATAACCTTTGAAAATCTATTTGAATAACAAGAACAGTAGCAATAATAATAGATACACAGTGGACTTCTAAGGAAAATAGTTCTTTCTTTCCTCCTTTCATTTAATTCTTTCTGTTCTTCCTGTGTTCCTTTCTCCAGCCCTCCATCCTTCCCCTTCATCTCCTCTTCTTCCTTTCCTTCCTTCCATTTGTTGGATTCTTTCAGAACAATTGAGTATATGTGGCATCACCTTTGGGAAAGCCCACATATATAACATATTGGACCTAGCTAGTAGTTGTGCTGTTAACACTGCTGTGTGCCTTTTCATGATTTTGTGTCTGTGTGTATATGTTTGTATGCATGTATGTGTTTATGCATATGTGTTATGTATATTTAATGTATAGGTATGTATGAATAAATGTGTCTGTATAATGCATATGCATGTATGTGTTTATGGGTTATACATATGTGTATATTTATGTCTGTGTGTGTGTGTGTGTGTGTGTACTATCAGAGCATTCTGGAGGAAATGTGGGCTATTTTTCTGTTTGCCATATGCTGAAACACAAGGCTTGCCCCAGTAGCACTGGTGTGAGCTATTCCCAATTGTGATGGCACAGCAACACTAATCCATTAAAAAGGCAACTATATTGGGATCAAGCAAGTCCCAAGGTAAAACACGATCTTCACACCAGCATCTGTTTTCTAATTAGGATTGCTTAGCAGCAATTTTTATCCAATAATTTAGTGAAATATCCTTTCTAAAGTATAAATATCCTCTGCAGGCTCATGGCTGAAGTTAAACCAATAAATGCACTATTGTAAATTACTTCATAATTATGTATTGATTATGTATTGATGAACAGAAGCAGGTTACAAGACATCCGTTTTCCATATCACTTCATTCTTCAAATAGGTTGGTAGAAAATCATGTCCCTCATTTGAAAACTAAAGCTTTGTTTTGAATAAAATGTATTTCATTATGATAGAGGATTTCAAGAAAACATCTTGAACATTTTCATGGAAAAAAAACACTTTCTTGAAATCAGCTTTTGATTATAATGGAATATAGTTTATTCAAAACAAAGCTTTATTTCTATGAACAAGATAGTTGGCACATATCTTATCTTTTCAAATGTGGCTTACTGTAAAATTCCTTCGCTGAGTTGAAAGGGCCGAGTTATAGTTTGCTTTGTTTTCAGGTCTGGTTAAAGAATACATAAGACCAAAAAAGCAGGACCTGTTCAATCCATTGGCTTCCCACATGCCCAGTAACTCTGGCTGGCCATCTGCTGGGCAATCCTTTCATTCACTGACCTCTGTTTGGTCTGTGGCTTCTTCCTCCTACCTGTTCCTTATCATGGACTCATTTGTGTTGACTGTGTGTCCTGAAATGTTCAGTCATCTGATTTGTAGTGCTTTGCTCCATTTCAGTAACAGTAGCCCAATTTTTGCCTGAGAAGACGTACAGGTATACACACCTGCATGTTCATTTGTTCATTATTTCTTCAGGGCTTCTCAATAATAGTGTACTCATCCATGTCCTTAGTGTGGCCCTCTTCTATGCTGGTCTGTCTCTAGAAAAAGTCACAGGAGGGTGTATGCCCAATAGCTATACATTGTATTTGATGGCACTGACAGTCTTGCCCTTGAATCTGCTTTTAGTACTTCTTAGATTTCTACTCTGTAGCTGTGTAATTGAGAGTTTTCATAAATGATATAGACACAGTGTAGGCTTAGTTTTTTTAAAGCCTACTTTTAATAAGGGTTCTCAAATGCTTTGACATCTCCACCCTCTTCTAGCCCACTATGCACTGTTAGGGTACCAGCAGTCCAGTTTAGTAGTGTCAGGAAACAAAGCACAAATCAGTAGTGGTGGCACAAACCAGAAGAAACAGCCAGGCCTCCACCAAATTGGCATGAGTCAGAGAGTTCAAACAGGTCCAAATGGGATGCCAGGAGAAGTTCTCTGCTGTGTCTCTCTTAACGAAGTAAAGATCAGCGAAGATGAAGATGCAAAACCAACAAAGCATTGCAAAGCTAGCTATGCAAGTGCACCTTCACTGCTCATTGATTCTTATTTATACTCTCTCCAAACATCACATGTTCTCCAATGGATCTTGCCACAGCCAAACACAAGGTGAGTATGTCTTAGCAAAACACCACGTGAGTCTGATCACATGACATATCCAGAAACTTCCACTTCAACTCAGCACCGTCTTGGGGTTGTTTTGATATTTAAATGAGATGGTACATTCACTGAAGAGTTGGTCCTTAGCATTCAGTGTTCAGTAAAGGCAAAGAACTATTGACTGCAAGATGATTATGTATTCAAGACATAAAGAGAATTCTCTCCCTGCTCTGTCACCAGGTGTCACCTTGAAATGCAGCTAATCAATTCTGTGGGAAGAAGCTATGGTCAATGGTACTAACGGGAGCCTATAAACTGTTTTTCAGGAAGCAGGCGTGACCTTGTTGGTCTTTAGCCCCCAACCAGCTAGTCAGAGACACAAATACATACCACATATGTATGTAATGGAGATAAAATGGTTTGACAAACCAAGAGGGAACTGTACATAAAGTAAATAGCTATTCTACATATACATTATTTTTAAATGTAGTTATATCTTTCAGAGAAAGCCTAATGCTAGCAATATGTGAGACATTCTTGCCTTTGGTTGTCTGTTTTTTTGTAGTCACTCTGGTGACAAGTAGGAACTGTCACAAGCCAAGGATGAGGATGGAAGCTGGGACCCTTCCAACCTGCAGTACTTGGCCTGGTCTCACCATACCTAAGTGTCCTGAAGCTATCATGACAGATATTCTTTTTAAAAGTGGAAGACTGAGTCAGTGTTCCATCTCTGCACTCTTTCATATAAGCCAGACATGATGCTACATCATCTAAGTACCACTCTTTCATATAAGCCAGACATGATGCTACATCATCTAAGCACCAGACATGATAACTGCACCATCTAAGCACCAGATGGTGACTAGCCAGCAAACCAAGGTAACAAAATCTGATGTCACAAACTATGCAGAGTGTCAACACTTTAAGGAGTTCAGGGGCCCTGGGATGTCTCCTCTCTATAGGGGAAACACTGGTTCCCCAAACCCTCATTCACTTGTTTCTCACCTCAGACTTTCACCTTTGTTCTGGTTTTGGTGCTTATCCAATTTTGTTGGTGAAACTGACTAACATTTGATCTGCAGGTAGAACCATTTGGGACCAAAAAGGAGGATGAGAGAAGAAAAGTAAAAAATGTGGGGCTGGAGAGATGGCTCAGCAGTTAAGAGAACCAACTTCCAGAGGTCCTGAGTTCAATTCCCAGCCACCACATGGTGGCTCATGATAATCTGTAATGGGATCTGATGCCCTCTTCTAGTGTGTCTGAAAAGAGCAATGGTGGTATACTCATATACATAAAATAAACCATAAGTCTTTTTTTTTAAATAGAAAGAAAAGTAAAAATGTGTGTCAACCCAAAATGATGAAATAGGGTAATATAAACAATATGTAATTATTTTTATGATGAGATCTCATTTTCTGATGTTAGGTATTTGTATATTGATACAGGGCTGGTTTTATTTATTTTTCTCTCCAGGGTTTTATTACAGAAGTTTGCTTGAACAAGATTATATCCGTGCATAGCTAGTGGAGAGTTCAAATTTACTTGGCTATGTGCCAGCTCTCTACCTGACAATCAAGTAAAAAGCTGGGGATGAGAGGAAAATACATTTGTGTAACTACGTATTTCAGACAAGGACTTCCTTTTCAAAGTTTTGAAGGTCGTCTTTATATTTCTGCAATTTTACATAAGCTGATATTGGGAAAAAAAGGAAAAAGACAATTTAAGAGGTAGACAAGAAGAGAACATATGAACCGATAGTTGAACTAACTAAAACACACTGTGACTTTTATACTTAGCCATTTTTCTCATCGTTGTTAACAAGAACTTGATGGGGAAAGATTATAGTTTATGCATGTTCAGATCCTTGGTAAGGCTCATAATAAACTCTAAGAAGATACTTTTCTCCCTTCCTTCCTTGCTTCCTTCCTTGCTTCCTTCCTTCCTTCCTTCCTTCCTTCCTTCCTTCCTTCCTTCCTTCCTTCCTTCCTTCCTTCCTTCCTTCCTTCCTGAGGAGAACAATGGCTTCCTTTGGTTCTGGCCTGAAAGGGTCAGAGCAGTTAACTGGGGGAAAGTTCAGGGGCCATCCCTCCTGGAAGGGAGGGATGTCCTAACATGACTTTCTGTGGGCCAGAGTTTTTTCTTGATCCTAGTCAAGAGTTAATATTTACCGGGATAGGAGGATGTCCTTGGGTCTGCTGATATACAGTTTCTTCTTCTGAAGTTCGCTCTTGTTATGAGAAAATGACTCCAAAAATGATAATATTGTGTGCCAGGTGCAACTAAGCAAAAATTTTTTTTGAGCAAAAATTACAAAGTCATATCCTATGTTTATAAGCTGAAGAAATCAGTAAAGCTTTGCTTCTTGCCACCAGAACAGTAGTCCGGCTGTCTCTTTAAGGCGTTCGTGAAGCTGGTCTTCCTTCCATCCTTCCTTCCTTCCTTCCTTCCTTCCTTCCTTCCTTCCTTCCTTCCTTCCTTCCTTCCTTCCTTCCTTCCTTTCTTCCTTCCTTCCTTCCTTCCCTCCCTCCCCTTTCCTCCCTCCCTCTTTCTTTCTTCCTTTCTTCCTTTCTTTCTTCCTTTTGGTACATTGAATTAAAGTAGCTTTCACTTGGATTAAACATTGCAAAATTCCCTACTTAGCAGACTTGCCCAATGGAATGAACCCCTGGCTTTATTTCTTTTCTTTTTTTTTTTATAAGAATTTTTCCAAAGATTTATTTATAAAGTGTTCATTTGTTACTTAGAAAAATGTTTTTTTTTAATTAGGTATTTTTCTCATTTACATTTCCAATGCTATCCCAAAAGTCCCCCATACCCCCCCACTCCCCTACCCACCCACTCCCCCTTTTTGGCCCTGGCGTTCCCCTGTACTGGGGCATATAAAGTTTGCAAGTCCAATGGGCCTCTCTTTCCAGTGATGGCCGACTAGACCATCTTTTGATACATATGCAGCTACAGACAAGAGCTCCAAGGTACTGGTTAGTTCATATTGTTGTTCCACCTATAGGGTTGCAGTTCCCTTTAGTTCCTTGGGTGCTTTCTCTAGCTCCTCCATTGGGGGCCCTGTGATCCATTCTATAGCTGACTGTGAGCATCCACTTCTATGTTTGCTAGGCCCCGGCATAGTCTCGCAAGAGACAGCTATATCTGGGTCCTTTCAGCAAAATCTTCCTAGTGTATGCAATGGTGTCAGCATTTGGAAGCTGATTATGGGATGGATCCCTGGATATGGCAATCACTAGATGGTCCATCCTTTCGTCACAGCTCCAAATTTTGTCTCTGTAACTCCTTCCATGGGTGTTTTGTTCCCAATTCTAAGAAGGGGCAAAGTGTCCACACTTTGGTCTTTGTTCTTCTTGAGTTTCATGCATTTAGCAAATTGTATCTTATATCTTGGGTATCTTAAGTTTCTGGGCTAATATCCACTTATCAGTGAGTACATATTATATGAGTTCCTTTGTGATTGGGTTACCTCACTCAGGATGATGCCCTCCAGGTCCATCCATTTGCCTAGGAATTTCATAAATTCATTCTTTTTAATAGCTGAGTAGTATTCCATTGTGTAAATGTACCACATTTTCTGTATCCATTCCTCTGTTGAGGGGCATCTGGGTTCTTTCCAGCTTCTGGCTATTATAAATAAGGCTGCTATGAACATAGTGGAGCATGTGTCCTTCTTACCGGCTGGGACATCTTCTGGATATATGCCCAGGAGAGGTGTTGCTGGATCTTCCAGTAGTACTATGTCCAATTTTCTGAGGAACTGCCAGACTGATTTCCAGAGTGGTTGTACAAGCTTGCAATCCCACCAACAATGGAGGAGTGTTCCTCTTTCTCCACATCCTCGTCAGCATCTGCTGTCACCTGAATTTTTGATCTTAGCCATTCTGACTGGTGTGAGGTGGAATCTCAGGGTTGTTTTCATTTGCATTTCCCTGATGATTAAGGATGTTGAACATTTTTTCAGGTGCTTCTCTGCCATTAGGTATTCCTCAGGTGAGAAGTCTTTATTCAGTTCTGAGCCCCATTTTTAATGGGGTTATTTGATTTTATGGAGTCCACCTTCTTGAGTTCTTTGTTCCTCATGTATGATGACCCCACCAACTATTTCTTTTTGTATCTTAGTCATGACTTTGGCTAGTGCTAGTTACCAAGAATAGGTTAGAGCAAATTAGGCTTTAGTGTACCAAAGTAGCTGGACCAAATTCAACCTGGTTCATGAAGAACCTTAAGGATTTGGGATAGTTAGTAGCAGAATATACTTAAGAAAATTTGTTTACCAATTTGTTGCTCATTCATCTTGAAAAAATATTTTTGCTTAAAAACTACAATTGCAAAAAAATCTACATTTAGTGAATATTTCCAATATGGCAAATTTTCCACGAGTGCCATTTCTATTACAGTTGATGATCTGAGTAACATAATTAGCCACACCCACTCATACTGTATGAGCTGCCCAATTTAAGAGAGTTTAGGCTTTGGGCAGAAATTAGGCAATTACCTGCATAATTCAAACCAAAATAAATTTTGCACATTGGGCTTCTCTACCATAAGAATACTTAGTGTTGATTCATGATTATTCTGCCTATGCTCTAGCAGTTGGCACTCAGACAGTAGATAAAGTGTATGGAAACCTTAGTATACACTACAATTCATTCTCCTCTATTATAGATCACAGCATTTAACTTTTTTTTTCACATTTTGATTTTTTGAGAATTTTAGACATGGGTACTGTATTTATGCTAATTCTACTCATTCTATCTCCCTTCCTGTTCCTCCCATGCCCCCACCAAATCTCTCTCAAAGTTATGACCTTTCATCATTATTGTCTTTGCATGTACACACACACTCATGTAACAAGCTATGGGGTTCTGTTTAATGGTTATATAGTGTTTATGTCTATTTACTTAGGGCTGACCGTTTGGAATCTGAAAGTGTGTCAGGATGCTCAGAGACCTGGAGAACACTGATTAGCCTTCTCTCAGAAGACATTGGTTGCCTGCTGCTCTTCTTCTTTGAGTAGTGTCCTGTGAAGGATCCTCAGCCATGTTGGCAGGCCAACTGGTGTTGTCATTATGAAAGTTTCTTTAGGTGACCATATGGTTCAGATCACATGGATGAACTGTTTTTGTTAACAGAAATCTTCATAGTTAGTCTTTGAAATAGTATTTGATTCTTAGGTAGGCTGAATCAAAATCTCCCCCCTCCTCACGGTCTCTCTCTCTCTCTTTCTCTCTCTCTCTCTCTCTCTCTCTCTGTGTGTGTGTGTGTGTGTGTGTGTGTGTGTCTGTCTCTATGTATTTGTATCTCTCTCTATGTCTCTGTGTCTCTCAGACTCTTTGACTCTATGTCTCTGTGTCTGTCTCTCTCTGTCTCTTTGTCTCTGTGTCTCTCTTTGTGTGTCTGTGTCTCTCTGTCTCTATGTTCCTCTGTCTCTCTTTGTCTCTCTCTGTCTCTATCTCTCCCTGTCTCTCTCTTTCTCCCTTCAACTCCACCCCCAGTTTCCTGTCCATAGCCCTAGTTGTCCTGGAACTCACTATGTACACCAAGCTGGCCTCAATTAGAGAGATCCACCTGCTTCTGTCCCCCAAATACTAAGATTACAAGTGTGCACCACCATGGCTACTAGGCCGAATATTTAATATCAGAATTCAGTATGTACAGACAGGTGGATTTCTATGAGTTTGAGCCCAGCCTAGTTACACTGTTATTCTCTGCTGTCAGAGCTACATAGTCAGACCCTGTCTCTAAAATTTAAATAACCAAAAGACAGAATTAACCTCAAAAATAACAACAAAATGGGACTAGAGGTTGCTTCTCTTCCAGGCAGCATCAAACTCTTCATAACCCCCTGGATTTCCACCTCCAGGGGACCTCTCACTCTTTCTGGCCTCTGAGGGCACCACACACACCTAGCAAACACTTACATAGACACATACTCATAAACAAAAGTAAATACATAAACAAGCAAACCTTTAAGAGTCAGGGGAGGCCTGGCGAGATGACCTTGTAGTAAAGAGTACCTGCTACTCCTCCAGACGACATGAGTTCAGTTCCCAACACCTGCATGAAGAAGCTCCCAGATGCCAATAACTGCAAGTCTAGGGGAATCCAAGTCCTAAACTCTGAAGGCAGCTGCATTCAACCCTCTGCCACAGAGCAGTGCATACGCAAAAATAACGGTGTTTTAATAAGAAGGCTGAATTATTCATCCAGAGTCACTTAGAAACATGGGATAATCACTTTATAAAACTATTTGATCATGAAATGGTTGAATGTATTTCAATAAAGCATGTGCTCATATTAAATATTATAGTTGTTCTTATTTATAAGTATTTAGTGATTGTATTAGAAGCCATGAAGAAATAATTCACATAAGATGTAATCTTACAAATCAAAATTTCATGATTTATACTTTCCAAGACATAGCCTACTTATGAGAGTATATGTTCTCTATATTTGCATATAGAATTATGCAAAATGAAAACCAAATTTAATTTAATAATATTTAATATTAGATTGCTTTAATAATATAATTTTATTTTTTATTGGATATTTTCTTTATTTACATTTCAAATGTTATCCCCTTTCCTGGTTTCCCCTCCGAAAAACACCCTCCCCCTATCCCTTCCACCCTCACCTCCTGCTCACCAACCCACCCACTCCTGCTTCCTGTCCCTGGCATTTTCACACACTGGGGCATAAAGCCTTCATAGGACAAAGGGCCTCTTCCGCCATTGATGTCCAACTAGGCCATCCTCTACTGCATATTTTTAAAGATAATATTTTCCCTTTAGATAGGTTCACAATTGTTTTGTAGAACACTTGACTTTTAGAGAATTAGATATTTATAATTTTTGTGCTATAATTAATTATACAAAGTGTTCAGCTTATCTATACTCTGTTTCTCAAAAATGATTAGAATTTATATTACTACATCAGAGGTCAAGGATAACTGTTAATGTCATTCAATATTACTTCCAATAAGTATTTTATCTTGATTATATGTTGAACCTTAACTCATTTAAAGTTAGCTGATGTTTAAGCTTTAGAGATGTATTGTTCTTATTGACATACATTTTAATATGAACTGTAAATACAATATGCCAGAGATATAGAGGATTGTACTGGCTAATTTTGTGTCAACTTGACATGGACTGGAGTTATCACAGACAAAGGAGCTTCAGTTGAGGAAATACCTCCATGAGATCCAGCTGTGGGGCATTTTCTCAATTAGTGATCAAGGGGGAAGGTCCCCTTGTGTGTGGGAGCATCTCTGGGCTGGTAGTCTTGTTTTCTATAAGAGAGCAGGCTGAGCAAGCCAGAGGAGGCAAGCCAGTAAGAAACATCTCTCCATGGCCTCTGCATTAGCTCCTGCTTCCTGGACTGCTTGAGTTCCAGTCCTGACTTCCTTTGGTGATGAACAGCAGTATGGAAGTGTAAGTTGAATAAACCCTTTCCTCCCCAACTTGCTTGTTCTTCTTTTTTTGGTTTTTCGAGACAGGGTTTCTCTGTGTAGTCCTGGCTGTCCTGGAACTCACTCTGTAGGCCAGGCTGGCCTCGAACTCAGAAATCTGCCTGCCTCTGCCTCCTGAGTGCTGGGATTAAAGGCGTGCGCCACCACGCCCGGCTCCCAACTTGCTTCTTGGTCATGTTTGTGCAGGAATAGAAACCCTGACTAAGACAGAGGATGTTCTTCTGTTGAATATTCTATTTTATCTATTGAATATTCTTCTTAAAATGCCATTATATATTTTCACAGTGAGAAGCTGTGTCTGTGGTCTAGCGGGTTATAAAACTATTTGCATTTGAGTTTAGAAAATTGATGCGTGTGTTTTATTATTCTCTGTTTGAAGTCAGATTAGGTGATCTCACAACATTGTTTTTTAGATGTTTGTTGGATGTACAAACTTGTCTGTGCATTTTTAAGTGATTCCTTCCTGTTAGGGGTCTTGGGTCATGAGAACCTGTTTTAAACCACACATTATCCTCAACACATAGTGAGTGAGAAAGTAAAAGAAGAGGGAGAAAGCTCTGCTGCTGATGGTGAAGTATCACCATTAAGATTGGATGGGTGTAAGTATCTGCATCTGACTCTTTCAGCTGCTTGTTGGGCCTCTCAGAGGTCAGCCAGGCTAGGCTCCTGTTTGTAAGCACAACATAGCATCCTAACAGTGTTGGGCCTTGGGACCTCCCTCTGAGCTGGATCTCAAGTTGGGCCAGTCACTGAACCTCCTTTCCCTCCGTCCCTTCTTTTTTATACCTGCAGTTCTTTTAGACAGGAACAATTCTGGGTCAGAGTTTTTGACTGTGGGATGGCAACCCCTTCCCTCCACTTAATGGCCTGTCTTTCCCACTGAAGGTGGGCTCTAGGAGCTTCCTCTCCCCATTGTAGGGCATTTCATCCCTTTGAGTTTTAAGAATCTATCACCTTCCAGGTCTCTGGTACATTCTAGAGGGTTCCCCCACCTCCTATCTCCTGAGGTTGCTGGTTTGGTTTCAATTCTTTCTGCTGACCCTCAGGACTTCACTCTTTTTTCCTTATCAATGAATACACACCATGCATATCCTTTGGGTCTGAGTTATCTCACTCAGGATGATATTTTCTAGTTCCATCCATTTGCTTGCAAAACTCATAATATCCCTGTTCTTAATATCTGATTAGTATTTCATTGTGTAAATGAACCACATTTTCTGTATCCATTCTTCCATTGTGGGACACCTGGGTTGTTTCTAGTTTTTGGCTATCAAAATAAGACCCCTATAAACATAGTGGTACATGTGCCCTTGTGGCATGGTGGGGCATCTTTTGGGTATTTCCCCAAGAGTGGTATAGCTGAGTTTTCTGATAGAACTATTTCCAATTTTCTGAGGAACCTCCAGATTGATTTCCAGAGTCAACAGAAGCCAGGGCCCCTGTGGTTGAATTAGGGAAAAGCTGGAAGAAGCTGAGGAGGAGGGCAACCCCATAGGAAGACCAGCAGTTTCGACTGACCTGGGTCCCTGAGATCTCTCAGACACTGAGCCACCAACCAGGCAGCATACACTAGCTGGTCCAAGGTCCCCAACATATATACAGCAGAGGACTGCCTGATCTGGCCTCAGTGAGAGAAGATGCACCTGACCCTTGAGAGACGTGAGGCCCCAGGGAGTGGGAAGGCCTGGTGGGGTGGGGTGGGAGACATCCTCTTAGAGACAGAGGATAAGGAACAAAATGAGGAACAGTTGGAGAGCAGATTGGGAGGGGAATAATGACTGGACTGTATAAAAAGATTAAATAATAATAATAATAATAGTAATAAAAATTTTTAAAGAAGATAGTTGACTTCATGCAGGCAAACTGTTAAAGAGTTCCTGGACAGGCTTACAGACAGACAGTTAAATCTTCTGGTCTCCCTCTTAGCAAACTAGAAGCTTACATGGCAAGTAGATCATCTCAGGGGAATGTAAATCTTCCAATAATAATTTATGTTCACTGAACCCATGCTGAAATAAAGAATAAATAAACTCCAGTTCACATCAGCTTCCAGGCCATCACCCTTGTGTTGGAAATACCAGAACAAACCAGAACACAGATTCTTCTTTGCTTCCTAGAGCACGCCTGGAGAACTTGGGTCAACTGCTGCACTCAGTACTTGCTTCTTAATAAAATTTGGCCAATAGCATCCACCATGCTTACCACCTTGGGTTTTATGTTAGGGAAGAATAAAATCTATAAGTCTAATTACAAATGATATAAACTCAGTACCCACTCAATTAGTATGCAAATAAAATAAAAAACACAGTGAATGATTCCGTGCTTACCAATGGCTAATAAATGGAGGTATTTATTAGGCCCGAAGTCCATCTCTTCTGAAAGCATAGGTTCAGCAAATGGAAATCTCTGAGGGCTTAGCATTGCTTTAATGGATGACAAGAATTCAGAATGTTAACTACTTAAGTTTGTCTTGGGTGGATTTCCCTTCTCTCACGATATCGCTCTGTTTATCCTCTTGATTTATCCTCACGTCCCGCTTAAGCAGGCTATGCACTTTAATGCCATCTTGTTTATGGGGACTAATAAAAGAAAATTCTCTGCAATGGGAGATTTGCTTTATTTAAATGCAAATTAAAACTATATTCTCTCAGTTACAGGCCAAAGATTATAAACGCATACTGCTTCACAATTTCAGGCAAAAGTGAGAATGCTGTTCCTTCCCGTTGTAATGAAACTGATTTTATTCTTGTAAAATGGTGCGACTAATTGAGCTGTGACATTTATATTATCTTATGCATGCTTTGTGCTGCATTTTGTAAAAAAGAAAAAATGGAAAATAGCATTGTATATAAGAAATAGCATGGAAATGCCTAAATTGTGCTGCTAGTAAAAGCATTGGCTGACTTGCTATGGGAGGGTGTCTTAGGTCTTACGATTTGAATGCTATGGCTGGACAAATGTTCTGGGACTTTTTCCAGTGTATCCAGAAAGAATAACAATTATCCTGAAGGGAAAAATCTAAAGGGACAAGTGTAATAATTTGCTGAAAGGAATTGAAGAATTTTATAAGTGAAGAGCCAAGCCTGGTCACTCTCTGCAGATAGAATTCTGTTCCTTCTCTTATAACTCACCTTGCTCATGTAGAGAGGACATAGATGATATCAGGATGATAAAGGAGAACAAATAAAGCCTGTGGCATTGCTCAGAAGGCAGTGAGGATTATCTGTCTACCCCACACCTACAATGAAAGCAAACGAAGCTGGCCCATAAACACAGCCCTGCAAAGTGTCCAGTGATGCTTTTAAAACTGACCCTTCTTGGGATACAAAACAGCATATGGTCTTTATGGAAGATAGTGGTCCTTCTGGCCACTTAGCATCCACCCAGGATTCTGATTATTCATCCTTTTAGTAGAGGGCAGTCTATCTCAGGGCAGGTCAAGACTTTTTATATGTTGGAAGGTCTGGTCTCCCTTTTGCACCCGTATCTGTAAGTGATTCTTCATGCGAGGGCTTAGGGAAAACCTTGGCATCAGGACAAGACTGCCCAGAACTCCTCTGTTTTTCACTTTGTGTCTTGTTCTTTTGGAGAGAAGTTTGTTGTTGTTGTATATGCAACCGGAGAGTGACTGAGTGAGACAATGTCTGCTGTTACAAAGGGAGGAGGAGTAGGTTGGAGTGAAGCATCGAAAGACAAACTTTCAAGGTTAAATTTTCCATGTCTCATACCTGTTCCCCCAACACTTTCAAGCCTGAAACAAGGGGATTGAAAGTTTCAAGCCAGCCTTGGTTATCTAGCCTGGGCTACCCAGCCTGGCTTACCTAGCCTGGGCTACCCAGCCTTGGATACCTAGCCTGGGCAATGTAGCAACACTCTGTCTCAATAAGAAACTGCAGAATAGCTTGAGGCAGTGTTTCTCCTGTGCCTTATTCATGTTCTGGTTTTGATAAGAGGCCACTGGGACTCAGGATGGCTTATGAGATGATTAAAGAAATCAGGATGCTGACACAAACATAAGCTTTATGAAAATATTAGAAATATGAAACAAAGTCAGTAAAACAATAGCTTTGCATTTTGCCTACTCACTTTTCTAGCCAATCACATTTCTTTATTTTTGCACTCTTTTTACTTATATAAAATGTTTAAGTAATTTGCATGTCCCATTAAAAATATATTACCATAGGGGAAATTTTACTTTTCAAAAATTCCACATGATAAACCATAGTATAAGTATTTAATCTGTGTTGCAATTATAATTATGCTGTTAGTAAATACCTTGACCAAGAAAAAGTATTAATTTCAACTTGTCAGTCACATGCTGAAGGTGCTTATAATGGTTTTTAAATTTGATTCACTGACAAATAAGATTTTCTTTTAACTAAATACCTATCAATATCTGTATTTATTTGGTTTTTTTTTTTTTTGGTGTGTGTGTGTGTGTGTGTGTGTGTGTAGATACAGGTGTGACATAGTTTAAGCAAAGGACAACTTTGGGCATCTATTCTTTCCTTCCACTATGTGGGTCCTAGGGATCAAACTCAGGTTGTTAGGGAGTATGTGATGTTATATCCTCAGATGTTTCTCCAGGCTATATTTTATTCTCTCTCTCTCTCTCTCTCTCTCTCTCTCTCTCTCTCTCTCTCTCTCTCTCTCTCTCTCTTGCTTTCTTCATCTCTTGCTCTCAATGTGTGTGTGTGTATGTATGTGTGTGTGTGTGCACGCACATACAAGTGTGAGTGTACGGTGTAGGTGCATGTGGAAATATTTGTGAAAGCCTGATATTGGGTGTGTTCATCAGTGACTGTCCAGCTTAGTTGTTGAGAGAGGGTCTTTCACTGGCTGAACTTGGAGCTCACTGACTGGGTTAGCCTAGCCAGCAAGTTCCAGAGATCTACCCGTCTCCATGTTCTCAGTGCTGTAGTTGCTAATATATACTGTCATGCCTGGATTTTACAAAGATGATAGAAATCTCAACTCACATCTTCATGCTCAGATGACAAGCACTTTATTGACTGGCCTTCTTCCAAGCCCCTTCACTTTTACTTGCTATGATATTAATTTATTTCAAATGAGCCTCATGTACCTCAGCCTGGCTTTGAATTCTAGATCCTCTCGCTTCTACTTCCTGAATAACAGGATTACACATATGTAACATATTTGGTAGCCTTTTATATGAGGTAACCTTTAATACAATGCTAACATTTATCACATAAGAGTGCCCCCTAAGATGTTCTTTAATGGAGCTGGAGAGAGAGATGGCTCAGTGGTGAAATGCATGCACTGTCTTGCAGAGGACTCTGGTCTAGTTCCTAGTGTCCAGATGGCAGCTCACAACTGCCTGCAGCTCTGGTTCTAAGTTTCTGTTGGCCTCTTAAGACCTCTGCAATCATCTTCAGACCTGTGGTGCACATCCATACATATATGGAGTCAAATAGCCACACACATACTAAAAACAAGTAAAATTTTAAAAGAATGTTCGTAATGAACAGCGAGGGTATTAATTAACTTTTATTTTACTATGTAAAATGTATAGCTCTTGGGGAATGCTCTAGGTGATTATATTTACCCTGAGACCTATGAAAATTATATGATCCAGGTCTCATGCCTCACAAATATAAACCTAGCACATGGGAGGCTGAGGTAGCAGGTCTTCAATGAGTTTGAAACCTGTCTCTGTTATGTTATAAGTTTAAAGTAGTGTGATCCCCTGTCTCGAAAATTAAGCTAGAATTATGGATTTACAAATGCCTTAATTTTTAATTAATTTCAAATGGAAAAGGAAAAGATAGGTACTGAAAATGTGACCCTTCTACTGGCATAGTTAAGCTTGATAATATTGAAAATCCCTTTGCTATAATTTTGTCAAAATCTTTGCTGCTATGGAATTGTTTTTGTACTCATATAAAAATGATTAAGAGAGTAGAAAAGAAAATCAATAAGAAAAGATCAAAGGGACTGTCACTTTCCAGCCTAAGGATGAGAAAGAAGGCTGAAAGTTGCCCAATGTATGGGGCGTAAGCATCCGATGGTGATTAGCTGATATTAATTTATGTCACGGAGAAGAGCTAAGAGCATGGAAAACTGCTCTGGGAAGAATTCTGTGTCATCAAGAAAATATCTCACTGTAAAAATGAGGAACAAGGAACGCTATTTGTTTGTGGAGCTGAGAAATATCTCCCTATTGTAGTACATACCATTCTGACAAAGACACATTATGATGCCACATGTTTTGTTTTCCAAAGGAACTTTGTAGGACAAATATTCATTATTCAAAGTGAAAATGAAGAAAAATGCAATGCAGAAGAGCACTGTTCATATTATCACATACACTCAGGGAATTCTGATTAGCATCCATTATCCCTTCAAAGACCTTATGAAGTTATATATTTGGGTTAACAAAATTCAATAAATGCTGAAACTTAAAACTTAAATATATATATGTGTATATATATATTTTTTTTTCCCATTACAACTTACCCTTCTCATCAAACACGTTTTTGGGATTTTTTTTCTCATTACCTAATACTTTTGAAAATAGTTGTAACATTGCATTATTTGGACACATCATAACTTAGGCAATATATCATCGAACCTTTATTTTGTGGCCATTAAATAAAGTGTTCCTGGATGTCTTTTGGCTGGTTGTTTGAACACATCCCTGCTCATTTCTTTAAATTATACTTCTGCAGGTGGGATTTCTTGAGCAGAGGCTATGAACAATGTAAAGCCATTCAGAAACCTTGCCGAATCAAATGAATCTTACCAATGTCTGCATTTGTAGGTCTCTAATAACTAATAGGTATAGAACATTTTTGGGTCTATATAACTAATGTGTATATATAACTAATAACTGAAGAGGAAAACAGTTGTTTTTGTTTTCAGTTTGCAGAGTCTTTGGAGCTACAGTAGACTAAAAAGAAATTTTCCTTTTGAGTTTTTTTTCCATTTGTAAAAAAAAAAAAAAAAAAAAAAAAAAAAAAGAGTAAACCTCTAAAGGATCCTGAAACCTGCCACTGCCTGTGGCTTAGTTAACCATATCAAGATCATGTCCTTCCCCCCCACACACACCCCAAAAGCATGTTTCAAATAAGAAGGAAATGTCAGCCTGAGCATTTTTATTAACCCTCTCCCCGTCTGCCTCGGAGTCCTTCATCCACTTCCTTCTTCTGGTTTATTTGTACAAGAAACAAGTGGCTTCATTAACTGTGCCACTTGGTGGCTGGGCAGGGACTTCTAGTGTCCAGTAACAGGCAATCATTGTATTTCTCTCGTGGGGTGACGGATATTTCCTTTGCTGATGGCCCCAGGAACCGATGTAATCTGAGCTAGGTCTCTGTTTGCTTCTTGTCTCACTGATATGCTAACCCATTGGAAACCAGGGAGAAAGGAAAATAAACAGCGTGGTAGGGTACCTGCTGTCACTCTTCCCTTAGTGGCTCTTTTTCGAATTTCTTCAAAAGCTCTTGTTTCTCTTCTTCTCAATCAACGGAAAGCATCAGCACCCTACCGAATTAAAAGGCGCATTCAAAATGTATTGAACTTGTGAGTTTTAGAATTTGAGTTGTGTGTTGGTATGAGTTCAAATATTCTGTGTTGGACACTTGGTAATGGCATGCATGTATATGTATATGTACATGGTAAATAAAATTGACAAGGCTGTCTACAGCCATCTAATTATTCGTTTTACAGCATGAAACTAGATTGTTACATTCTTATTTTCTATCCCATTCTTTAGATATGTTGAAAGGATTTGATTCTAAATGGCTTGAAATAAATGTGAAGTCAGGAAAATATTTTAAGTTACCACACATGTTATTCTTAGTCGAAATTATTTTGTCACCAATGTTAATGATCTCATTGTGAACTCATTTATAAACAGTGTGTGAGGCATGTCCCCAGCCTGATATTCATGTTTTAAGTATAAACATGCAGTGCATACTGAAATGGAATAATTCTCCACTTATTCCACCCCTACTGAAGTCTGGACTCCTCCTCATCCAGTGTTCTGTGGTTTCAGTAATTTGGAGTCCTCAAGATGTACAGAACTGGCTTAAACCAGATGTTTAGAATCTGTGTATTCAAATGAGTGATGCGCATTTACACAGTTATTTTATCTTCGTGTACCTGGTAGCTGGGTCATAGGTTATATTTGTTTAAACGCACTAACCAGAAAACCTGAAAACCTGCCTGGCTTCTGTTCCAACCACTTTTTTTCCGGCCTAAAGTTGGGAGTTAAGATGATCTTGCTGGAAATCTGAATCACAAGAGTTAACTGACTTTCTTTATCAGAAATACCTCTCAATATATATATATATATATATATATATATATATGTGTGTGTGTGTGTGTGTGTGTGTATACATCATGTGCATGTCTGTGTGTGTCTATATATGTGTATATGTATATGATATAATAATGTGTATATATATATATAAAGAGAGAGAGAGATGTAGATATTTTTGTGTATATGCACCTTTATAAATATTCCTACTTACACCTGAATAGTAAAGTTCTCTTTGCACACGTGTTTTTAAATTTTGACACATTTTTCATTGTGATACATGGTGACTTATGTCAACAGAATTTGAAGAACCATAATAATACTGAGAATTAAAGTCTGCAAGTAACCCCCTCTAAGAAGAATTCTTCATGAGGACCAGTAAATTTGTTAAAAGCATGTCTTTCATTATCCAATGGGAATGGGGCCCAAGCCCCTGCAGATGCCACAGTTGAAGGACCCACAGACTCTACACAGAGCATACACTCTTATTCTCACCCACCTTAAATAATTAAGATGACTAATGGTTTTCTCAGACAATGAAAATACTATGGCACCAGTTATTACAATGTATAGATGTATTTTATTTCACTCCCCCACATTTTTAAAATGTGATCTATGCTTGTTTAGATGTGAGGACTGGTGGCTATACCTTTTAAAACTATTCTTTGTGGGCCGGAGAGATGCTTCAGAAGTTAAGAGTGTGTACCGCTCGTGCAAAGGGCCAGAGTTCAGTTCCCAGCATCCACAGCAGGTGTCTCACAACTGCCTGCAACTCCAGATCCAAGGGTATCAGATGCCTCTGGACTCTGTGGGCACCTGCACTTGTTTGTACCAACCTCACTCATACACATGCATATTAAAGAACAAGTAAGGAAATAAAACCAAAACAAAACTCTTACATATGTTCAAGAGCATGATGCATCCCGAAGATGGAAAATCACACCATAGCACAAAACTGGAGATGTTGAGTCCTTACAGGATGGAACTAAGAGATCCTCCACTGGCACTCACTGGTCTGCAGCATCCTTCTCCCTAAGGTGCATGTTCCCAGGCTGGCCTTGAACTCAGGAATCTGCCTGCCTTTGTATCTTTCTGATGAGCTGGCTCAGTGTAGCTGCCTTGTTCCTTTAGATCTCTGAAGCTCCTTATACAATTCATAGTGAATGCTTATATTTTTGCATAGTTGGGGAATTTTTTTTGGACTCATGTTTTTAGAGTTCTCCTCCACAGCCTTAAGGGCTGTCCTGAAGGTCCCAGTGTTTACAATTTTGCTGAGACATTAGCCACACCTTCACCTCCTGACTTGTGCTGTCTCTGATCATCATGGAGTCATTAAAATTAACAGGTAGGACATTCTTTAAAGGAAGGAATGTAAAATATGTACATTATTATACAACAAGCCTTATGCCCATGGCAGCCGTCAGCACTCGTGGAGGCCCACAACCACTGGCCCTGTACCAAGGGAAGGAACCATGTCATTCTGTCCCCACCAAGGCCCTGCTGCACCTAAGAGTGCACAGTGATTACTGCATACTCACTTGCTGGTTTATTTGCCTTAAGTAGTTTGGCACATGTCCCAGTAGCAGCCCAAGACTAGAATCTATACCTCATAGGAAGATATGCTGAATAGAATAAAATACTGTCTTTGATGATATTTTGAAAAGTAAATGAAATAAACACATTGCTAAAAGCTGACTTCTTAGATGCAAAAGGCTGGTGGGAAGACAGTTTTTCAATTTAGAAGCAGCCTGGTCACCCCCATGGAGCAGGACCGGGATGCTGACCCGGCATGGCTGTTCAGCTGTGTTCAGAGGATTGCACTGCTAACATGTGGGCTTGATCTGTAGTTCTGATAAGAACTGAAGTTCTTAGGGGAAAAGCAATTTTATTGGGTACTTCCCCCCTGAAATCCAAGTAGCAGGAATCAATTGAAAGCAGCTCTTGGCTGTTGGTGTGGCAATGTTGAGTGTAACCCAAATAGAACAAGGGATGATCCAAGCTAGACTCCAGGAAGAGAGCATCTTCTGCATGATTTTGTGCCAGGTATAATGAGAAAGAGCTTAAGACAATGCCAGAATGGTGTGTGGTAGGATATGTAGACTTTAATTCCACCTCCGATAGGAACAATGGGAAACAATTATCAGTTTCCCCTTCAGAGCTAAGTTCATGCTTGAATTCTAATCCTCATCCTTGCCTCTGCATTTGATTTGTTTTACATTAGCATGAATTAAGATCAGGACTATGTGATACATTATATACTATACACTATAGATAGGCATGGTCCATAAAGCCTACAGGCCTCTGAAAAGTGTATAACTTGGTAGAAACTTAAGTAAATAGAATATTAATGATAATAACAGTAGAAGGCATTAAATGTTCACATTAAACATGCTGTCAAGAGTTACCAGATTATTGTAGTTTGTTTTTTTTTTTAATTTTTATTAGGTATTTTCCTCATTTACATTTCCAATGCTATCCCAAAAGTCCCCCATACCCTCCCCCCAACTCCCCTACCCACCCACTCCCACTTTTTGGCCCTGGCGTTCCCCTGTACTGGGGCATATAAAGTTTGCAAGTCCAATGGGCCTCTCTTTCCAGTGATGGCCGACTAGGCCATCTTTTGATACATATGCAGCTAGAGTCAAGAGCTCCGGGGTACTGGTTAGTTCATAATGTTGTTCCGCATATAGGGTTACAGATCCCTTTAGCTCCTTGGGTACTTTCTCTAGCTCCTCCATTGGGTGCCCTGTGATCCATCCAATAGCTAACAGGGAGCATCCACTTATGTGTTTGCTAGGCCCCGGCGTAGTCTCACAAGAGACAGCTATATCAGGGTCCTTTCAGCAAAATCTTTGGTTAAGGGATGGGTGATGGGCAATTGTACAGTGAACTTCCAGAAGTCATCTCTTCTTCCCTGCGCATAGAAGCCAAAATGTCTGAGTATTCGGATGTACAACTCAGGCCTCCTGAATTTGATACTATACAGGTGATATTTCCTTGCCAGTTTCTTAGAATTTTTTTGAGGTTTATTTATTTATTTTATGTATGTGAGTACACTGTTGCTGTCTTCAGATACATCAGATGGCTGTGAACCCCCATGTAGTTGCTGGGAACTGAACTCAGGACCTCTGGAAGAGCAGTCAGTGCTCTTAACGGCTGAACCATCTCTCCAGCTGTCTTTTGACAGTTTTTAAATGAAAAATTCCTCTAGTTTTAAATAACATTCAAGGCTGTAGTTCTGCAGTATAATTTAGGCCACTTGAAATTTACAAGAGAACAACATAGGCGGAAAGTCACATACTGAATTTGTCATGACCCACAATGACACTAGCAGAATTAATAATCTGTTCTCTTGGCTTTCCTTTCTGTGGTACTATTTAAAAAAATAATCAGGCTTAATTATTTTGGAATAGTCAAACCAACACAAATCATTAAGCTGTTTGCTTTGCTTTGGTGTGGTCTGACATATAACTCCAGTATTTTCACAAGGATTAAGATCATTTTCTTTATAAATCCATATTGCACTATTAGGTAGTTGGAGAAGTGTGGTATAAACTAATTCTGATTTGCTACAGTTCTTGTATTTAATTGGCTTGCCCAATAGGATTGGTATAAAGACCCTGAGTTATATGTCTGACATTTTTTTATGTCTGACATTTTTAATAGCCAAAGTACTGGCTTGTTGAGATATTATGTATTCAGAATGTCTAGCATACTTATAAATTAGGAAAAATTAATGTGTGCATTTTACATGCTACTTATAGGAAATGGTCATACTCTATGTTCTGACTGAAGAGTCTGCCATATTCCTGGTCACGTGAACTTAAACACTGGTTGAGAAAAGGTTTGATGACATCCACTGGGAATGATTGCCGATGAGAAATAAAATTTATTCAACTTTTTCCAGGATAAAGTAAGACATATGGATTCTGGATTCAAAAGAACACTCTTTGTATTCTGGACAAACCATTCAAATATTTATATATGGTTTTTATTTACACTCCTAATGTTTCTTTTTTAAAAAAGCATTTCTTTCCTTCCTTCCTTCCTTCCTTCCTTCCTTCCTTCCTTCCTTCCTTCCTTCCTTCCTTCCTCTCTCTCCCCCCCCCTCTCTCTCTCTCTTTCTCTTTCATTCTCTCTTTTCTCCCTTTCTTCCTTTCTTTTTCCTTCTTTCTTTTGGAAAGCTTAAAGCTGTGTGAGTTTTCTGAAGGTTTAGTGAAGCCACAATTTTATTGTTATCACTCATTTGTAAGTGTTGTAAAATAATATTCAAAAATAGCATTTACTAGAAATTTCTCTGTTCTTATGCTAGAAGTGACCAGAATGAGGGATCTGGTCAAATGCAAGAGGCAGATAATTATCTCTGGTCCTATGTACAATGCTGGACGCTGAGGAAGGAACATGGTCTCTCTCTCCCTCAACAGTAGAAGTCTCCAACTGCCATGTATTTATTTGGGGCCAATTGGGATTCTGATGCCATTCACTGTTTGTACAAAGTTACTCCACTGACTGACTATTATTAATTACTCTCCGGAAAGAGTTTTAAATGAATCAGGACTCAAGTTTCAAAAGTAGCTTCCATATTAACCCTTCTCTTTGGCTTGAGATGATCTGATGTGTACTCTTGTTTGTACACATAGATGAGGCCAAACCAGTGACACCGAGACTAGGTTTTGTGGATGCAACTCACTCCCCATTTACCAGAAGAAGTATGCTGAGCCTAGAGCTAATTTTTTAATTATAGTATGTCTGAGAACTGAGGTGTTTCTAATCAGAACAAGTTCATCCACATAAACACTAGCTCTGGGGAGTTAGAAAACGTGTCTGAGACCAAGAGCAAAATTTGAAGTCCCCAGAAACCCCTTCAAACTGCAGGAAGCAGAGACCAGATACCAAAAGCTAGCACGCCATCATGATTGTAAGTTTCAGTCTGACCCAAAGACTGGTTTCTCTTACTTCAGATGCAATTGGAGAAAGATTCCTGTAGCATTATCAGCAAGCAGGACCTGTCTTCTGTAAAGTTCTGAATCTCAGCACTTAGGAGGTTCCTGGAGAAGTTTCCATGGTGACCATCAGGGAAGCATGAGCAAAGAGGAGTATTCAGAAAGAACTGAAATGTAGGGCATGGCATTCATTTCATAAGCAGATGTTTAGTCGTCCATGAAAACTGCATATACTGGTGGGCCTTCTCCAAGACAGCATCTCCATTTGCAAACCATACATGCACAGGTTCCAATCTCTGTTAGCATCCATTTTCTGGTAGGCTGATTTACAGTGATTTGCATGGATATATCAGGCTCCTAACACCAGTCTGAGATGTCACTTTCCACACAACCTCAGAGCTTTCCCCTTAGTTGTAAAAGTCCCTGCGGAAAAGTCTAAAGCCATCTCACTTAACCCTTCCATTTTTCACCAGAAAACCCTTCCAAAATATGTAATGGAGATGCCTTTTTCTCAAGACCTCCTCCATTTCTTGAATGCCTTTTCAACCATGTTACAGGTCATCTTGACATTTGTCAAGACTCCCTAATACATTAGATGAGTGAATGGGGAGTGGGGCATAAAGAGGATAAATGGGTTCTCGGTTGTTCTCGGACCTTCCTGCATCAGCTGGATAATTACGTTGATTCTCTAATTTCCTCTGAGAGGAGATGAGCATGCCTTAATCCATGGTATGTCTTCATCACGAAATGAGTGAAACCCAGCAATGACTGTTCTGAGGGTGCAGGGTACCAGTCTCTTCTTCTTTTTCTTTATTTAATTTCATTTTATTTAATATTTAACAAATTTATTTCAATGTGTGCTATAAAATGAGAAATTGGCTCATGTAATCTGCAGCTGAAAAAGAATCTTTGAGTATCATAACATTTTTAAAAATATAGAGGAATGATTATAGGATCAACATCTAACTCTTTTTTTATTAGATATTTTCTTCATTTACATTTCAATTGCTATCCCTAAAGTCCCTTACACCCTCCCCCTGCCCTCCTCCCCAACCCACCCACTCCCATTTCCTGGCCCTGGCATTCCCCTGTACTGGGGCATATAATCTTCATAAGACCAAGGGCCTCTCCTCCCATTGATAGCCGCCTAGGCTATCCTCTGCTACATATGAAACTAGAGACACAGCAGGGGGGGGGATCTGGTGGATAGTTCATATTGTTGTTCCTCCTATAGGGTTGCAGACCCCTTTAGCTCCTTGGGTACTTTCTCTAGCTCCTTTATTAGGGGCCCTGTGTTCCATCCAATAGATGACTGTGAGCATCCACTTATGTGTTTGCCAGGCACTTTCATAGCTTCACAAGAGATAGGTATATCAGGGTCTTGCTGGCATATGCAATAGTGTCTGGGTTTGGTGGTTGTATATGGGATGGGTCTCTGGGTGGGGCAATCTCTGGATGGTCCTTTCTTCTGTCTCAGCTCCAAACTTTGTCTCTGTAACTCCTTCCATGGGTATTTTGTTCCCCATTCTAAGAAGGAGAGAGCTGTACCATTCTCTTCTTAAAGAGATTGCTCAGCCAATTGCTCTGCACAAGAAGTTTCCAGAAGGTCCTGTTTAGAGACGTTTTTGTCATTAAGACTGGGGGATGCAGAGGATCACAGAACACATTCTTAGTGACATTCATTGTATTAGTAGCTCCCCATGTTGCTGTGACAAAATACTTGAGAAAAAGCAAGTTAAAAATTAGGAGAGCAGGCAAGTGATGGATGCAGGTGTGTGAGGCAGGTGTGTGAGGCAGGTGTGTGAGGCAGGTGTGTGAGGCAGATGTGTGAGGCAGGTGTTTGAGACAGGTGTATGAACCAGGTGTGTGAACCAGGTGTGTGAACCAGGTGTGTGAGGCAGCTTATCATATTGTAGGTGTATTCAGGAAGCAGAGGGAGATGAATAAAACTCCCATAGTCATTTTTATTCAGTGGAGGTCCCTACTTAGACCATGGAATGCTAAAACTAACATTTTGGATGGGTCGTCCCATCTCAGTTAAATCTGTCTGGAAACACCCTCACTGACACACTCAGAGGTGTGTCCTCACAGGGGTTCTTAGTGAATCAAGTTAGTGATGGTGGTTGTTTGTCACGGTCGCTGGATTGTTACAGTGGAATGCTAACATGTGAACATTAGCATCCTGCCTGGGTTCTCCTCGTACAGATTTCAGTGTTGCTATCCAGTAGTCATTTTGTACTTTCTGGCAATAATAGATAAAAAGCAGGAACTGGTGAGAGAAATGGAGAGCATGGGAAGGGGATAGTTATCATGAAGTTATTTTAGTATTGTGTTCTATTTTGATTGTGATGTGGTCTAGGGAAGAGGGTCTGTCTGTGGAAGAAAAGTCTTCCTGTGAAGTAGGTGGGTTGAATCTTCCATGGAAGAGGCTTCAGTGGGCGTGATAGGCATGCACTGAACATCTTGAAGCTTAAGGTGACTTTGTGTCAGGGCCAAAGGACTTCAAAACTCCAATCTGAAAGACCAAGAAACCTTGGGACAAATTTCACACACTGAAATCATATAGCAATTGTTTTATCTATACACAATGCAAAATTGAAAGTATCATGGTGAAATATAGGAAAAGTATAGGAGATTTGGTAAATAAAAATATATTCTGCTAATTTAGCATATGTAAGCCTGACAAATTTTAATAATAGATGTGGATTGAAATTGTCTCTGAGGGTCTAATCCTTTAATCTGAAAGGCACCATTTTAACTTATTTTACATGGAGCAATGACATGCAGAACCTCTTTGAATAAGCAAGGCAGCAAGAGTAGAGTGCTGTAGGCCATAGAAACTACCTATGTTCCTGCCATTAGAGTATTCTCCCATTCCTGCACAGTGACTGGGTATCAGGGCTTAGCTACAGTCCTTCTGATCTCCCTGTGATGAGAGATTAATGAGAAATGAGAAGGTATATATATACACACACACACATATACCCGTGGTTTAACCATAGTCATTCCAATTCATTTGTCAGATGTAGCTCTTAGTCCACTAAGATGGCTATAAAGATGTACCATAAGCTAGGTGCCAGGCAGGTTAGATAACAGACTTCTTTCCTTTGAGTTCTGAACACTGGAAGTTAAAGGACAAGGTACAAGCAATATCTGCCTCTCCAAGACACACACTCTCTCTCTCTCTCTCTCTCTCTCTCTCTCTCTCTCTCTCTCTCTCTCTCTCTCTCTCTCTCTCTCTTTCTCTCCCTGCCTTAAGGATGACTGGCTTCCTCCTGAGTCCTCCTGTGAGCTCCCTTTTGTGTGTCTGCCTCTTCATCCCTTCTAAAATGAATGCCAGCCATGTTGGAATACACATGTGTTGTACACATAAATGTGTACAAGCTTAAATACCTCTTCCAAGATTCCAAACCCCCCCCCCCCATCTCTGCCCCTTTCTGGAAGCAATCTCACTGAAGTGCTGAACTTAGGAACTTCAGTATAGGAACTTTGAAGAAACACAAGTCAACCCCTGACGTGGCCTATGGCACTCTCTGTGTTTAGGTTACCCCTGGTATTAACTTAGGGTTGTGTGGTAGACTAGACACTACCTTTTCAGTATTTTTCCTTTCTCAATCCAACCTTGAAGAAATAAAATACAAATGCATCCCTCTCCCTCACAGAATGCTACTAAGACCTGAACCATTGCAGATTAAGTCCTGATGGTACCTGAGGTGACACTCCAGTACTGTGTGCATACCACCATGCATAAGTACCGGTGACAGCCATTTACTACTTAATCTATTCCCTCTCTTGTAGGGCTCTGAGCTGAGCACACCAGGCAGACAGAGTCCTGGGGTCCCTGTTGTGTTATTTGCCTCTGCTTTGAGCTGTTAAGTCCACCACAGCCATTTAGTAAATTATCAGTTTTCTTATTGGCCCTAAATCGTGCCTAATTAAAAATCTGACCTCCGCAAGCTAGTCCTCTTCCTAAAGAGACAGAACATAAACAGGAAAAATCAACTAATTGCTACAAAAACTGCTTTTGTGGCACTGTAATTGGACCTCGGTGAAACAAATGAACCACCAGGGATTCCTTAATGAATGTTTAACTGCAAACGGTAGTCGGCCACTTAAGCAGCTAGGCTGATGGTCCCTAATGAAATCAAATAAAATCAAATAAAAGAATCTGGCATTTTTACTAACCAGATTTCTTGGCACGATGACATGAAGAATAATATATTTCCAAGTAAATAAATATAGGGAGAGTTATAAATGGAGCCGTGAAACCCCCATTGAAACCGCTCAAATTACACTTAGAAAAATATACCCACCCACAAAACCCTCTTCAGCAAAGTGACACGCGCTGTTTAATTTCACACATGAGTCTCACTGACAGGAAAGTCACTTGAGGGGAATGTAGGACAGGAGACGGACTCCATTTCCACTGACACTGACACAGAGTGTAATGGCTCTTTTTGACCTTTCTTTTAAAAATATTTGCAGTTCCAACGAACATTTTAACATTGACAAATACTAACACTGCAGTTGACAACTTTATCAACATGTCTCCTCCAAGTCAATGGCTTTCCAATTGCTAATCCTCTTGCCTCACGATAAAAAATAAATCCAAATGACTGTGGCATAGTTCTAAAAATCACAGTTTTAAGAGTATATATCACTATTAAAAGAAAGGTTAATACGTGTGTATTTCCACAACCGATTTACTGATGGGTACCTACCACTTCCTGAAAATGGTGATTTCTGAAACTATTGTGCACACACCTCTTGTCATCTTGGTAGTGGCCACCAACATTTACCTCCAGGTCTATGAGGCATGAACCACCATACTGTCTTTCCCATTTATTGTTTCTCAAGAAAGTGGGTATGGAAAACCATGCAGGTACAAGATGGATAACTGAGGACCTCTCTGGCCCTCCAGCCCATTCCAGTATCATCTGACAACTACATGGAAGTTCGTGTAGCCTCAATGCAAATTTGCTCAACGTAAGTCCCAGCAGCTCCAGGAGCAGGGCATACAACTTTTATTTTAGAGACTCACTGGGTGGTCAGATAGATCTTCCCATGTGTACGAGCGTTCCACATAATCACCGATTGGAAGGGAAAATGAGAACAGGAGGCAAGTTTACTCAGCCTTCTAGCCCCAAGTAACAGAGGAATAGAGCCATCAGTAGTCTCCGTGTTCAGAGTATGCTGAGGACTTCAGACTCTCTGTTACCGACTCTTCATCACATCCCACACAAGAATGGACACTTTTGACCTAGAACATCTTACTTCAATCCCAACAAATAAGTGTGTTTCCAGGAAAATCTGGAAAATCTGGAACCTGCTGCCCAACTTGATTTGGCAGGAATCAAACCCATGTATTGTCTCCACAGAGGGCTGCAGACTGTTCACGCCACACACACACACACACACACACACACACACACACACACGTATATATTCCTAGAATAATTCAGCAGACCTATATTATAATGTCTGGTTCTGCCAAACACTACCAATTTTAATAACTTTTAGACTTTGACTCATCATCTTTAAGGTGCAAAATTGGTGTTTGTGCTAAATTGAGCTTTAAAGTGTCTTCTACCTCGAGTCTCTAAAATCTGGAATGAGGGGATTTGGCTCAGTAGTTCTGATTTCTCCCATCTTTGGCAAAGAAATCAAAGCCCTCCTGACACCTCCCACACGCCGAGGACCACAAAGAAGACTGTAGTCATTCTGCCTTCAATTACAGAGATCTCTGCTGTTGCCAGTGGCATTGCCAATCAAGATAGCCCATGGGCTTCTATCTTTGAACATAAACCACCTGACACTGTGCAGCATGGTCACCCACAAACAAGGTTGCTGAGAAAGACGAGATAGACTACCTGTGACTTCATGTCAAGTTGCCATGCTCCTAGCTTCTTGGGGTCATTGAAGCCCATCTTCTAAATAACTGTATTAATAATTGTATTAATATAGTTCATTGGCTTAAGTCAAGGTCAAACACTGTAACTCTTTGCAAAGGCGATTTTTTTTTGTATTCTAAAATCCTATTTCCACATTAATATCTAAGAGACTTCCATCTTTCCTTCCAAATCTCAAATGTGGATGAAAGGAATATTGAGTTTGTGAGAGCAGCCAAGTTCTTGACTCAATTAGTTAAATAAATCTGTCGGCAACCTGAACCACTGAGTTAATTTAAACACACAGTTTATTATTTTTTCTAGTGCATCTAGTACCCAAAGTAACTGTTAGGAAATTGTGTTCAAGTAGAGATCCCCAAGGACTACTTAAATAAATAGTTAAGACTCATTTGAAATTAGCAGCTCACATTTGCATACAAACAAAATAATGTGTTCAAGCTTTTAAAAACTGTTCAGTGGTATGAATTTAAATTCCTGGCCCTGAGGAACAGTACAGACACCTGTAATTCATGAAGCCTAGCTGTTCACCTGTAGCTCCAAGCCACAAACTCATTTCTGCAAAGCAGTGAACTGGCTCGGGACAGTGCACCTTCTAGGCTTGTAGAAGCCAGCACACTCTTCCTGAGTTTCATGCTTCCCTCTTGGTTTGTGGGCACTGTGAGGGTGGGTGGAAGACAGCAGGCTTCACGGTGCACAGCCACTACACCCTCCCACCACAGCGCTCTTATGTCTGGCTGATTAACAAGTCCCGAGTCTCCAGACCTTATCATAACGTACATGCTTGGTGGTTGAAAGTCCTTGTTGATGGCTGCAATTGCAGTTAAAAGGGGAGCCTGAAAACCAGCTTGCCTCAGTTTCTCTTTTATTGCTGTGAGCAAATACCAGAGAAGAGCAATGAAAGGAAGACACGGTTTAGTTTGGCTCACAGTTTGAGGTTTCAGTCCATCTGGGAGGGGAAGTCACAGAACTCCAGTAGGTGTGGGAGGAAGAGTGCCCCCCTGCACCCTGTTTTTGATGCAGTGATACCGTGCTTGGACTGCTTTGTTGTTGTTGTTGTTTGTTTGCTTTTGTTTTTGTTTTCTGATTTTGTGTTTTAGACAGAGTCATACTATTTCGGAACACCTTGCCGCAGATTTGCCATACGTCATATTCTGGCTTAGACTCGAGGCTGCCTCAGCTTCAGAAATAGAATTGAAGATGTGGAGTACCAAATTCAGGTCTGTCAGGCTGGACTGCTTCATTTAGAGCAATGGCTCTCAACCTTCCTAACCTTTTAATACAATCCCTTACATTGTGGTGGCTCCCCCAACCAAATAATTATTTTTATTACTACTTTATAACTATATTTTGGTTACTGTTATGAATTATAATGTAAATATCTGATTTGTAACCCCAAAAGGGTTGAGACCTACAGGTTAACAACCACTGTTTAGAAATACAAAAGAATAACATTTTGAGAGTTAACTGTGAAAAGCTACAAAGTCTCTAGAAAATCATTACCTTATTGAAAGGAAAATAAGACAGAACCCAAGAAAAACTATTTATTTTCTCTCATGAAAAACCCAGCCCTCCATGATACCAACACTACAAATATGAGTAAGCAATAAAGCCTCAAAGATATGTAAATGAAAACTAGAAAGGATACAGAAAGAAATGACAACACCATAAAATGGGAAATCTTAATGCTTTTTATTCAGAAACTTGAGTTGAATAAGTCATGATTTCAGATATAAATTTCTATAGTGGAAAAAAATCTATTTTAAGAGGGAGATGAAATGTTATGCTCACAAACAAACACAACACAACAAAACAAAAACTTACATTATTTTCAGTGACATATGGAACCATTGACAAGTATTGTCAAGTAATGGGCCACAAAAGAAGTCCCAACTAGATTTATTCTTTGTGGATCACTTATTTAGCCAGCATAAAATTAAACCTAACACCTTAATCTAAATATAACATTATATTTGAACACTAAGAACACCCTTCTAAATAATTTTATAGAGCAAATGAGAATCTGTGAAAACATTATGGGTGTGTCAGGATTTAGTGACAGGAGAGGCATGCATATGAACTCCTGTGGGGGAAGAGAGCAATGGGTTTACACAGGAACTTGTAAGCTCAGTTCATGCAGTTAAAACAGAAACAGCCTGGAAAAAAAAAAAGCATGCACATCAGTAAGTTAATTGAAATAAAACTGGAAGTAATATTAATTAAAGAAGAGACAGAATATGTAAATAAAACCTTACAGGAAATACAAGCTGCAATGCTTTCTCTTTGAAAGAAATAGAAATAGAAGACTTGAAAATGTTAACTGAGAGAGTAAAATCACTAGGTGTTTTACAAATGAGAGTGGAATTCGAAAATTATCACAACAGAGAGTAAAATATATACCAGATTACAGAATGCCATATTTGAAAATAAGCAGTACTTGATAATTTTCTAGAAAACTAAAATTTCCATAAATGATAAAAAAAAGAACCAGAAAATTGACTATTCGGTTACACTCATAAGAAATTAAAGTTACTACAAAATACCCTACATTGTTGCTTTTTAAAATGACAGTAATTTTACAGGGGAATTGTACAAATTTTTAGAAAAATATTGTTCAGTTTTTAAGGAATAGACGATCCCTAACATAAATTGTTTGAGAAGACACATAAAAGAATTTTACATTACCTATGGGATTAAAAGAAATGTAAAAGATCACTTAAAATAAACTTTACATTGTGATGTAATAAATTTACACTAGGAAGTCTCATGGGTCAATGTATAATTGTGGAACTAATAAAGGAAATGCAGCAAATGAACACTAAGTTTTAGTAAATGTAGAAAACAAATAGTTCAATAGAATACGGTTATAAAAACAGCCACTCAATATCATTACATGAAGGGAGGCCTTTAAACACGTGAGTGATAAGCTAGGGGTCACAGAAGGTTCTTGTTACAACAGGGTTCGTGGACCAGAATAGGGACTACAAATAGATCCTTGAAGCTCACTGGCCAGCCAAGTTAACCAAACTGATGACCTACAGGTTCAGTGTGAGACCCTGTCTCAAAATAAAGGTGGAGGCCTTGGAGGAGGCCTGTGTGTACCTAAGGCCTGCCTGCCTGCCAGGAGCCTGCCTGTGCTATGACATGCTATCACACAACCATACATAACAACAAGTACATACCGCCACCCCTAGCAAATGTGATTAAAACTTGTCTACTAACTGCCGGTAGCTGCCACTTTGCTGAATGGGAGAATATCAAGCTATTTTTATTAAAAGCAGACGTAGTCTAAATTAGCACTGGTACTATACAACCCAGATTGCTAGCCAAATGGGGAAATAGATAACAAAAACAACAAAAACATTTTAAAAAAAGAAGAGTTGTGGACAGATATGAGTCTTACGTAGAGAATTCTAGAGGCCTGGTGGCAAAGTCAAATAATTAATTTGTCAAGAATTGTAAGATTAGCCTAAAAATTCAGGTGTATTTAGAGATGTAGAAAATACAAGGAGACTTACTTCTCTACTTCTCTTTTGCATTATCTGTGGGGTTCTCTCTCTCTCTCTCTCTCTCTCTCTCTCAAGTCAAGAACACCAGGGCAAAACGTTTTTTTTCCAGACTTCTTCCTGTTATTACTTCTTGGAATCTGTAATTAGAAAACAAAACCAACCAAACCAACCAAACAAACAAACAAAAAAACCTTCCTCCACGATCACAGCATGATTGACTTCTGAAATTAAGGCTGTTTGGGAAAGACAGCACTAAGAACCGGCTAATCTGTGTTGCCTGACTCGAAAGCTCTGAAACTCGAGTGCACATTTCCCACAGCTGGGCAGGGGTTGGGGTTGTGGTCAGCTGAGTCCCGTGACTGCTGAGTGCAGCATATGGCAGGCTCATTCTGGATGCCACTTTGATCTATTTTAAGGGCTTCAGTAAGGACACAATTCTTCTACAGGATTGCAGGCCCTTTCTTCTTTAGCAATGGACCTTCAAATAATCTCTGAGTTCTTGTGATTAAGATCATCAAAGGCGATTGTTGACAGTGGTTTCACATGCAGAGATACGGCCTCACGGAAAATCAAGTGTGTCCAGTGTGGTGTGTTCTCTCGGAAGGGCTCAGGAGTGGCTTTGGGGCATCCGTGCCTCGGAATACTGAAAGGAGTGTGTGTGTTCCTGCCAAAGAAGCAAAATCTCACTCTGTAGTCTCCAAGCACTCTTTTTGTGCATGTGAATGTATAAGAAACCTTTCATATCACTTTGAATCTTTGACTGCAATACCACCCTTCTCAAATAAAACCTCTTCAACTTATATATGGAACACAATTGACCTCACAGCAGTTGAGAGTTTAATGGTGGGTACTAGGACTGGAGGAAGGGGGAGATGAGAATGGACATTTTCTCCATTGAGAAAAGTTATAAATATTTGAAAAGGTAAATATGTTTAGCCTGATTTAAACATTCGGCAATGTGTGCATCCTCAAGACATAAGAAAAGCATGCATCTATAAAAATGTAAACCTTTACATCTTTGTGTATTTGTCAAAGTTTTTAGTTTAAAAAAAATCTTGTAACTAACTCTGGTTTTAAACTGCAGGCTTTATACATGACAGATAGAATCGGTTATATTGTTAGCAGTAACTAGGGAAACTGGCTGTGGTGACACAGTCTTGTGTCAGCATCAACCAATGAGGCTGAGGCAAGGGTCCAGCCTGGTCTACATAAGAAGAGCCTATCTCATAGAAACAAACATCCTGATGATAATTATAACTGCCTTCTATTGATAATGTTAAATAATATTTCCCACTGTGTGAGTAATTCCCAGAAATTAACTAAAGGAGACACAGCTTTGTGTATTAGGAAACTAGGACCATCCATACCCACCCAATACTTATTTTTAGCTCAAGTGAACTGTGCAGGAGCCCTAGGCCCCTAAATAGGAAAATCGTTGATATGGATAGGCAATGCTTATCATTCCAATCTCATGATAGACGTAGATATTCACACATTTTTATAGAGCTTTTAAACTTTGTGTCCTTCGTATTAGATCTCATACTTGAACTCATAAAAATATATGTACTCTTATGTGCCTCAGATTGGATTGTCATGTTTATTTATCTATGGCTCCTAACACGAGATTGGAAACGTTCGAGCAATGGGCATTTTTATTACCTAGTTCATAGCAAGGGGGGAGTGGGTCCTTGAGGTGGCTCCAGTGAAAATGTCGGTCTGCTTCTCATCAGGAGGCAAGAGTAGGGGAAGATTCACGTTGGAAGATGGTGCTGTGCACTGTGTATTCAGATGCTGACTTCTGTGCCCCAGAGACTTGCAGTCTGGGATGTTGGCATCGTCACTTTCTTGAATCATCTCCTCCTTCTCTTACTGTTGTGTAAAAATTCTTCTCCTTCACCTCTGACTAGTTAATAAAGAGCTGAGCAACCTATAGCTGAGTAGGAGAGCTAAATTGGGACTTCCGATCCCAGTGAGGGATCCCAGGTGGAGAGAGGAGAGAGAAGTCTCTATGAGTAAGGGGCCATAAGAGACTCTCCATGAGAGAGTGGCCATGAACAGGTGGCCATGAGAGAGTATATTTCTAGGATTTGTGATAAACAGCTTCTTTTGTTGGTATATTATCTTGCTGGCTGGAAGTGCAAGCTCCCCTTCTTTGGTCACAGGGTAGTCTTTGGCTTCCTTTAACACTTTCTCTTCACTGACCAATGAACTATCTCTAGAGCCACCTGGTGTGCAATATAGAGACTTAAATAAGAGGTGACCACATTCCATCATAATTACTGCATACTGTCTTGGAGGAAAGTCACAAATATGGCACTAAGCAAATGGAGGAGGGGTGCCTCAGTTAGGGTTTCTATTCCTGTACAAAACATCATGACCAAGAAGCAAGTTGGAGAGGAGGGGGTTTATTCAGTTTACACTTCCACATTGCTGTTCATCACCAAGGGAAGTCAGGACTAGAACTCACACGGGGCAGGAACTTGGAGGCAGGAGCTGATGCAGAGTTCATGGAGGGGTGCAGCTTCCTGGCTTGTTCCTCATGGCTTACTTAACTTGCTTTCTTATAGAACCCAGTACTACAAGCCCAGGGATGGCACCAGTCACATGGACCTTGCCACCCTTGATCACTAATTGAGAAAATGCCTTACAGCTAGCTGTACAGCTGGATCTCATGGAGGTATTTTCTCAAGGGAGGCTCCTTTCTCCGTGATAACTCCAGCTTGTGTCAAGTTAACATACAAAACTAGCCAGTACAAGGGGCCTACACAAAGTCAGGGATTCCAGAAAGTGAAGATCTTAGGTTCAGCTTCAGAATTTGTCCATTCTATCATCACAGCAAAGAAAAGACAGTGCTTGCTCTCATCTTTACAATCTAGTTTTCTAGTTGCTGGTCAGTTGACAATTCTAGCACTTCACATTCTATTAAGAAAAGCAGGTTATAGTTCAAAGTTCCATGTCAAAGAAATGAGAACGTAAGTTCTCAATGAAGCCCCACATCAATGACTGAAGAAGTGCGATCTTCATGAGAAGGAAGTTAGTGTGGAAAACCACCCAAGCTGCTGCCGTTGGTACACACACACACACACACACCCTTTTAGGTTAACTGGCATCGCCATAATCTTCCAAATAGAAACTGTACATAGAAATGAGTCTCTAATTGCAAAAACAATAGCAATTTAAGTTTAAAATAAAACCTTAGTCCCTCCCATATGGGAATTATTGAAACAACGCTGGGCTCCCCTCCTTGATGTAAGCAGGGTTCATTTGCCAGAGTCTCTCTCCTTCTGTAGGGACCCCGAAGCCTGTGTGTGTGCTCTGTTGAGCCCTGATGCTGGAGTTTTTGTCTTGGGGTGGGGGGTGCTGCTTAGTAAGATTTAAGTCTAGTGTTTGGGAAAAGTTCACATATGTTTTTATATAGAAATTTCTTGGTTCGTATTCTGAGTTTTTCTTTTGTTACTGTTGGTTTCTTTCCCTGAGATTTACAATCTTCTTCCTGCTTAACTCAAGAAGATGTCATTTTTCATTCCCTGTGTCTGGATTTACAGGAACATAGCCTGCCCTTGGTTGATTTTCTATGCAACATCTTTTGCCTCAAAACTTCACCTATTATTCTTTACACTACATTTTGTATACTTTCTCAACTTTATGATTCAGTCCTTTGACTCAATTTTTAACCCTGATCTGTCTTACATTAATTTTGAAATTCTTATAGTTTCTTTACTTGGCAGCTATCACTTTATCTGTTCATTAGAGGGACATCCAGAGTCTTGTTGATCATGGGAACCAGTTACTCCTATCACATACACAAGGTGATCACATTTTCAAGTTTCCTTTAATTGTGTTTTAAATATAGACTTAAAATATTTCTCATTATACTAAATGTATATACATGTTCAGTCTCCTAGACAGAAAGAAAAAGCCCTTGCTCCTTCTACTCCAGGAAAGGTTTTTATCTTCCCTCACCTCACCTTAAAAAGAGTTCATGCTGCTAACAAACTTAACTCTTTTATAAACTTATAAACTCCAAGAAACACCCAAGATATAAGATACAATTTGCTAAACACATGAAACTCAAGAAGAATGAAGACCAAAGTGTGGACACTGTGCCCCTTCTTAGAATTGGGAACAAAACACCCATGGAAGGAGTTACAGAGACAAAGTTTGGAGCTGTGATGAAAGGATGGACCATCTAGAGACTGCCATATTCAGGGATCCATCCCATAATCAGCTTCCAAACGCTGACACCATTGCATACACTAGCAAGATTTTGCTGAAAGGGCCCAGATATAGCTGTCTCTTGTGAGACTATGCTGGGGCCTAACAAACACAGAAGTGGATGCTCACAGTCAGCTATTGGATGGATCACAGGGCCCCCAATGGAGAAGCTAGAGAAAGTACCCAAGGAGCTAAAGGGATCTGCAACCCTATAGTTGGAACAACAATATGAACTAAACGGTACCCCGGAGCTCTTGTCTCTAGCTGCATATGTATCGAAAGATGGCCTAGTTGGCCATCACTGGAAAGAGAGGCCCATTGGACTTGCAAACTTTATATGCCCCAATACAGGGGAATGCAAGGGCCAAAAGAATGGGAATGGGTGGGTAGGGAAGTGGGGGGGGTATGGGGGACTTTTGGGATAGCATTGGAAATGTAATTGAGGAAAATACGTAATTTAAAAAAAAAAAAAAAGAAAAAAAAAGAAACACACTCAGATCTACCTCTCGTGGACCAAACAGACCTCATCTGGATAAGCACACCTGCCAATCAACAGCCTAAGTTCCCACTTGCTGCCTATTCCAGAAGGTGGGATTTCTCTCCAGTTCCCCTGGGTTTGGGACTCCCCTCATCCAAACCAAGAATTAGGTGTTTCAAATGTACACCTAAGAAAAAAAATTTTCCCAAATGTACTTAACTTTATTCTCTACCTCTAATGTGTGTGTGTGTTTCTGTGTGTCTGTGTCTGTGTGTGTATTTCAGCATCTTAAACAATCTAGGTGATTACTCAAAATTTACATCTAGGATATCTTCAGGAAAGCAACCCACAGATGCTCTAATCTCTCACAGACGAAGATGCTTCTATTAGACCTCCTCTTTCCTACCCACAGATGGCCTCACAGACCCTGGACAGCAAAAAGACAGCCAACTCTACTAAGACTGGACCTCCATCTCCATACCCATTTTCTTAGGTTTCCCAGAGACACATTGCCCCAAAGTCAACAGAAAGTAACTAAAAATCATGATGACCCTATTCCTATATCAGCATCACCTCTTTCTAGTTTTTCTGTATTTAAATTAAACCAAAATGGAGGACTACTGGCATTCCTTCTAAGCTCCACCCAACAGGTACCTGGTGACAACTTATTATAAAAGGGGCTGTTTTGCCCCTCTTGCTCTTTTACTCTCTCTGCCTCTTCTCTCTCCCTGACACCTTTTCCCCTCTCCCCCTCTCTCCCCTCTTCCCCTCTCCCTTTCTCCCACCCACTCTCTCTCTTCCCTTCTCAACTACCCTTCCCCAAGCCCTTACACTATACCTTCTTGTGGCTGGTACCTCAGGGGGAAGGGATGCCTCAGTGGGCCCACAGAGGCTGCACCATACTGTGATCTACAAAACATATCCTGGCTTTCTTTTTTTTTTATTAAAACACAACACTACCTCTTACATATCTGGTGCTGCAGAGAGGGCTCAGTGTGTAAGAATGTCCACTGCTCTTCCAGAGGACCCAGGTTGACTTCCCAGAGCTCACATAGTACCTTACCTGTCTGTAACTTCAATTCTAGAAGTTCCGATGCCCTCTTCTGAGATCTCCAGGAACCAATCACACACACCTGGAGCAAACCATCAGTCATACACATTACATTTTTAATTGCTTATTTTTCCAAATTAGAATTTCTTCAATTTTCGGTTTCTCTTATTTGTGTTGGTTATTTTCCTTCTTGATACAGAAAGTCTTGTAGATTTCCCATGATCCTTGAAAATTGAAGTTGTAAAAGAACAGAGTGGGTTATCTGTAAATACCAACAACCTTTAGCCAGTGTTTAATTTTATTTGGGTACAGATGGGAGCCAGAGGTAAATATAAATTCCACCCACCATCACATAAGCATTACAGTTTGCTTTGTTCAAAAACCTCAGAGAAAAGGCTTCTAGATATATGAGAGTGAACCTTGAACTATGTTGTACCCTGGGGAAGATGGGTGGATGAGGGCTGTCAGATACGGTGTCCGTTTTTCCTAGATGCTCACCACAGTCTCACTTCTGTCCTTATTCCTCTTGATCGTTTGTTCTTCATGGTCATTCCAAGACTGGAGCTCTCTGCATTGACTTCTCAGAACCTCACACTGCGTCATCTCTTGACAAAGCCTTCATCATGCCATAGATTCTTCTATTTCATTCACACTCTGATATCCATGAGAATTTTGTTATGGTATCTTTTATTTTCTCAGCCTTTTTTCTGATTTTATGTTTTATATTTATTAATATAATTTTTATTCTCCAAACTGTTGTCTCAGCAGAAATTTTATAGCCCCTTATCTTTATCCCACTCTCCTTTCTTTCTTCCTTCTTTTATCTCTCTCCCTTCCACTCTCCCTTCCTTTCTTCTTTTCTCCATCTCTCTGCTTCCCTCCCTCTCTTCCTCCCTCCCTCCATTCTTCCTTCCTTGTCCCCTTCCTTATCTCCTGCTTCTCATGCTCTTTGACTTAGTTTTGTTTTTTTTTTTTCATCCAAAAGGACATTGCTATATCGTCAAGATTAGCCTTGGACTTCTGCCCCCACCTCCTGACCTAGCCTCCTGCCCCTCGGTTATAAAACATGTGATATCATAGAATGCTATTTTTCTGTATTCTTAATAGAATATTTCTTAGAGCTACTATAGAACAGTTTTGAGCAGTTCAGAGATTTTTCAAATCCTCCTGTCCTGTCACATGCCTAATCTCAGTATTGATATTGCCCGTTGGAGTGATACATTTATTATGTTTGATAAACTCACCGCAGGTGCATCCTTGCAGCGGACACTGTGTAGTTTGCTCTAGGTTTGGCCCTTGGTGTTGTACTATGAATGGGTTTGACAAACTTATTTGATAGTCCCTACATTCTAGTATCATGCAGAACGGTGGCCCTGCTACTGATCTGTTTACTGTCTCCAGCGTGTCCTGCAGCAGGCAAGGTGCACAGCATAATATCTCCAGATTGGCTTCTTTCACTTAACATTATGCTTTTAAGTTCTACTCATTTCTTTTCAAGGCTGGCAAGCATTTCTTTTTCTCTTTCTTTTTCTTTTTCTCTTTCTCTTTCTTTTTCTTTTCCCTTTTCCTTTTCCTTTTTTCTTTTATTTTTTCTTTTTCTTTGCAAGCTTCAAGCAAATACAGTAACTGTCACCAGAAGCACTATCATTTGTTTTAACAAAGTTTCTTTTAATAAAGGTTTAAATGTTTTCTAGCACTTAAAAGGCAGCTTATTGTTATTATTTGCTGCTAAAAATGTCAATGGCAGTTTATTCACTGAAAATATAATCTCTAAAGACTAATAAAATGGCATCATAGTGCACGTGTATTTTAGAACCTAATTTAAGACTAAAATATGCACATGCAAGGCTTTTAAAATGTATCTGACACAAAGCAGAACTGCTTATAGGGGAAAGAAAGGAGCTATATCGTGGGTTAAACGACAGAATAGGCAGAGCAAACACTATTTAGCAAACCTATTTGGCAAACACTATCACACTACTAAAAGGGAAACTGGGAAGCCTGACAGGGCAGACAACAAATGCCATTTGTGGAGTTTTTCCCACAATTCCTTTACCAGCAGTGTGCTTGATTTCACTTCTTCGGCTTCTCTAGAAGACTTCTTTGTTTCTAAACACGAATATGAATACTCTTGAAAATGAGTGAGATGAAAACCCTTAAGACAACCTGAAGAGGCAGTCCACTGTCTTTTCATATAAAAAAGAAAAAGTTTGAAAGTCTACACAGAGGAAATTTAAACTTATTCATCATCAATAAAATATAATAATTTTAGCTCGACAAAAGTTTCTATCATTTTCTTTAATGTTGGTCAACATCTGTCACTGGCAAAAAAAAAAAAAAAAAAAAAAAAAAATCTACCTGAGATAAACAATATATAGAGAGAGTTGGTTTTGGCTGGTGGACTCAGTGGCTTATGTCCCAGGATGGATGACCCCTCTGCATGCAGGACTGTGTTAATGTAGGTAATCAATGAAGAAGTGTGTAACACAAGAGGTTTCCCTTCCCACCCAGGGAGAGCAAGGCACTGGGGAGAAATATACCCTACAAGAGGAAGACCTGCTTCCTCCAATGAGGCTCCAGCTCTCAATGTTTCCTCTACCTCCCTAAATTTTCACTAGCTGAACCCATGCCTCTCATGCTCAGCTTTTTTTTTGGGGGGGGGGGTAGTCAGTGAAGATACATAATTACTGCTTTTATTTTATTTTGTTTGTTTTCATTTTTGCTTTTTGTGATTGGGGCTGGGAGTGTCAAGTTGCTCAGGCTGGTCTTGAACTCCTGGCCTCAAGTGATTACTTTGAGTCCCTGGATCTGTGAGTTCACACCTCGGTAAGGCAAATCTGAAATTACGGATTGCTAATCACAGTGGATTGCAATGAATTATAAAGCAATAAAAAGTATAGTGTACCAGTTGGTTTTTTTTGTCAGAATACTCTTTGTCTTGGTGGTATCTCCAGAATGAGGCAATCTCTAAAAGCCCTTGTCTTTATAAAGCAAGGCAGTGTCTGTTGATGTAATAGTAACGTATAGGGTCAGAGCTAAGTTTAAAGCTAGGAGCTGCATCGCTACAGGATGTCATGAGATGTAATTAAAAACTACATTTCTTACCTTCCTATTTAATTTTTCATATGTGTATTCTTTATGTCTTTAATCAGAAAAGAGATGTCTTAATTGGCAAGTTGACTCTTCTCCCTGTTATTTCTTACTTCGCTCTCTGTAAGTATGCTGCAGGAAACATTACTCCTGCTGGCGTAGCTTGCTTGAGTAGCTCTTCTCTCCGACTACCAACTTTTTCCAGTTGTGCAGGTAGGTCTGCCTCCAACGCTCACAATATCTCTATTTACCTCTTCATTTGGCAAAGGGTAATCTTGACAGTCCCTGAGATAGCTCAAACTGCTTCTGGTACAGCTGTAGTTTATGAGTGCATGTTTCTAGCCTTCATCGTATTTATGATCAAGGAAAGCCTTTGAAAAGCCCACCAGGCTTCTAAAATAATCTTGCTTTGTGCTCAATCCTAATAGAACTCGGTACCAACCCATCTCTTTTTGTCTTGAATTCTGGACAATTGTATCACCATTCACTCTCATGCCATTGGAAATAACTGTAGAGTTTGTTAATTTTCTGTATATAACTTTCCAAATCCTGTCCATGTGACTTCTGCAGTATCTCTTGAATGACTCTCATTTCCAGGGGTCCTGATTACATTCTTTTCTAGTCCATATGAACACGCACATTTGATCACTGGTTATGAAGGTTCAGAAGCTCAGCTCATGGGGAATGGAGATTGTTGTTTCTATTCTCTGCAAAGTCCAACATATTATCTTGCTAATTCATCGATTAATTGGCTGCCACTTTCTCAAGCTATAATGTGTTGGCCTTGGAAATCTTCCTCTTAGCGCATGGCTTAACAATATAAACAAGGCAATTGGTGAAACCTGCCTTGCCCTTTGACATTGTATGTTTAAACTTTAAAAGAATGTGTGGTGTTTTGTACCTTAGAGTACAGTGACAGAGAAATGTTCCTCTCCCATTGTATTCTCTCCAGTATGTCACACAGGAGGCACAGTCAGGGAAATGAAGGGCATCTGTGTCAATATTACATGTTTTCTATGTATTCACTTTTGTTCACTAATTTATTATTCACATAATAAAATTCCATTATCACGTATACTTTCTGAAAAATTTTGGCACTTCGTATAATCATATAACAACCTCTATCAAAGTTTGGAGCTGAGACAAAAAGATGGACCATCTAGAGACTGCCATATCCAGGGATCTATCAGCCTCCAAACGCTGATACCATTGCATACACTAACAAGATTTTGCTGAAAGGACCCTGATATAGCTGTCTCTTGTGAGCCTATGCCGGGGCCTAGCAAACACAGAAGTGGATGATCACAGTCAGCTATTGGATGGATCACAGGGCCCCCAATGGAGGAGCTAGAGAAAGTACCCAAGGAGTTAAAGGGAACTGCAACCCTATAGGTGGAAGAACAATATGATCTAACCGGTACCCCAGAGCTCTTGTCTCTAGTTGCATATGTATCAAAAGATGGCCTAGTCGGCCATCACTGGAAAGAGAGGCCCATTGGTCATGCAAACTTTATATGCCCCAGTACAGGGGAACGCCAGGGCCAAAAAGTGGGAGTGGATGGGTAGGGGAGTCGGGGGGGGGGGTATTGGGGACTTTTGGGATAGCATTGGGAATGTAAATGAGGAAAATGCCTAATAACAAAATATTTAAAAAGAAAAAAAACAACCTCTATCATCAAGACATGAGACATTTTCTTTCTCTGTATGCTTTCTTCCTTAGATTTGATCTCTCTCTACTCTACACCCCTAGAAGTGACTGGCTGGCCTTCTCCAAACATAGTTTGCCTCCAATTAAGACAGAGGGAATCCACATGGGTCTTAAATCAGGCTCAGGACTCCTCCATATCCATCTGTTTCTAAATTTTATATCAGTATGGATGTTTTGCCGTGTGCTGTGGATGCAGTATGCACGTAGGCCAGAAGAGGGCGCTGGGTCCCACTAAACGGGACTTAACCCTGTGCTGTCTTGTGGGTGCTGGGAATGGAATCCTGATCTTCATGAAGAACAATCAGTGCTCTTAATCACTGTGCCATCTCTCCAGCCCCACACCCGTTTTTATTGTCACTCCATTTGCGGTGTGGTTACTGCTATCAACAATCAACTTTGCTATCAATTAAGAGCAAAGATACAGTTATAGATGATATAGATATGGATGATATAGATGTAGATAAAATTTATCTTCACGTGTTTCTTCTCTGTGCCTATGAGAGTCTAACCTACCAGGTTACTCTCCTGAAGAACTTCCTTTGCGATTTCTCGCAATACAGAACCAAACTGATATATTCTTCCTCGTTTTCTTCAGTTGAGAAAGCTTTTATTTCTCCTTCAGTTTGCAAGAAGATATTTACCTTAAATACATTACTCTCTTCTTGTTTGTGCATAGCAACGTTTTAAATTTTATTTTTAATTGGTTCTTCTGCAGTCATTTGGATTGTCGTAAGAACAGGACAGTGGACTGGGTAGCTTGGGGTTTTTGTTTGTTTGTTTATTTGGTTGGTTGGTTGGTTTTTTTGTTTTTGTTTTTGTTTTTGATTTTCTTTTGGTTTTTCAAGACAGGGTTTCTCTGTATAGACCTGGCTGTCCTGGAACTCACTTTGTAGACCAGGCTGGCCTCGAACTCAGAAATCTGCCTGCCTCTGCCTCCCGAGTGCTGGGATTAGGCGTATGACACCACGCCCAGCGGGTTGCTTGTGGTTACGGGATTTCTCTCACAGTTGAGGAGCTGAGGCATTTTCAAGATGAAGCTGTGCTGAGAGACCTCTTCTAAATTTCAAACCTCTGGGTTCTCAACTTCATTCGTGGTAGAAAGCGCACAGCAGCTCCCTGGGTCTCTTCTACCAAGGTACTCGCTCATTTTTTTCTTAATCTGTGTTGTTGTTTTTGTTTTTGTTTTTGTTTGTTTTTTTGGCTTGGTTTGTGGTTGTTTGCTTGTTTGGGGACATTAAAGACAGTGTTTTATATGGCTGACTCAGAACTTACTGTGTGTCCTCGACGGGCTTTGTACTCATAGCCATCCTCGTGCCTCCACTTCCCCCACTGATGTTCGTAGGCTTGAGCCCTGCACATGGCTTACTGACTCCGCTCCTGAGAACTCTATCTTCACGACCTCAGTATGTCGGTCGACTAAAATCACCACCGTGGAAGTTTGGGTTTCGCTGAAGCAGTTTTGGAGAGGCACGTGATTAGGTCACAGCACTTCAACAACAGCCACACTGGTTTTATTCCTCGTCTTTTAAGCCCTTTCTACTTCGGTTTGCTTCTCCGCAGTTTGCAAGTCATGTCTTCAGATGTGAGTTGGTCTTGCTTTCCCTCTTCCGTGTCTACATGTTGGTGTGTGAGAGCTACTTATAAATGTTATCAAGCTTACTATTTCTTCCCGTCTGTCTGTCTTTCCATACTATTGTCATGTCAACGGTGTGTGTGTGTGTGTGTGTGTGTGTGTCTGTGACATTTTAGAAATAATCTACTGCCTTTTATATTCTAATTCTGCTTTATTTGGACGTATTTCATTGCTACTTCTTCCTGTGCCACAGCCTGAGGTGTCTGTGACCTTAAGGCTCTCGATTTCTTTCCTTCACTGTGAACTCCAGCTGAGTCTAATCACCAGCCCATAAGAGACAATCTATATTTCCATTTTGCTCTCTTCTGATTCTCAATGTTTCTGTACATGTGACTACATGTTCCAGGTTCTATGTAGTTGTTAAATTTTGTTTTACTAAAATTCCCTAAACACATCTGTAAAGTCATGGTTACTTTAAATTCTTTGTCCAATTCATCAAAATGGACTTCAAATCTGAGGCTGGGTCTTAGGCTCCCTTTGCCCCTGAATGCTACTTCCTGTCTTTAGAGACAGAGCAAATGGGGTGGGGAGTGGCAGTCTAGGTAAATAGGGTGTCATTGCTGTCAATGTCAGAGAAACTGGGCTGCATTTTTACCTTTGCCTGAACTGCTGACTCTGGCCCTCTTGGCATCCTGTTCTCCTTAGGATTGCGTTTTACCAGCTCAAAGCCATTTGGATCCCTGCCTATGATCCTAGTGCAATTTTCTCAGCTCCCTGCTCCTTTTGGGTGACACAGAATAGTCTGACAGGGTTAGATCTAGAGAAATATTCTTTCCCTACATGAAATATTGCCTTGGAGCAGATGTTTGGGCATGGTAAGCTTTCTGGGAATATTTTGCAAATTTACTCCTCTCATTCCCATGGACAGAAAGGAACGTCATTTTCCTGACTCTATACATGGCTTGTAAAAGCTCAGATCCTGGAAAACTACAAGCCCCTCAGACTGCAGCTGCCTAGAATTTCTCATGCCTGAACTAATCTACACATGGCCTCTAGAAATTTGTAACAATGAAAATGTAACTGTTTCCACCACATTGTGTGACTCCAGCCCTTTCTCTTCTAGGCCAGCATCTCTCAGCTCTGGTGCTGTGGTTAAACTGCCTCCCCTGATTTGATTGCTTTTTTATGTTTATTTATTTATTATTATTTTTGTGATCTTCATTTTCTGGGTAGAAAATACTGATTTTCAGTTACTACTTAAATCCTGAAAATTCTGTGATGTGTTGAGAACAGAGCAAAGACATCGATTTTCAAACTAAACATGTCAAACAGGAACATCCTGACATCCCTGGGATGCCTGCTTCCTCCTCTTAGCCTGAAATTTCCAGCATCTGCTTGCTTGGCTCTTCCCCACAGAGCTTGGGACCAAAGTGCTTTCATTTAGCGTTTATGTTTATTCCGTTATCTAACTTTCTGCGGATTTTGATTTTCCTTTTCCTTTTTCTCTTTTTACATCAATTCGTATACTATCTCTCGATCCATATTCAAATCAGCTGATTCTCCCCACTCCCACCTCCCTTTAACCTTAGCCAACTGGTAAACCTGAAGAAAAGAATTCTTGTTTGGTTGTTTGTTTTTTTTTTTAATTTATTTTTCATCTTCATTTGATTCAAATGATACAACTATTATTCTCTCCACGAAATTTCCGGTCTCACTGTAAACTTGTTTATCCATACAGCTTAATGCACAGATTACCTGGGGTTTGGGGCAGAGTTGACTTGCTTACTATATCCATAGCATTTCCTGTGTATTCATGGCTAATTTACAGTATTTTTTTGTAAAATTGTAAACCATTATATAGAAGCTTAAGAGTAACATCGATCTGGAGCAGTAGGTCCAGCCAGTCTGTAGTCTTTGGGTAAAAAACCATCTTCATGTGAATGCTCGAGAGTTCTCCAGTGTGAGCTTGGCCATTTGCAAGTTCAGTAGAGACAGATTTTTTACAGCAAAGGAAATGGTAAAAATATTCTGCCTTTGGGGTAATTGTAAAAAATGTTTTAATGTGCCTCAGCTGGAACTGTCTATGTTCTGCAAAATTAAATGATCATTTTCCCCCTGTAAAAAGTGCCTTTCATGTTGGGAAGTATTCGTGAATTGAGGATATTTGAAAATTGCATGAAACATCTTCAAAAATTCACTGTTTGGCATGAGAGTGTGGATTTTTCCTTCTTCTCTGTGTGAGCGTTCCATGACATTGAAACAATGCAGGGAAGTTTGTGGGCTAGACCTAAGACATCATATGTTAGCCCAGGAGAGGGAATCCTGCCCTGAGCATACCACTTCCCTGGAAAATTATAAAGGTGAATTCTCTTCTCTTTTTCCTCTAATGATGGGGAAAAAATGAAGCAAAAGAAGGAATGGACCGAGAAAGAAAAGCAGAAAAGAAATAGAATACCCGAAATGCTATATGGTAAAATTGAACATAAATAAATTTGATGAATTTATTTTATAATTAAAGCAAGTGGCAGAAGGCCTTTCTAGTATACAAGGCTTTACTTTCCTGCAAATATTTTCATAATCTATTCTAAGATTCATAACTCAATTTTTTAATATCACAAAATTCGTAATTCCTTTTTCTTTACAACCCTACAGTTCAAAGCATTTTTAAATGGCTACATCCCGATCTAATAAGATTGTTTTCAGTAGCTTACACATTGTAGTTGAAGATGGTCATTTCTACTGCGTAAATACAGATTTTTTTTTTTACTGTTCAAAGAATAGAAAAAATACTGATGTCAATAAAGAAATCACTGCTCTGTTAAATTCTTAACAGTGTCTGTAAAAGAAAAAAAAACCACACAGCCATGGTGAAATTTTTATGGGTTTTGGGAGTCTGATATGAAGTGAACTTTCTGACTGCAAGTTTGATTAGGAACAGGTATTGGGTGTACTGTCAGAATTCAGAGTAATATGCAAGAAAGAGAGGCAAGGGGCCCAAGGTGAAGGGTGGACTGGAAGCCAACCTCACAGAGTAAACAGATGTATTTATTCAATGTTTTCTGTTTCTGTATTCATTTATTGTTCTGGAAGATTGAACCCAGGGCTTCATGCCTGCTAAGCATGCCTAGAACCACTGAGGTTCAATTCCAGATCTTATGCTTTTTACAGAACCTCTCCTCTTACCCGCGCCAGAAAAGAGAGTTCAAAATTTAATGAAACCTAAATCTTCTTAAAAGTGAGAATTGCTCATAAATTAAATCAATCGTAGTCCAATGACCAGTACAAAATGACTTTGGGAGTCTTATCTGTAATCTAAAAACATAATTTCTATATTCACCATATTCTTACCTATGTCATCTTTTGCCATCTTTAAAGATATCAACATGTCAAAGTTTATCACTGCTACAAAAATATTTTCAAAAGTTATGAGATCCTGAGTGTGTGTGTGTGTGTGTGTGCATGTAAAGACTTACACATGCTAAGCAAGTGTTCTATCACCAAGTACATCCCCAGTTCTAAATGATATTTCCTGATTAAAGAGACATAAACATCCTTATTAATTGAGATCCCTTATCTATTTCACATTTTTATTTAGTAACAACAAACACATTTTGTTGAGAGTTTTGCTGGGTAGTTTATTTTTATTTGACCTGTTTTGGTTTTATCTTCACAGAGAAGTAAATTAAATGGCTCAAAACTGGCACAAATAACCCAGCCTCCTAGACTTCCTGTGGAAACCTTGTTTCAGAATGCGGATATAGCCATGCTTCTAATAGCCATGCGCACGCAGAGAGCCTATGCACGGCAGAAGCGTTCACCTGCAACCTTAATTGTAACATTCACATTGGTAGCAGCAACAGAAGCCTCCAGTCCTTACTTCTAAAGGTTTTATGCCAGGCTTCTCAAAATAATACGGTATATAAATGTAAGTAGCTCAACATTTCCATGTTAAAAAGGTCATTTACAAAAGTGCAAAGTAAACGACTGAAAAAGACAATTTATGCAGGATGGCTAATCCAGCTGTTTTGCTTCCGGGCTTAATTGGATTTATCTAGAATTAGTATTGGGTGTCAGGTTGTGTTAGATCATCAACAGAAACTATAGTCACCCAGTGTAAGAGACTCCATGGGGAGAAGTGAATTCCAAGATGGCAAACATCAAACAAAACACCAAATATGAATTCGTTTGACTTGGTTGTAGAATAAATTGCTTCTTGGCCAAGTGTGCTGATGAGTCAACCTGACAGCTGGGTGCTCTCTCGCCCATGTTTCTGTCCTCTGCATCTGTTCCCTAAAAAGTAACAGTGACGAAAACCGATATTCAACAAAATGGCTTTGAGAATGGCGGCACGTCTATTCCACCTGGCAAATCATGGCATAGATGGTAGAAGGGACTGCTTATAGAGGAAGAACAGGGCATCTGACTTTCAAAGGTAAACACAGACTGGTGGCCAGGGATTTACTTATTGTGTGGAAAAATTAATTTCTCCTTTGAAATTAAGAAAGACAAACTTTGCCTGGGACATAACTTGTAATGAAGGAGGGAAGTGCTACAGCCCTTATATTATGTACATGTGCATGTGCCTTTCTGTCTGTGGGATATATATGCCAATAAGTGTTCAAATTTTTAATGATAATTCCAAGTATGCTTTATTGGATTTTTTTTCTATGTTGAGGCTTCTGTTTTCTGTCATTTAAGCAGATTAGTAACTTGTGATGTTCAGAGACTCAAGACCAGAGGTCTGGATTGGTTGCCTAATATTCTGAATGCCAAGTTCTTTTTAGCTATTTTAAATTTTATTTAATGTGTGTGTGTGTGTGTGTGTGTGTGTGTGTGTGCATGTGTGTGTGTTCACACATGTGCCACTGTGCTCATGCAGAAGCCAGAAGACATCTTTAGAAGACATCTCCTCCACCATGGTTTCTAGGCTGAGCACTGGTGCTCAGCCTTGCACAGCGGACAAGTATGTCTTCTGATTGAAATGCAGGGAAGAATTGCTTCTTATGAGATGAAATGGTCCAGGTGGACCCACTTTTCCAGCCCCAGTCACCCATAACACTGGCAGACATCTGCATGAGTTGGAGTTTGATCATTACCACTCAGTCTCCTGAGAGGATCTGCCAGATCCTGACCAGTACAACTGAGGATGCTCGCAGCCAACCATCGGAAAGCACAGGGACCCCAGTGGAGGAGTTAGGAGAAGGACTGAAGGAGCTGAAGGGGCCTTATCTGGCATCAATGGGAGGGGAGGCTCTTGGTGCCCCAGTGTAGAGGAATGCTAGGGAGGTGAGGCAGGAGTGGGGAGGTGGGGGGGGGGAGCTCCCTCATAAAAGCGGGGTAAAGGGGATTGGATAAGGGGGTTGCAGAGGGGAAACCAGGAAAGGGGATAGCATTTGAAAAGTAAATAAATGGAAAATCAAATTAAAAAAAAGAAATTAAAGCTCATAATCGAATATAAAAGAAAGGAAGGAAGCAGGGAGGGAGGGAGGAAGGAAGGAAGCAGGGAAGGAGGAAGGGAAGGAGGAAGGAAGGAAGGAAGGAAGGAAGGAAGGAAGGAAGGAAGGAAGGAAGGAAGGAAGGAAGGAAGAAAATTATCTTGTGCTATAATCTGGTGAATTTAATATCCTGCAAGCTCACACTTGAGCTTCCAGAGGCAAACCAATAGGGATGGAAAACCCAGTCAGTCATTCAGGAGAACTTGGTGGTGTTAAGAGTTATCACCTGACCAAACAAAGGAGCACTGTCTGCTCTCACAGAGGGGCTCCACTCACTATGTCCCTCCTCAGTGATGCAGCAATGGTCACCTTGTCAAAGGCTTTCACTGCTAATTACACTCGGAACCCGGTTTCCTTTTAACTTATTGCCCTTATTCCTTGACAAACTGTAATGTCTAGGAAGCCAAAACTTGGTTCAGTTTATTCATTTCTGCAGACTTCCCGGGGTTTGTGCTTTAATTATGTGCACATACATCTATGCCCATAAAAACAGGCTCCCAGCAGCGATGCTCAGACACAGCTGACAATAAATAATAAACAATAAACCTGAGAGTGACAATAAATAGCAGGGAGGCAGGGTTCTATCAACGGACACGTGGCTGCTTCCCACAGCCCGTTTTCCTGGATGTTGTATTAGTTGAGATTGAACCAAGGACTGTGCTACATCCCTAGTCCACCACACTTCACCTCAGATCCATTCCAAGAAAGGCTTCCAAAAGCTTTAGCGCTGAAAGTTAAAAGTAATAAGTACCTTTCCTGAAAATCATGTTCCTCCTCCTTAGAAACAACTCTAAAGAGGAAAAGATTTTAAAACTCTCTTGTCACATCAATTGCAAGGTATGCAATAAAAAAGCCGAACACCCATGACTCCTCTGTAGCTGTGTGCATCGCCCTCAGGAGGGACCTGTGTGCTAGCCAATTAATATTATCAGTAGTGAATTCTGATGAGAAAGATGGTTTTATAGGCATAGATGTCTGTGCACATACTTAAAGTACTAAAGAGTAGGAATTTCACCAAGCCTTATAGCAAAGAGACAGCTCAGTAGGGAGACAGCCTGTACTAGATGGCTAGGTTTGTCTGGGTATAAAAAGACCAGAACCATCGAGGAAGCATTGACAAAGATAACCCCGAGAAGGCAGAAAGTATCAGGTTGTACAAATAAAGCCTTTAGAAATCAGAATATCGTTTGTGGAGTTAAGATTTAAAGAAATCACTTCTTTATGAGGCAGATGCCATGTAGTAACAAACTTGGCCTTGACAGTCATGAAGGACAAACGTGCTGGAGACAATCACTGTGATCCCAGGTTTAGAAATATTTCTCATGGTAGAAAAGGGATGACGAGTGACTATTAAATGGAGCTTGGTTACTGGGAACACTGACTTACCAGAGACCATGTAAGCATGGAAACCATGGGAACCACATTGGTCCTAAGGACCTCACTTTTTCCGCTTGTGATATCTGCCATGCAAGCTGCACTTTCCATTCTCACATCTGAGGGCTGATTCCAGCTAGCTGAGTAGGACACAGCAGGGCACACATACGCTGCTGGTCCAGGCCCAAAGTGAGATCCAGCTCAAGGGGAGGTCCCAAGGCCTGACACTATGACTGAGGCTACGGAATGCTCACAAAAAGGAATCTATCGTGACTGCCCTCCAAAAGACCCAACAAGCAGCTGAAAGAGTCAGATGCAGTTATTTGCACCCAACCAATGGACAGAAGCAGCTGACCCCTGTTGTTGAAATAGGGAAGGTGGAAAGAAGCTGAGGAGAAGGGCGATTCTGTAGGAGGACCAGCAGTCTCAATTAATCTGGACCCCTCAGATCTCTCAAACACTGGACCACCAAACAGACAGCATACACCAGCTGATATGAGGTCCCCAACACACATACAGTAGAGAACTGCCAGGTCTGTGTTCATTCAGAGATGATGCACCTAACCCTCATGAGACTGGAGGCCCCAGGGAGTTTAGAGGTCAGGTGGGGTGGGGGTGGGGGCATCCACGTGGAGAGGGGGTAGGGTAGAGAGGAGGTATGGGATGTGGAACAGTCAGAGGGTGGATAGGGAGGGGGCAGAGAATAGAATATGGAGTGTATAAATGAATTACAAATGAAATTAAGTTTAAAAAAAGAAATAAAAAGGTACCAATTTGATATTAGGAAAATATGTTGAATTGGCTGAAACTTTAATATATATGTACATATGTATATGTTTATATATATATATGTTTGTAAATATTTATATGCATGTATATGTTTGTACATATGTCTATGTTTATACATATGCTTATATATTTATATATTATACATTTATATGTTTATATTTTTATATATTTGTATATATGTATACATATGTTTATATATGTTTATATATTTTTACATGTTATAAATATATATACATATTACATTTGGTACCTATTTGTTGTCCCTATATATATTTCATTATTTCTTTTCTTTTTTTTTCTTTTGGCTCTTTTGAGACAGAGTTTCTCTGTTTAACCCTGGCTATCCTGGAACTTACTTTGTAGACCAGGCTGGCCTTGAACTCAGGAATCCGCCTGCCTCTATTTCATTATTTCTTTGTGAGGTTCTGGTTCCTAATAGTCATGACTCCCTTTCTAAAGAATTTCTTCCTATTCTGGTCTGTGAGCCTGAATTGCTTCATGTTTACTAAAACCTTCTCTGCTTACACTGATGTTTTTAATTAAAGATCCATTAGTATATATTATCTACCCAAGTGATGACTTCAGAACGGTCTTGTATATTTTGACCATGTTACTTCCTTCCCCTTTATCTTCGTCAAGTTTCCAAGGCTGTGACAAAACGCCATGACCAAAGCGACTTGGGAAGAAAAGGGTTTCAGCTTACACATCCCAAGTCACAGTCCACTGAAGGAAGCCAAGACAGAAACTCAGCACAGGAACTGAGAGGAGCCATGGGGAAATTTGCTCACTGGCTTGCTCCACAAGGCTTGCTCAGGCTTCTCTCTTATATAGCCTAGGTCCACCTGCCCCGGGGATCATGGCCTACAGTGAGCTGGGCCTTCAGACAGCACTCACTACCTCACAGGCTTGCCCACCAGCCAATCTTATGGATGCATTGTCTTAATTAGAATCCCTTTTACCCAGATATTCCAAGGGATTTTTTTAAGTTGAGAAAAACCAACTAACACACCCCTCCCTAACTAGTACAATTTTTGTCTCCTTTCTACCTTCATGTCTATATATGTAAAGTCTATGCTCTAGTCATTGAAATAAATGATATTTTTCTTTCATTTACCACAATGATCTCCAGTTCCGTTCATCTTCTGAAAATGACTTAACTTCATTCATTCATTCATTCATTCATTCTTGCTTGCTTGCTCGCTCCCTCCCTCCTTCCCTTTTCTTCATTCCTTCCTTTCCTTCTTTTGTTTTTTTTTTTTTTTTTTTTTTTAATGGCTGATTATACTGTATTGTATATGTAACACACATTTTGATTATCCATTCACATTTTGGAGATATTTTCACTGCATATGGAATTCCCTGGATAGATTATTCTCTTCTTATTCTTTGTCTTAACATTATTAGTTTATTCACTTCCCCACTTCCCGACTTGTCTAGTTTCTGAGGAACTATTTTAATGCTCTTCACAGTTACCCCATATGGACTGTTTGCTCTTCTCAGGCTGCCAGAGAAGTTTTTGTTTCTTTGATTTTCAAAGTGTGTGCATCTAGGCACATGTACACAACACTGACCTTGCTCTGCTCTACTCTTATACTCTTTAAAACTTTTTGGATTTTGTGGCTATAGACTTAAATCCTTTCAATTGTTTTGCAGACAATATTTGTTTGGAAATGTTTTCTGTCCTCTTTCTCTAGTGGAGCCTGTTATTCCATACGCCATGCCCTTGGGTACTGCGGCCCTTAAATGCTCCATTCATCCCCCACCCCTTCGTTTACTGCTTCTTATTTCAGTTTAAGTCGTTTCTATTGAACACACTGCAGATTAGCTAAGGCTTCTGGTTTTGATCTTTTAATTTGTAACATTTATACTTAGCTCATCTTGGTCGTTAACCTATTCCATGTTATCAACCCATTCTTGACCAGCCTTTCCACTAGATAACGGTTGTCTGTTTGTTGGTTGATTTCAGGCTTACCACGTAGTCTGGGCTGGCCTCAAGTTCATTGTGTAGCCCAGGTTACTGCTAAACTCATATGAGTAACCCACTGTCTTAGCTAGGGTTTTACTGCTGTGAACAGACACCATGACCAAGGCAAGTCTTATAAAGGACAGCATTTAACTGGAGCTGACTTACAGGTTCAGAGGTTCAGTCCATTATCGTCAAGGTGGAAGCATGGCAGTATCCAGGCAGGCAAGGCACAGTCAGAGCTGAGAGTTCTACATCTTCATCCAAAGGCTGCTGGTGGAAGACTGACTTCCAGGCAACTAGGGTGAGGATCTTATGCCCACACCCACAGTGACACACCCATTCCAAACAGGTCACACCTATTCCAACAAGGTCACACCTCCAGATGGTGCCACTCCCTGGTCCAAAGATATACAAACCATCACACACACACACACACAAGAGACTTCCAAGTATTGGGGTTACAGGTGTAGGACACTGTGCTCAGTTCCCAATAACTCCCTTCTTTAATATTTGGTCATAATCGCTTTAACGCTTCTGTTGAGGAGAATTTATGTCCGAGTGTCTCTTTCTTCCTCTGGATCTGCCTTAACATTCTTTATATAATGGTTTGATTTACCTAATATATTAGTATCTTCATTTCTTATTGAATATTAGGCATAGAGTAGAGGTTGTAGGACTATCTTTATCTCACAAGGGTGTTAATTATATAAATATCACTGATAATATATTCCAGGGGAAAAATACTTTCAGTGTCTCTGCCACTAAGCTATAAAGAAGCAAAAGAAACCTCCCCAAAAAACTCGCATCCCAGAAACAAGTCAAACATGGCTGCCTCCAGAAGAGGGCTGGGAAAGCTAAGAGGCTCCATCCAGCAGACTTGTTTGTTATCTGCATGATGAAGGCACATTTTTCTTCCATGGCAAACATCAGACAGGTTTTCTTAAAACCCATCAGAAAATATTTGAGTTTCTAAGTCAGAGAGACTCTTTTAGAATGCAACCCGAAATAGTCAGTCCTTCTGTCACCTGACGGCCTTCAGGGATCGAGGAACTAGTGGAACAAAAGGACGCTGCTGTGACTACCACCAGTTCTGGTGCTTGGTTGTGTTTGTTCTTTGGCTACTACTGGTGATGGTACTCAGTTCTGTGGCATAGGACATCTTCATCTTCTTCCAGCAATCACGACAGAATGTGAAGCAATCTGATCTCCATGTGAGTCAGGCAAAGTCTCAGGCCCTGCGCTGTCCTTGATGATCTTTGTGAATGTTATTGCTAAATAGGATTCCATTGGAATCTGTGTGTGATCCTGAATCTAAGATTGTTTTATGCCTCTCCCCTTGGTACTGCCCTAAAAGTTATCCCTCGTTCTCTATATTCTCACTGTTGTCTTTTCTGGTCTTCTCTCTGGGGCATTAGCCATTTGGTTCATAAAGAAGAGACTGAGTTTGGGGGCACAGAGAATAAAAATAAGAGGAAGAGGAGGAGGAAAAAGAAGATGATCAAGAAATAAAGCAAGAACCGGGAGTGGTGACACATGCCTTTAATCCCAGCACTTGGGAGGCAGAGGCAGGCAGATATCTGAGTTTGAGGCCAGCCTGGTCTACAAAGTGAGTTCCAGGACAGTCAGGGCTATACAAAGAAACCCTGTCTCGGGGGAAAAAAATAAAGAAATAAAGCAAGAAGAACACAAAGAAAAAGAGCAGAAGGAAGAAAACAATGACAGGAAGAAGAGGAAGAAGAAGGAGGAGGAGGGGGAGGAGGAGGAGAAGGAGAAAGAGAAAAAGAAGAAGAAGAAGAAGAAGAAGAAGAAGAAGAAGAAGAAGAAGAAGAAGAAGAAGAAGAAGAAGAAGAAGAAGAAGAAGAAGACAGTGACAAGAAGTGGGGTCTTTTGTCTTTTTTCACCTGGAGGCTAACCACTGCTTCACTGTGGCCCTGAAAGAGCATGTTTCTGTTCCCGACTATTCCACAACCTTTCCCTTGAACACCTAGTAGACTTGTGAATAAAGTATGTTAAGAATGAACTTTCCTTGTGCCCTGAGCCCTTACCTGTAAAATGTACCGAAAGGGTTCCTTAACAGTCTCGGTTACTTCCTTTGTACCCATTTCTCAGATGTGTACCCTGTGTAGGTGCCAGCTACACTGTGGCCATTGGAGTAACCCATTTCTTCCCTGTTTATTCATCTTAGTTGCCATGGGGTATTAACTCTTAACTGCGTTCTAGAAAAGATAATATTGCAGAAAGTGCCTCTAGCTGCCAACTTCATATAATGAAGGCTAACAGTCTCCAATAGGACTCCAGTAGGAGATGGGACATAAGTAGGTTAGGAGAGCTCTACCCTCAAGAATGATATCAGCCTGCTTCTTCCAGTTTTTATCTGCAAGGTCAGAACACAGGAGAACTGTTTGTTCATAAGCTTTCTGGTTTTGTATTTAAATTATGACAGTGGTCCAAACAGAATAAGACAAGCCACGCTTCTCATGAGGTGTAGAGCAATTCTCTCTGTAGCTTTCCACACATCTAGGAGATGATTCCAGGGAAGGGGAGATGGTCTAATTCTATCTTCACACGGAATATTGCCTAATGAAAAGGAATACCGTGTCATTCATTCACTCTACAAAGACTTCCCAGGCACTCCCAAAGAAAACTCCTTGTGAATTTCCAAAGGCGTGGACTCCACGGTGAAAAAGTAATGTTCAAGATTCACTACCACGGCACCAGGAAGGAAAAGGAGTGGCCACTAATCCCCTGCGTGAGCCTGGGACACCATCTGAAGACCAGAGCAGTGGTTTCAACCTCCCTAAGGCTGCAACCCTTTAAAACAGTTCTTCATGTTATGGTGACCCACCAAACCACAACATTATTTTCATGGCTACTCCATAACTGTAGACGGATTGTGTTCAAATCCCATATTTATTGCTAACTGATGGGAACTTAAGGAATGTAACAGTACTGATTAGTTTTTGTCAACTTGACCCAAGCTTGATTCATCTGGGAAGGGGGCGGGGGGAGGGGCGCTCAGAAAATGCTTTCATCCCATTGGCCTGTAGGCAAGTCTGTGAGGTATTTTCATTAACCATGATTGACATGGGAAAGACAAGCTCACCTGGGCAGGTGGTCTGTGTTATATAAACAAACAAATTGAGCCACTGCAGAAGAAGTCAGTAAGCAGCCCTCTTCCATGCGCTCCGCTCAGTCCCTGGAGTTCCTACCCTGATGTCTGATGAGGAAGATTTGTGAGAGTAAAGAAACCTTCCCTTCCTCCTGTGTTGCTTTTGCTTGTGGTATTTATCACAGAAAACAAACAAACAAACAAACAAACAAAAAACGTGTCTCACTCGGTCTCTCTAACCTTCGGTTTAGCTCCTTTTTGTTCAAATAGGGACACAGGTGACAATGGTCAGTTCCTAGAGTTGGGTGATCATTAACTATCATTGAATATAAGCACGCATATAATATCCGAGGTTCTTCGAAACAGTAAAATGTACTTTGCGCTGTCCCTGTAAGGACTCCGAGCGCATGAACAGTAGGAAAGACTAGATTGGAATCTCTTTGACTTGTGTTCATGGGTAGTACATTGCCCCAGCTCATGGGTATCAATTACTTATGGGCATGCGAAACCGGGAGTGCAAGTTTGTTTTCCATTGCTGGCTACGCAGAACGGAAGATGTGAAATCCGCTTTGATTAACCAAGAAAACCTACGTGCTTGTGAGTACGTGGAAGATGCCATCACATTCTGGATTAAAATGGGGTTGAAGATGAGGGGGCAGGGGAGGGGGTTCAGTAAGTTATAGATCAAAGCTACTCAGGGTTCTGAGGACATATTGGCTGTAGAACTCACTTCTTCCCTCAAAAAAAAAAAAAAAGCTGTGGCAGTGTTAAGTGCCAGCTTGGAGTTTCCAGTGTGTATTTTCTGGCCAGGGGTATAATTTTTATTCCTGTTTATTGACTAAGAGCTGCTCCATTTGCTGAGCTAACCACGTCGTGAGGCCGTGGGGCGCCTTGTGGTTTCGCCTGCACTACACACAGCTCTCCCATAGATGGCGGCATTTCACAAACAACTTCCCATAGCTGCCTCCTAATCTGTTGACAGGATTAGGGACCCCTGTTGTTTTACAGGAAGTAAATAAAACCTTCTGGTATTCTGAAAACCTCAGAAGTGTTTGCGAGTGGTAAGGAATTGTTTATTCTGTGGCGAATGGTATCAAATGAATATTTACAGCGTTTAAAGCAATTATTCCAGATTGAAGTAGACCCCTGCTAAAGCCCAGCCTGTTCGCCTTGCCTAGCTTAGAGGCTCTGCTACAAACGCCCCGCACATAGGTGTGTTTTGTCCACCGAGTTTCTGGCTGCCATAGGTAGGAGTGAACTCTGCCCTAAGAAAACGGGGATCGAGATGGTCTCCGCTTTCTAACCAGATGTAGAAACAAATTCTCAAACAAATTCTCAAATCATGGTGTAAAATATAAGGCATATGGTGGTGTAACTACAGAGAATAAACCGAATAAAAGATATGCACGCAAGGAAGAAATAACCAAGTAGTGGGTTTAAAGTCAGCTTCAATCCATTGAAATTCTCAGTGTTGGATGATGTTAAGGTGTCTGGTCATAAGCTGGGGCATGGCTTTCTCTTTCTCTTTCTGTTTCCTTTCTCCGTACTTCTCCACTCACCCCCCCTTCTTTGTCTGTGTTCCCTAAGATAGATTGTTCTTGTTATTTGTTTGTTTGTTTGTTTGCTGTAGCCCAGACTGACTTCAAACTCAGTGTCCTCAACGTCCCACACCTCAGCCTCCACAGACAGAAATTTCAGACCTAAAATACCACAGAAAGTTCACTTTCGTTCTTATCCACGTGCCTTTGCCTGTGCTGTATGGGGCGGGGTGTCCACATGTGTGTCGGGGTGTACACGTGAGCCTGTGAAGGCGAGCCATCCATGTCACGTGTCTTCCTCCACAGCTCTATACTGTTTACAGCAGGGTAGGTCAATTGTTCATGGAGCTCTGATTGGCTGTCCTGACACTTCCCAGGATCCTCCTGGTTCAGGATCCCAGAGCTGAGTTTGCAGACACAGTTAGAGAACAGAGTTTTTTTTTAAAATGATGCTGCGGATCTGAACTATGATCTTCACACTTGCACTACCAAGCACTTTATCCACTAAGCCAGGTCCCAGGCCCTCTTCAGTACCCTTACGTGTACTTTAGACAATAATGATACAAATAATTATCTATTAATGAGACTTATCAGTAGGGCAACTAAATTATTGTATTCATTAAATGTCTCAATGTTCTTGGATGCATTATATTTTCTTTTTTTTTCTTCTAATTTTATTTTTTACTGCACAATTTATTCTATCTTTCAACACATTGAGGATTTTTCTAAAAATTTCCATCTGCGATACAGTTTTAAAAGTTCCCTTTTCCCTTTTAAGTCTGTAATGGATTGTATATCTGCAACACATCTGTGAAAACATCTTAAATTCTCTCTCTAAAACCTAATTAAAGGGTAGTTACGACGAGAGAGGCTAAGTCGATGGCTCAGTCAATACAAAGCCTGTGGGGTGTGTACAAGGATCTGGCTCTGGATCTCCAGGACCTACGGAAAATCCAAGACTTGGAGGAGGGACAGAAACAGGCAGATCCCTGATGCTTATTTATCAGACAGGCACATCAACACCATGACCTTCAAGTTCAATGAGACACACCTGTCTAGAAATATGGAGGTAGAAAGTTAAGGGTAAAGACATTTGACGCTGACCTTAGGCCTCCACGTGCACACACATAATACCATACATACAGCACCCTACACACAACATACAAACCAACAGACCCACTAAGGAACAATTAGAAATATTGAGCTGGATTGTTTCTGTTTATGACAGGATCTCATTGTGTAGACCAGGCTAACCTCAAACTCACAAAGATCCATCTGCCTCTACTTCTCCAGTGCTGGGATTAAAGACGTGAACCACCGAGCCTGGCCAAAAATATTGAGAAAATGCAAAGTCAATAATAGTTTAAGGTGCCTCTTTGAAATCATATTATTACATATAGGTATGGGATGCGGTCTAATATGCGATTAGGACTAGCATATTTTCAGAAAGCAAAAAGGAAAAAAAAAAAGGAAGGGAGTTGCTCAACTTTTAAACTTGCTCAAAGTTTAATAAAAACTCCAAGGATGTAGTCTCTGTCTCTCTGTCTCTGTATCTCTCTGTGTGTCTCTCTCTCTCTCTCTCTCTCTATATATATATATATATATATGCATATATATGCTATAAACAAAAATTTCTGAATATGATTTGCTTTCCCCTTTACATGTATGTTCATGTAAATATAATTAAAATCACAAGAGAACTAACTCGTCGTGTCCTCTTGAGGGCTGGGAATAAAGGGCATCTGAGCAGTTGCTCTATATTCGTGTGCTCTTCTCTTTACCAGAGTTTGGCAGAGTTCAGTGTCCACCCCTGACATGAGCTTCTAGCGGGGCTGTCTATACTGCTTTCTTATCTGCATGTGATCTGGGAAACATTTCTGATCTTGTCTGCATTTCTAAAATAACCCGGGCACTTATTGTTCCAGGTACCTAGGTAGACTTCCTCCTTGGTTACCGATCCCCTGTGACATCTTATTTCTTCCTGTTTAGTGTGTTAGGCATGGCTCAGTGCCTTTGGTCCTCCATCAGCACTCTACATTTTGGTGCTCCTTGGGACCAAAGGACTGTGCTCCACGTGTCACTGCCTCTCAGTGTGTCCAGGAAACTTTCACAAAACACGCTGTCAGAGCAGTCAGTCGCTAACCCATCTCAGTCAAGGTTATTCTCCCACCCTGCCTTCCCAAGGAGAGCTAATTAGGCCAGATCAGTTCATCCTGTCTCTGAACATGGCATGTGATCATTGATTCAATGACTTCCTCTCCTTTCCCCACATCAAGCAGAGTCCCCTCCTTAAAGTGCTGACCTTGTTATAGCCACAGATTTGTCCCTGTAAGGAACTTGGCCCAGAACACAGCAGAGAATAAACAACTAGGCCCCAGGAGGCAAAGTGAACCCAGAGGGTACACAGTGCCTGTGATGGTTGTTATTTTTCAGGTTTCTGTTTCCTCAGATCTTTCCATGCATATGATCCAAACTACACCTCTGCTTATCTTTTTATATTCATGCACAAACTGACCAACTCCTACTATTCTTGTAGGAGCTTATACTATTCACAGCACAGTAAGTGCTGTGATTAGGTAACTAGTATAGTTCGTACTTATATCCCCCTGCATGAGAGCAATATCATCTCATAGTTCTGATGTGTGCTGCAAAGGGACTCTAGCATGCTGGCTAAGCACACTCTACTAATTCAGGCCAATGCAAGTGTGGGGGTGAACAAATTTATATGTGTGTTTGTCTGGGCTGAGGGAAACCTCATCGCTAGTGAATTATTATCTCAAGGTGAGTCTGTGTGGCTATGTCTAGAAAAGACTAGCCTTTGAGACAGTTGCTTGAGTAAAAAGACCACGCTTACTCATGGTGGTGAGTCTGTTGAGTTCATCCAGCCTGTTGAGGGTCCGAATAGAACAAGAACTAAAAGTGAAGTGGACTTGGTGTGTTTATTTAAGCTAGGCCATTTATCTCTTACATCTAAGCACTCCAGATTCCCAGGCCTTTGGCCTGATGCTTACTTACCATGTTATTCTGTTACTTTGGAGAACCTTGGCTACTACAGCGAGTTTGTGTTCTGTCATTAGTAACAAACACCCCAGTTCTGTTGCCTTCAGCTTTTCCAAGTCAGGTATTCAACTATGACATGACAGAAAGCTACCAATAAATGGTTACAACGAAAAGGCTTGTGCACCATTTCTGTGGACTAGGCGGTGGGCTGTCCCTTCCTGATTTACTAGCAACGGAACACACGGCCTCCAATGTTCTCTTTATTGCTGTTGCTTGGTGCAACGCTAGCTTGAGACCACTGTCTTGACTACCCACTTAGTGACAGTGTAAGTTTCAAACGTTCCCTGTTCTTTGAGGTATGAGTTAGGTGAGTAAGGGACCACGATCTGGAGACAGGGAAATATAAAGTTATGACCTCTGCTGACGTGAGGAGAGTTTCCACTCTTCTGTTTGACTTTCGTTACCCATTAAGTGGAAATCACAGTAGTTATGTCAGAGGACTAGTGTAGGAAACGAATCTGTTTGTATATAATGGAAAAATTAAAACCGATTTGAGTCAGAAGCTGATTATGTAGCCACAACTGCTCTTGAATCCTTTGCCTCAGTTTCCTTTGTGCTGGGATGACAGAAGTAAGCTGTCAGGCAGGTCTGACAGCTTCCAAAATCCGTTTTGAGAGTGAGAAGCATTAGAACAGAAGAAGGAATGTTTTGGTAAAGGGTTAACAAAAGAGAAATCAACGATATAGAATTATTTAAAATCCTTGAGACCTGGGTGTTGTGGTGCATACCTGAAATCCTAGAAGGCTAAGACAAGAGGATGTCATGCCTCAAGACTCGTCTGGATTCTGTAGCAAGGCCCTCAAAAACAAAACAAAGCAAAAAACCACACAAGCAAAATGCCTGAAGCACATGGGTTCCTAACTGAGGCTGTGCACACTTTACAAGCAAGCTTACCTGTGCTTGCTTCCAAAGTCTGCTTTCTGTCTTGGGGGTGACTTATGACCTGTTTTAGTTCTTCATCTGTGAAGTGGAGTAATGACGTCACTTCTGTCTTTGCTGTGAGCTAGGTGTAGGCTTACCTACAGTGAGGTGGTCTGGCAGACATTCAGCAAAGACTCGCTGCATGTTTTCTTTGTTAGTTAGCATTTGGTTACTGTACAAAATACATCAGATAATCAAGTTAAAATGAAAGTGGGGAGGGGTTGTAGGAAAGAGAGGCTCTTGGCTTAAGAGATTGTGGCCCACGGTCCATGGGTGCTGATGCTTTTAATCCTCTTCCAAGGCAGTCCAGTCCACCGTGGTGGGAGCACACAGTGTAAGGAAGCTGCTTACCTCATGGCAACTAGGAAGTAAAAGGAGAGACTGGTGTCCCACAATCCCCTTGAAGGACAGACCCCAGTAGCCTGAAGAACCCCCAAGGCCCATCTCTTAAAATTCCACCATGTGCATGAAGTGCCACCTTCCTGAGCACAGGTCTGACTGGGCAAAGAGAGATTCCTCTGAGGAGAGAACCCTGCAGAAATAAATGAGCTGCTATTTTGCTGTCTCCAAACTGCAGGAGTTACAAATATGAAACATGACCAATAGCTATGTTTGAAGAGATCATGTATTTCCTGAAGAGCAAAATCGCCATCTTCTACCTGACCTCTAGGGTCTTCAGAACCTGCTGGTCCATCATCCCAGTAAGAATTTCTTGGGCAGAGGCAGATAGTTTGAAGTAAGCAGAGGTTCATTGGCTTGCTGCTATATCCATGGGATACATAGGAGGGGGTAATATGAGGCCAAACCCCTATGAGTGTCAGAACACACAGGATAGTTATAATGAGATAGAATAGGGAGCCCTTTGTAACGCTGTGCAAAAGAAACATAGACATGCTCTTACAATCCAGTGCGCATGTGTTTGACATCCTGACTATCCAGGCACGGTATGTGGAGGGACATTCTAATTTCTAAGACCTTTATGGCTGGCAGCTCATGGCCTCAGAATGCGCTGCACCTCTATCAGTTTCTGACTGAGAAGTGTAAGATAAATAAGGGTCAGCAAAGCAGTTTGGTGATGGTATCCACTTAAACAAACCCTGCATGACATCTGGCCAACTAATACCAGGTTGCGGTGGGGCACAAACAGCACTGGCCTAGACCTGGACTTGTCATTGTCTACCGCATCAATTGTTTTCACTCTCCCACACTGAACTGTCTCAGCTTTCATAGAATTCTGCATCCAGTTGGCCTCCCATTCCTTTATATGGCTGCACTGCATAGCTTTCTTGTGGGTGTGACAAAGTTCCTGACATAGACAACTCAGAGGTTCAGAAGAATCAGCCTACTGGCTCTTGATCCCATGCCCTTGGGCTGATCATCATGGCACAGGGGTGTGCTACAGTGGCGGGCCCTGACCTCATGGCAAACAGGAAGGAGAGGAGGCGATGCATCAAGAAGCCAAGGCCAGACACAGCCTCCAAAGCCACGCTTCCTGTAGCCGACCTCCTCCAAGGAGCTCCCACTTCCTGTTTGTCATCACTGCATGACCCTGTTAATGCTATTACAGACCCATCAGGGAACTAATCCAGTCCCAGGCGGCGCCGGCAGGGTCCGGTCACTTGCTCCAGCCTGTCTCCTAATACAGAAACCATATTCAGACCAGGGTGATGCTTCTGTGGCTCCAAGCACATTCACTGTCTACTCTGCAATTTCTCAACCTCAGTGGCGTGGACATTTGGAGCCAAAACCTCATACCATCCATCATGTGTGACCTTCACGTGAACTATAGAATGCTTGGCAGTGTCCTGGACCTCCATTATTGCAATACTAGGAGTGTGTCCCACTAACTTGTCTTAAAATGAATTAAGCAAATATAGAAAAGTACTGAACAGGAATTCTGGGTTTTACTTTGGGATGCTGAGTAGCTTTGGTAATCTTATTTGTCCCTGGAAAGTTAGTTCATGCTTTTGTTTTCTAAGACTCTGACAATAACTTTGTAGCCACTTGCTTATTTCTGGTGGGGTTATATATGTTTTTGAGGCAATGCAGTGCAGGCGGACCTGTAACTTTCACCATAGCCAGGTCTGGCCTCAAACTTATGTCAACCCTGTGGCCTCAGCTTTCCAAAGAGTTGGGATTACAGGTGTGAGGTAGCGTGTTTGGCCATAATGGTTTACTTACTTCTTAGAGATAAAACAAGGCAGAAACACTGTGGCACTGGTCCACTTTTCCAAGCTGATATCGTTTTTTTTCTTCTACTGTAGCATAGAGTCTATTCCTTCTGTGCACAAAAATGCAAACATACTCGATGAGATTATGAAATACCCTAAAAATTCATAATGCTGCTCTTCAACCTCTCTTGCAGAAAAATAAAATAATATTGATTAATCAATGTGACGTCTTTAGCTTGGTAATAGTGGAACATAATAATCTGAGAAAAATAAGTGTTTGAGCTGCACCGAACTTTTACCAGTGACTATAGTGACTACGCTATAGTTTTGCCTTGGAGATCCTTGACCTTGGATAAAATACTCTTGACAATTTCAAATTTCATCAAGCCAAATATTAATATCGGTAGGTAGGCTTGAAAGTGCTCACAATGTGTAAAAAGTATAGGAGGACTTTGTGTAGAAGAAATTCATACATTAAAAACAAAACATGGAGGGCTGGAGAGACGGCTCAACGGTTAAGAGCACTGACTACTCTTCCAGAGGTCCTGAGTTCAATTCCCATCAACCACATGGTGGCTCACAACCATCTGTAATGAGATCTGATGCCCTCTTCCAGTGTGTCTGAAGACAGCTACAGTATATTTATATACAATAAATAAATAAATCTTTTTTAAAAGATGGAAATGGTGTATCAACTGAGGCTTCAGTTATATAGTTAACAATGTAAATAACATGAAGAAAAATTTACACAAAGTCATTAGATGGAAACTGAATCCATCACAGAAATATAAGATTTCTCTTCACTGAAAGACATTATCTCACTACCCTGTATGACTTACATAGGGAGACCAAATTGTTGCATATTTCACTTAAGCAACTCAAATGGTCCTAATTTTATATTATTAACACACTATGATATGACTTAAGTTTTTAAGTACTCATTTTTCAAAGCCAGTGTTAAGGCCCACTAAGAGTGCTATAACTAAAGAACTAGTCAGCGTGTGAAACACAGTCATCTGTCTGTCTCTCCATCCATCCATCCATCCATCCATCCATCCATCCATCCATCCATCCACCCACCCAGCCACCTATGCATCTATCTATCTATCTATCTATCTATCTATCTATCTATCTATCTATCTATCTAATGTATCTACCCTCCCAAACCTCTTGTATGTAAACAGGATGTGCACACTCAAGAAACAAACACAAATTTTCAATGTGTTTTCTAACATGGGAAGTAACATGTTCCAAATAGGAAGGCAGAAATTAAACTGTCATGAAAGCCAAAGGACAAAGTACTTTCAAGCCATAAAATTATAGTTTGAGTTTTTCATTCTGGGCTCTTCACCGCCCCCCCCCCAACAAAATAATAGAGGATAGACTAAATTAGTCCCAGTAAGAATAACAATATAAATGCATAATACTTGTGACTTAATTTCATCAAAGTTGACAAAGAACACACACACACACACCATGAAATGAATAAGCAATGGACAAAATTCAACACTAGTGATAAAATGTCATTGAGACTTGCTTTTCTACTTAACAAATTAAGGCACCTTTTATACTATGGTAGACTCCACGTTACAGAAATGAGGCAAAGTATAAGAGCCTACACTGAACCTTCTGGAAGCATTAATAGCAATTTGTAACATTTGGTCTAGCAATTATAGACCATTAGTTAAATATATTAAAGAATAGACAGACATTCTAATATGATGTTGCTTACAATGCAGAAAAATTAGAAATGTCCTAAACATTCAATCACAAACCCTGATTAAATGTAGGATTATGTATCAAGTAGGTTTTAGAAAATGTGCTCATGGGAAAATATTAAAGACACAAAGATTATTTTCTTTCATTTTGTAACAGTTTAAAATGAACTTTTGAAGATTTCTTTATTTTATATTTATGTGTGTGAGTGTTTGCTTGCATAGATGTACCATGTATGTGCCTGGTGCCTGTGGAGTTCACAAGTGGATGCCAGATCCCCTGGAACTGGTGTTATGAACAGTTGTGCAATACCATATAGGTGCTAGGCACTGAACTTAGGTTCCTGGCAATAGCAGCCAGTGCTTTTAAACTTTGAACTACCTCTTTAGCCTGACATTTTGTAATATTTTTATAGTACAAACTTTATTACCTTTTTATATAACTTCATGATTTCCTACTTCTCTAAGTAAATGCCTGCAGTTGCTAGCTAATAATAGTGTCATTTCAAGAGAGAGATCGGGAAAGAGTAAGACTTTGGGGTTTCAATGATGGGTGTTAGGGTCAGATATCAGATTTCATTGATTTCACATTTCCAGTATCTGCAAATCAGGACCATCAGAGTATTTGTATATTTACTCCAAAACAATCATAAAGACCTTTGTGTTGGTAAGGCAGCTATGTAGATGTGAGATTCTATAATATGGTCATGAGGAGAGAAGCTGGAATTGATCTTATCAGACATTCATAAAGGAGACTCCATCAAGGAATCTCTCAGCTCTGTCCCCATATACAAGATAAATGACACAGCACCCACGTGCCCTGTTGCCATGGCTCCTGGGAGAGCCTCTCAGGTTTGGGTTCCACACCACAGCTGGTTTGGGCATGTCTCAGACATTCAAAGATCAAAGAACACCCTGCATTCCTGTGCACACCCACAAGTTATTTCTCGAGTCTTTCTTCCAGCTGCAGTGACAGAAAAACAGAAAAATAAAATAAACCCCCAACCACTCCCATGGAACATAGGTTTTGCCGTCAGAATCCACGTTGCATGGGAGAGAACTTTAACAAGGGAGACAGTGTTCGGAAAAGGCACAGAGAGACATAAAGCCTGAAGAGTGACTGTCACCCCATCTCCTTTATTTTCTTGATCGTCATAGCAATAAGCAGGTTTTTCTGCATTTGGATTCAATCTGGACCTGCTGGTCAGAGACCCTAGATAGCACTATCAGAAGTCTACATCAGTTAGGAGATGGTTCTTGATTAAAGGACTTGGTATTTCAGCTCCATAACCATCTCCGCTCTTCCCTCACCCACTTTGGCCATTTTTCCATAGTGTTCCACACACCCCGAGGAAGGAGCGAAATGACTCTTAGTGTTAGACATTAAAGTTTGATAGTCTTTAATCCCACTGTGGGAGATGCTATAAGAGATGAAGAGAAGTCATAGGATGGCTTGTCAAGTCAAGTGATGCACACTGTTCTTGTGAAGGGTCAGAGGTCACATTCCTTCACGTTGAGTGGCTCACGGTGCCTGTAACTCAAGCCCCACGGGATCTGGGGCTCATGGCCTCTGTGGACACCTGCATGTGCATGCACATACCAAACAGGCACATAATTAAAAATCAACTAAGTCTACATGAATATAATGTATTCCCACGCTTCACCTAATAACTTTAATTTATACTAGAAAGCTGAAAATCCCCCCAGTGAGTTCAAAGATGGCAACAACAACACAAATATGGCCTTCCTTAGCTCAATACATTAATAAAATAAATTGTGAGGCAGTCTATCCTAACCTTGGACCCTAAATAATTTTTTCACAAAAAGAAAAATGTATGAACTGGGCATCACATTAGCTATAAAAATGATTTGAAATAAATATTATATTGGTATACAGCAATGTAGCAAAAGCAAGTAATTAATTCCTGGATTTTCTTCTTCCAACATGCTTTATCAAATTTTAAATCTTTGGGAGGCCCCTGGTTGTTTTGCACTAAATCTGCACTTAAAAAGAAAGGGGATTTAAAAAACCAAAACACCTGAGGGTAAAATGAAGCACTTTGAACTAAGTCGAACAGTGCAGACACAAAATGCAATGATGTACCTGAACATGCGAGCTTGCCCTCCCAGGGTTTGTAGGCAGACGTTCTGCTGGTTTATCCAAGTATCAGGACAAACCTAAGTTGTGACTGCATCACTGTAAGGTATTTTTATAGAGTGATTTCGTAGATGTGTTTTTATCTCAAGCTTAATGCCAAGTACTATTTGTCTCCTTGAAGTGGCCGGACATACTGGGAATGCAGGCACACAGAGGATGCAGAAGCAGGTTGTGAGTTCAAGCCTGACCTAAGCTGCATAGTGGGACTGTCTCCAGAATGCTTGTAAATGAAGATATGGTTTGGCTAGATTGGAGTGCTGTGTGAAAAGTCTGCACATGTGGCCATTCATCTCATTGTCCATCATGCAGTAGATGTATCACCAGGGCTGTTTGTCCTTCATGACTATTGTTCCTTTCCTCCCTCTCTTACTTTTCAGTTCTATTCCTGCTCCTGTTGTTGCTGCAACAGGCTCTCCTGTGAAGTTTATGCTGCAGTGTAACTCACAATCCTTCTGTCTCATATTCCTGATGGTATTAGAGATGAGTACCTCCATGCCTGGCTTTATGACTTCCTGGCTTCTGCTCTTTCAAATTCAAATCTCCTCTCCCTCCCAATCATATTCCAGTTATTTCATGAGTGATACGATCTGCTTTATGGTAAAGACTCTGGCTACCAGTGGCCTTTGTCTTGCTGCTTCCAATTAAGCAATTAACCAATTAACCCAAGGGCTGTTGCTGTCCACCTCCTCGCTGCTGTGTCAGGATTAAAGTCATGGAAAATATTTCATCAGCTTTAGAGAGATGGCTCACTGGGTCAAAGTGTCTGCCACCAAGTCTTCCAACCAGAATTCAATCCTGAGGAGTGCTGTGTGAAAAGTCTGCACATGTGGCCATTCATCTCATTGTCCATCATGCAGTAGATGTATCACCAGGGCTGTTTGTCCTTCATGACTGTCTGTTGTTCCTTCATGACTGTCTGTTGTCCAATAGGTAATATAGAAAACTGACTCTCCCTACTTGTCCTACCACTTCCAGAGATGTGCACACATGTCTGTGCAACACACACACACACACACACACACGGTGAGGGGAATAAGTAGATCAATACAACGTAAGAGCATTTCTGAATATTCCATGTGTCTTGGAGATGTCTTCTACCTTGTTCCTTTAGCCTCCTTTTCAACATCGGCTTATCTAACATGCCCACGCTCCAGTTTCACCTTTTGGAAACAAAACTAATAAAAGTATAGTCTCATAGGTTATAAAGATTCATATCATGAAGAGTTTATTTTGATGTTTACACTTCAGTGAGCATTAAAAAGTAAACGAACTGGCTTGAACTATGGCTGAGAAGTGTAGCTGAGAGGCAGATCACTTTCCTAGCATGTATTTGACGCCCAAGACCTCAAATTAAACTCGAGACATTAAGCATAAATTTGAGACCACTGTGCAGACAGCAGGGCTCACCAGCTACTCATGAGTAGTACTGCCATCTTAGAAGTTCTCCTTTCCCAGACTATGCTGCGACTGAGAAAGTGACCCATGGCTCCAGCTGCATATGGAGCAGAGGATGGCCTTGTCTGGCATCCAAGGGAGGGGAGGCCCATGGTCCTGTGAAGGTTTGATGCCCCAGCATAGGGGAATGCTAGGGCAGTGGAGGAAGGAGTAGGTATGTGGGTGGGGGAGCACCCTCATGGAGGCAGAGGGAGGGAGTGGGATGGGGATTCTCTGAGAGGAAACTGGGAAGGGGAATAACATCTGAAATGTAAATAAACAAAATAACCAATAATAAAATTAAAAAAAGAAAAAAGAAAGTGACTCTTTGATGAAGCCATTTTCCAATCTACTTCTTAAACTATAAGCATCCACCAAACCTTCCTACTCAAGGAAAGCTTGTCAAAGTGGACATTTCTTTCTACCTTTCTCTATTTTGTCTTTTGTTGATATTTATACTCTTGAGAAATATTTTTACTTCATCAAAATATCAGCCTTTGAAAACAGGATAAGGGCTAACATTTTAGGAAATGTTCCTTATGTCTGATTTAAAAAAAAAAAAAAAGAAGAAGAAGAGAGAGAAAGAAAGAGAGATGAATTGAGAGAATTATTGAACATGTTGAAGATGTTGATGTAGATATGGGAGAGTTAGAAAAGGGAAATTGGGGAGTAGATATGTTCATACTTCATTGTATATGTTTGCCACATTTTCAAAAGTAAAAATTACAATTAAGTGTGTGTGCGTGCGCACGTGCTCACAAGTGTGTGTTGTTTTAATTTCTGTTTCCACTTAGATTTCATGTTCCCAAGAAGGACCATCATTTTGAAAAAAAAAATATCTGAGCTTATGTTGAATTCATACACAAGTATTTGAAGAATTGATAATGAGGTTACTTGGAGCTGCCATCTATGCATGTGGGAATGACCCAATCTACTCAAATTCCTTACCTCTGTGTTTACTTATAGTGCAAATATGTAGATGCTGGGGACCTAAGGACAGCCACTGCCATAAAAAAGAAACAGCTTTGCTGTTTGTTTGTTTGTTTGTTTGTTTGTTTGTTAGTTTGTTTGTTTTGATTTGGAGTGCATCCTGAGTGAAAGATGATTGTTCAATTCTAAGTTGAGGCTTCAATGTGTCCCTGTTACTCTCTGGGTGACTTCCCCCATTTGCCTCCCAACTTCATTGTCTCTCCAAGAGAGTTCGGTATCCTAAGGGATGTGATTTCAGGACTTCTTGTGGGTACCCAAATCCATGGATGCTAAAGTGCTTTATATAAAAATGGGCAGGCATTGCAGCCAGCAGAGGCACACGCTCCTGCACACTATCAGGTATGGCTAGGTCACTTACAATAACTTTCACAATGTGAGTAAGCTCAACCGAGACATGCAAACAAAGAACTTCATGTCATCAGGACAAACAATTTTTTTTCTTGAATGTTTTGATCCATGGTTAGTTGGTTCTCTGGTAGAACAAGGCACAGATACTGGAGGCAAACTAGTTTTTAAAGGACACCTGGCCCTCACTGGACTCATAGTCACTAATCTTAGAAGCATTTATCGGAACAAGTTAACCAGTAGAAATGCATTAATTTCTGATGGGAATATTAGAAGTAATATTAAGAAAATTAAAAGAACAGTGGCATGCCTTCTTAAATCACAGTGTGTGGCCACCTAAAAATATTGGAGTCAGGAACACAAGAGGATATCTTATGTATAGTTTCCAGATCTTAGATTAAAGAAAGTTTTTATCTCTGTGATTGATATGCTGATAAAGAGAAATCGTAGCTTTTCCACCATGAGCTTGCTACACTGCTTACTTAGAATCCTATTCCTACTTTTAAAGGGAAAGAAAAAGGAAGCTTGACCAGCAATCAGATTACTGTCAATAAAATATAACAAATTGAATTTGTGGATGTTTTGAAACTTGGGAATAGAACAAAATGACTACAGTAACAGGGACAGTGGTGTGTAGGAAATAACAAACCAATGAGCACAGCAGGTTCTCTTCCTAGGAGAGGGAGAGTAAAGGCAAGGGACTGGAGAAGGGCGATGACAGTAAAGTCCGCTGAATGATGCTGAGTGCTACAGCCCAAAATGAGAAAAAGATGTTGATACTCTGTCATCATTGGGACAAATATGGCACTTTGTAGGCCATTAGCTACCACCTCTCACTTTACAACAGCCTCTAATCTTTATGATTTTTGTCCAAGCTGTGCCTAAGAGTGCAACTCTTACAGTCTCTTTCAGCCTAACTATAAAGGTGCACGGCCACGCAGTGAAGTAATATAATGGACAGTAGAGCTCCCCGAGAGTGTCAATGCAAGACTGGTGCAACACATGAGCTAATGAAAACCTGGGAGGCTTTGCAAAGAAACCCTCAAAAGGGGAGACTCTAAGGTAATGAGGAGGCATGTATTTGTGATGTGTGGATTGAAGGCAGATATCAAGGATGGAGAAACCTGGAACTAACTTTCTACAAGAGACCCAACTACTGGGTTGATGACAGTGACTATAATAGGAAGTGAAGGGAAGCGACCTCAGGCATGAAGGGGTGAGCTGCTTTGTGACCATATCCCGGGTCCAGATAGAAACGTTTGGATCCTCAGAACCACCATGTTTGTTCAATATCTCCAATTCAAGAGGGTCACATAAGCCTCACTATCCCCAGAGAATAGCTCCAAACTTGACAATCCAATGTCAAAGCAAATGAGCCAGTCATCAGTACACAACGCAGACCCACAGCATAAGGCTTCTGGCTGTTACTCAAATACTACACGGGAAGGTTTTTGATCTCCAATAATAGGATCAACTCAAACCTGCCATTTCAGATTCTCAAGGAATCCCCTCGGTTTCCTCTGCTGCTTGGATACTCAAGGGTGATGTTGTCATCCCAGTGGGGTGTGTAGCAGAGCTACACAAAGCTGCTTCTGTTTTCAAAGTTCATGAAGTGTCCTACATTAGGATTGTTTGTTGTGTGCCTGTCTTTAATGTTCTCTCTCTCTCTTTCTCTCTCTCTCTGTCTCTCTGTCTCTGTCTCTCTGTCTCTCTCTGTCTCTCTCTGTCTCTCTCTGTCTCTCTCTGTCTCTGTCTCTCTCTGTCTCTGTCTCTCTCTCTGTCTCTCTCTCTCTCTCTCTCTCTCTCTCTCTCTCTTGTTTAACACCTATGTACATATGCACATACCTTGATTCATAGAAATCATGACCAAATCATCTCAGAATACTCTACATACACAACAGTACGTGTTTGGCTCCATGGCTCCTAGATCCACGGCACTCACCCTTCCTGACCCCAGTTACCCTCTTTTGGTATGGCGCTGCTTCTCACAGCCAATGTCCCCAGGGACTTTCTCAGCCCTTTTTACCTTCCACATCACCACAGCTCTCTATTGTCTTTGCCAGACATTTGACCTTTGCTTGCTTAAACTATGGCTTTCTCTTACAACCAAACAGTACATATTTCTACTTAGGGTTCAGACTTTAAGTTTTCCCCTATAAATATCTACCAAGTTATCACCATTTTCTTATTGAGCACTCCAAATTCAAGGAATGTATAAAGACGGAGGAAGAATTTGTGTTTGCGGTGATTTTAGAGTGTGTTGCAAAAGAGTAGAACAACTATTGCAAAAATAAGAGAAGAGTCTACAGAAGATGAAAGATATGCAGAAGGACCCCAAGCTTCCTCAGAGAACAACAGGTATTGCTGGTGAGGAGATGCTGGGCCTGAGCTTTGCTGGGATTGTCAGGTGGGGGCTGTCCACAGAGAGAGGAGGGCAGAGAAACCAGGGAGGCAAAGACTGGGCATACAACAGTGCAGAGAGTGGCAGGACAGAAGTGGAATGTGAAGAGACTGAACTAGGGGAGAGTTACTCCTTTATGTCATGAAAGCCCCTTACAAAGTCATCCAAGTCGCCTCATAAGACCAAGTGTTGTCTTTGTATAGAGTCATTGTCCTCTACAGTTTCCTCTTTTATGAAAGAAAATAATAATATAACCCATTTTTAAATCTCACATCAATCACAATGTCTTTGTAATGAGTCCTTCATATCTGATGTTTTACTTAACTCCAAAACTTTCGTCACATACCTGTGTGACACCGCAAACAATAATTAAAAATCACTTTTAAAATGTATTTTATGATAATATTTCTGTCAATTTATTTTGATCTGATTCTCCTTTTAGACTTTAAAATAAAAATCTTTATAAAATCTAGAAAATCACTTTCATTCACCCTGACATGAGTGACAGTTCTCCTCTTGTCAGCCAGCTTGATGGGATTTAGCATCACCATGAAAATAAAACCCTGCGCATGTCAGTGGGGGGTTCTCTAGATTAGGTAAATTGAGGTAGAGAGACCCAGCCTAAATATGGGCGTCACCTTTCTGTCGAGTGGAATCCTGGGATGCGTTAGGAAATGAGAAAGGCAGCTGAACACTAGCAGCATGCCTTGCTCTCTGCTTCCCAGCTGGACACCCTTGACTGTGAGCCTTTCCTTCCTCAAACTGCTTTAGTCAGATGTTTTCTCATAGTGGGAAACGAGGGAACAGACAGACGGAGAGGAGCCACCACTAGGTAACAAAGGAGACAAACTTCTAAGATTGCAATCACCCTTCTGACTTGAGACAAAAGCCTGGCAGAGTAAAACAAAGGCATAGCAGGCATTTGTCCCCTACTGGCAATGCCCCCTGCGGATGGACCAGCTCAACAAATTCCCCAGAACACAAGAGTTCTGGGCCAATCAAGCACCTTCTTACCTGTCTTCAAAGCGACCAACCCTAAATCAGGGAAGGGAAACTCTTTAAGGCTTTAAAAGCCCAGCAGTCTTCCAGAGGAGACTGGACGTTTACACTTGTCTGCTCTGCCTTTGCTTTGCAGAGGATCATTTTCTCTTGCGAATCTGCTGATTTTGTGTTTCCTCTCTGTCCAAATAAATGTCCTGCTGTTTCTGGTTTTGTCTTCAGTGTTTGAGATTTCTCTGCTGCTACCTGCTGCACCTTAGATTCCCCCCCAACCCCCCACCCCCCGCGCGCCTTTTATTTCTTTAACTGACAGAGAAAACAAGCCCAATTAAGACCCCTGTATTAATAGTATCAAGAAAAGTCCCAGAAACCCATTTAATGTCTGTTGTTGCGTTTACGATTTCACCACTCTAGGTTTTCAGATGACAAAGGCAAGCTCTCTACTCCTGACTCATACTCTGGCGCACTGTGAATTGTTTTATGTTTAAATAATGACGTTTGTCAATTTAAAACACATTGAATTCCTGTCAGAGGGAAAGCAGCTTTGGCTCCCCTGTCTGCAAAGCAGCATTAGTCCCCCCATGTACGCAAGGCTGCACATGTGGTAGGGCTTTCTATATACAGAGGACTGTGTTTAGCTCACAACTAATTGTTTAGTTGGGCGGTTTTGCTAGTGATATCCTTGCAGAAGATGGAAAGCTGCACTGCAAACCAAGAACATACTCTCTGTTTAGGATTGATTACTCCCCCTAGTTTGGCTCAGTTGTTAGGTGGTAGCAACTTTAAGAAGTTACTTCCCTTAAAGTCTGAGTCCTTGGGACAGTATCCTTGAAGGGGTTGATGGGTCCCAGCCTGTCTCTTTCTTCTCTTTCCTAACCTGACCATGAGATGAACAGTTAAATTCTGGCTGTGGTATACTGCCCCTCTATCAGAGGCCCCAAAGTCATGATTCCATATAACCATAGTCTAGAATGCCTCCAAGTGTGCGGCAGGATAAACCTGTCCCTGAGTTGCTTAGAGACAGGACACAGAAGTGAGCAAGAAACCATTATGCCCCTTCTTAATGCATTTACTTTTGTAAGTTTGGAAAAATGCAAGTCATTTTACAATATACTTTTAAAGATCATAGAAATCCATTTGGCAAACAAATGAGGTGAAGAGATGACATGGCCAGGTGTTTAGGGATATCCCAGCAAGTTTTAATTAGAAAAACAAGGAGCAATGGACTCAGAGCTTTTCTATATGCTTGCTCCAATGTCCTCTTTGAGGTTTGTAGAGTCATGTTTGTTTGATATGGCCCCTCATAATTCTCACTGCATTATCAATCACTATGAGTAGAAAATATTTAACAGATTTTTATATTTTAAGATGTGTTTCATCTATGAAATACATATCATACAAGATCCTGACCAAATATTTTTCCTTGCTATGAGCAACCTTTTGCTGTCCTCGAAGAATAGCTGGATTGTCACTATCTGGCTTTGGTTATTGTTGTTGTTAACTGTGTACTCTCAAGAAGTTGACACAGAACGGTTGTTTCAAAGAACGGGGTAAGAAATGCTGTCAGCAGCCATTTCTGAACCCCTTGTGTTTGGTGTCCCCAGGGAATGGAGGGAACATGCATACCTGAGCCCTTGCCCATCAGATAGCAGCTTTTGATTTATTTGGACTACCTTTGATCACACTATTTCAAAAATAGTTCATGCACACATTTAATGGGGTCCTGTAGAACAGATGCTGGGCTGCACTGAGGGGCACACTGTGAACCAGAATGGCTATGTGCCCTCTAGAGACAGTTTTATTGCACAGATCTGTCTTCTTAGACACTGTTCTTGGTTGTTTTGTGCTTTAGGTGTGGTTTCAACTAAGAGTCAAGAGGTAGCATGGCCATCCCTGCCTTCAGCAGTAATTTGAGAAATACCTCAGCCCTAAAGAGCCAAGGTGTCAGCCCCCTCATGGACACACACGCACACGCACACTCGCACGCGCGCGCACACACACACACACACACACACACACACACACACCTGTCTCTTATTCTGCAAAAGCATTTACAACAGTATGGATTATTTTTTCAACTGGGACTGATTCTGTTGTAAGCTGGACCCAATAAAAGGAAAACAGAGTGGGTTTTATTGGGTCAGTACCAGAAAAACTCAGAAGTAGCTCTTTGAAGGCACTGCCTCCAGTGGCTCAACCGTACACCTCAGCTTCTATATCTCCTTGTTGGCTCTGCTCTGGCTCCAGTCTCTGTGTGTGTCAGACATAGCACCACCTCCAAGGCTCACATCCTCTCCAAGTAGCAACTCTAACAGGAAAGAATAGTCTTTCCGCCCATAGAGCAAGCCTAGAAATCTGTCCCTACATGAATTACTTGCCTGTCACAAAGCATCCTTCACAACCTGGAGACAGAAAACCTTCTCATCATCTCCTCACAAATACAGGGGTATAGAAAGGGGGTTTGTTTATTTGTTTGTTTTATGAGTACAGAGAAAAGGATCAGAAGTCATGCTTGTCAAGTTCAAACAAACATCACATACCTTGGTAGCAAAGATGTTAAAGCCTCAAAGAATCCAACCCTTTCATTAGAGAACACATTAAGAAAAAAAATATGTGTGTACACACACACACACACACACAATATCTTGTGATAAGTGAGGAATAACTTACTAACATTGGTCATGGGAATCCTATGCAGAGTTCATAGCCATTTGGTATCAGCTCTTTCTTCATGATGCCCCACATATGCATCTCTGGGAATGGCTACTGTGTACTTCTGACTAGATCTGACTTCTCTCACTTACTGGATTCCTCCCAGTGTTTTACAAATTCTAATTTCTACTGCACACAGTTTTCCTGACCAGAACTGGACAACACAAAGAAAAGTCTTCTCAGAACCTGCCTTGTTTCTCAAAGTCACAAGAATGACTTTACATCTTTTAAGGAAGCCAAAATGGATTGTGATCCTCCTGTCCAATGCTGGGGGCATCCTTAAGGTTGTCCCAGCATTGCTGTTTACTCTCTCCATCAACTGCAACTTTTCTTTCATTTCCAGGATAGTTTATGGGTCCTGCTGTCTGTGAGCATGTGTGCACAGTTGGTTCCTCGCCAAAATCAACACAATAAAAACTGTAACTCAAGGGCGCCAGTAAAGTCATAGAGGGGATGGTGGGTTCCAGGATAGAGTGTTGTTGAAAACTCAGAAGGGACTCAGGGAAGATGTACATTTCTACTCAAGTGAATTCAGTTTTTCACTGAAACCTCAGTGTCATATATAGAACCAATGTTGTCATAAGTAATGAGTAGGGCTTGTAGCTTCTGTATCATTCTTAGCAGGTTCACACCATTGGACTCTCATCTAGTAGCACCTCATGTCCTGACCAGACAGACGTCCTAATGATTCTTGCCAGGAAAGCGTGTACCCACAGATTCTCACAGGCAGTGTGAATGCTTGGCTTCATTAACAGTATGGCAACCCTCAAAGGACAGGAGCAAGATTAGGATGAGAAGCAGCCGATGTGTGTATAGACGAGCTACCTGTGGCTGCTTATTTTTAGGTCCTGATTAAGAGAATTGTAACAGTTTCTCACTTTACACAGTCTGTGTGCTTATATGGGTCCTATTTAAGAACACAATTTGTTCATTTTTGTGATTGTCCCCTATGTTCATACATGTGTGCAAGACATTCTAGTAAAATCCATCCCCCCATTCATTACCTTCTCAACTCCCAATGACTTTCCCCCAGTGTGCTTCATGTACTCATTAAAAAAGTAAAAATAAGACAACTGCCCCTCTCCCTCCAAACTACTAAATCCACTTAGCACTACCTGTACATGCATATGTGAAGGGTAATCTACTCAAAGAATAAGCAGTCCCTCGACGGCTGCCTCTCTGAAGAAAACTGTCTCTCCATCCCTCAGCAGTCATCACCACCAAAGACAGCTCTTCACACGGGACAAGCCCCTCCCCCGTCCATGTTGAAAGTTTTACTGGCCCAACATTCCTTTGTCTTTATGTGGGAGCAACTTTATGAGTGTTATCTCTCTCTTTCTGCAGAAATGTTTTCTTTGAAATGTCTATAAATCATAAATACTTTTCCTTTTAATTGGTAAACAAAAAAACAACCAAAAAACAAAACAAAAACAAAGTTAAACAAAAGAAAGAAAGAAAGAAGGAAGGAAGGAAAGAAAGAAAGAAAGAAAGAAAGAAAGAAAGAAAGAAAGAAAGAAAGAAAGAGAAACCAGTGATTTGCCTATAATTTCACAAGATATTTTCAAATATGTCAAATTCTAGGTCAATTCTTGTAAATACAACAGTGGTAATGGTTGAGAAAGTTCTGGTGACAGTGTGGGCTGGAACTTTATTTCAGCATTTTTAGCCATCCTGCATCCTTTGGGCTTGTACATTTTCTGACAAGAAGCGTCCTCCCATGTCATCTTTCTTCCTCTGTGTGTGTGACATGACAGCAACTTTCCCTCTTTACACTGAGTGATGAGCTGCTGTCCTGGGCAGAACATCTAACTTCCCTAGTTAGTAACTGTTTCTCCTACAAAATAATCTCTCTTGCGGGTAGTTGGTTAGAGATTTATTTTTCAAGTTTTAAGAATTGCTCCCCCCTTAGCATTTAAAGTACATAAAAATATTCTTAGGGGGGCTGGTGAGATGGCTCAGTGGTTAAGAGCACTGACTGCTCTTCCAGAGGTCCTGAGTTCAATTCCCAGCAACCACATGGTGGCTCACAACCATCTGTAACGAGATCTGATGCCCTCTTCTGGTGTGTCTGAAGACAACTACAGTGTACTTACATATTATAAATAAATAAATCTTAAAAAAAAAAAGAGTTGCCCCCTGGCTGTAAACTATACATTTAATTTTTCAGTTCCATTTTTTATTTGTGTGCATGTGAGAGCGTGCATTCATGTACAAGAGGCTGCCATGGACTCCAGAAGATTATCAGATGCCCTTGAAGTTGGAGTCACAGGCTACTGTGAGCTCCCCAGTTTGGGCTGTAGGGACTAAACTCTGATCAGCATAGTCAGGATTGGAGTGAGTTTGTATTGTGTCATTCATTGTTCTGGTGACTTTTGACTTAGCCCAGTCTCAAAATACTTACAATGTTTTTGTGAATTTGTTACCTAGATCCCCCGCCCTCCATATTCCTTCTCAACATGAGACACAAAAGCAGCAGTCTTTTTTTTTTTCCCCAGTACCCTTCCTTGCATCTGTTCATCAATGGACCCTGGTTCTGGACATTTACCCAGAGGCTGATGAATTAATTTGTCCAGCCCATGGTGTGGGCTCTTCTGTGGCTTTCTGCTTTGTCTACTGAATGTACCAATTAGAAACATCAACTAAACAAAACCTTCAATTTTCTGCCTAGGGTTTCATTTTAATTTTTTAAAAAAATTGTAATAGGGAATGGCATATAACAGGAGCAATATAGGAAGAGAGAATTACAATCCTTCCCAAATGGTCAAACATTTCATTAACGTAATTAGAAGATGTCACTTTTCTCCCTCAATACACAGAGTAGAATCCAGACCAGTAAGACATCCTGCTAGAACTTTGTTCCTGGTGTTGCGATTGGAATCTTCTACACATTGCCACATTGCTCATCACCCCATTGTTTTCTTAAAGTCTCTATAGGTAAAGTAAGCTCACAGGTATTGTTCCCATATAGCATATCAACAGGTGCAGAAACTTGGCCCCATAAAAGACCCAACACAATGGTGTTTTATCAGGTGCAAGTTTCTAGGTTACTGCTTTTTTTTTTCTTCAGTTCGTTTATTTTTCTTGGAGTTCATCTTTTCACAAAAGCTTCCCAACAAGCCAATCTTTTGTTTTTGGCAGACGAGTCATTGAGAAATGTCTGAAAATAAAGTCCTGTACTACTGGGAACTGTTTCTCAAGGGGCGTCTTGTATGGTTCCTTCCAAGTCATGGGCAATTGTCTGCATCTTCAGTGCTTCATGGTCCTGGCATAATGCCAATGGCCGAGTACAGCTCTGTGCTTCTGGTCTTGTGTTGTCAGCCCCTGTTGTTGTGACTTCTCCATTTTAGGCGCAGTCCTATTTGCCTGGAGTCATGTCTGACTCTCCCGGAGAAGAATTTGGGGCAAAGAAGAATGAATACGAACCACTAGTACTCACCAAACAATTTTTGCCATTGCCTTGGGAAGGGGAAATTAAAACTGTATTTATTTTATGGAAAATATTGAAAATCATGTGAAACATTCTGACACTTCCCTGGGTTCTTGTTGATGATATTACGACACATTGTATCATTAACTTAAACATGTGATATCTTAGTAAGGAATTTACAGTAGACAATAGTGGTTTTACTTACAAGCCTCAGTCATCATGAGCAAATATGAATGGGTCTAGATCATGACTTAATGAGAGCAACAGGGAGCTTTAAGTTAGAGCCCTTTATCTTGTTCTAATAGTCATTTCTAGAAGTATCACTGAGAAATCTCCTTCATGTGGTTCTTGCTCTTATTTGTAAAATAGTGTGATTCCTCCAGTAAGTAAATAGATTGATGCATTTGTGCCAAATGCAATCAAATGTCAGTGTCATTTTAATACTGTCATGCTCTGAGTATAAATTATCCCCCTTAAGCTCACTTGGCCCAGGCTGCTGATGCTGTTTGGGAATCATTAGGATGCAGAGTATCACTAGAGGAGGTGGGCCTCTGGTGTACTGGAGGCTTCATAACTGGGTTCTTTTTCCTGTTTGCTCCCTGCTTCCTGAATGTGGATGCAAAGTGACTAGTCAGCTTCCTGCTCCTGCCACCATGCCTTCCTGGTCCCCTGTCATCATGTCTCCCAGTGTCATGGCTCAATGAATTCCTTAATTGCAAGCCAAAACCAGAATAAAACAAATAAATAATACAACGCCACAACTCAACTTTTGCTCCCTTAAGTTGCATTTGGCCGGATATGTCATCAGAGCTCCAGCAAGGGAAACAGTAACTGACACAGTGGCATTATGTGGAACACAGCCATGCCAAAAGGTAAATACTGCATGGTCTAAATATTGCTAGCATAAAAAATAACACTTAGGATCATCATACATAATTCCTTTCAGCCTTTACTTTCATCATCAACACTTCAGCTGATTCTCCTCAGAATTCCATAATCCTATATGCCTCCAACACATAAAACATTGGCCAGTCTCATCGTATTAACTGTTGTAAACATATATTAGTTTCACATTAATATATCAAATCATACTAGATCAAGTTTATATTAGCCGGGCAGTGGTGGAGCACACCTTTAATCCAAGCACTTGGGAGTCAGAGGCAGGTGGATTTCTGAGTTCAAGGCCAGTCTGGTCTACAGAGTAAGTTCAGGACAGCCAGGACTACACAGAGAAACCCTGTCTCAAACAAACAAACAAACAAACAAACAAACACGTTTATATTGACAAATATATTAACTATATTATTAAGGGTTATTTATTTATTCTTCTTAACACATGGTTGTAGTAGATACTCATGCTTGCCTAGAATTCATGATGTATTACAGGGTAGCTTTCAATTTATGATCTTCCTACTTCAGCCTCCCAAGTACTGGGACTACAGGCATGTGCCATCACACTTAACACTGAAGACACTTCAAGTGTAGGTTCTGTGCTCATCCTGATACAGGCTACATGTCATTGAATAGCCTCTTTTCCTTGAACACTGTTTACCATACAAAGTTATTTGGATAGACTACGACTTATGGTAGCATAGTCTTAGAAGAATTTAATTCCAAATTTCAATATTTGCCAAGTCGTTGCTCCAGTGTTCTGAGCTATATAGTTTTTACAAGGAATGAAACACTGAAGGGAATCCATAGAGGGCATCGCTTGCTCTGTGAAGTTCAAGAAAGGTGACTATGCATGAGGTATATAATGCATACATTGGAGCAAGTGTGTGTATAACTTAACAGTGCTGTTTATAGCACAAACCAGACCACAAAAGTGATACTTTTATAGACTTCAAGGAGTCGATCTTTGGGTAGCGATTAATAGGCTGAGAAACTGAATAGACAGTGAGGTAAAATATTTTCTTTTATTCTTGCATATTGTTTTCATTTTTGTCATTTCGAGCTCTCCATAATATAACCACAACTGTTTACTGATACGCTGCTTGTTTGGCTAATATGAACACATAGAGTTGAGTGTCTCTCTGTGATAAATTAAATGTCACTGGAAAAGAAACAAACAATCATTTCATTTGAGCTCTGTCAGCTAAATAGTTTTTAAACTATTACAGCACAGGTGATGGAAAGAAATGAGCTGTAAATGAATAAATTCATTTGTTGCTGCAGAGATGTAAAAATTAAATGACATTTGAAAATGAATGTTTTTTCTTTTTTCTTTTTTTTTAAATGTCATTTACCCCTCATTTTTTTGAGTGCTGAAAATGAAGACAGAATTTTTCCTCTACACATTTCTTTTTAATTTTTCATAATGATGAGCATAGAACATTTGGTTTAAAAATTGATTAAATCAAAGTTTCAGAGTGGTAGATGTAATAAGTGTAAATCTATTAAATTTTGAGTTGTATTATATACTAATCATGCTAATTATACAATATTTTATGAAGATATATTTTAAAGAGGATATACAAAGGGTTGGCAATGCATTATATTTTTCCTCTTTAACTTTTTTTAATTAAAATATAATTATATCACTTTTTTCTTTCCCTTTTCTCCCTTAAGTCCCTCCCTGGTATGTGCCTTTCAACTCTTCTAGATTCACAGCCCCACTCTCTAATTGATAGCCTCTTTTATCATTAGTTTTACATATATATCGTTACACACTTGTATATTTGTGCACATTAATATTTCATAAATTTTACTGAGTCCATTTTTATTGTTTATGTGTATATAATTTCAGGACTGACCACTTTGAATCAAATTTTTCCCTGAGAAAAAAATGAATTCTTCCTCTCCTAGTATCATTAGTTACATATAGTTCTTTGCCTAGGGGTGGGACCCTGTGAAAATTTCCCCCTTCCAGTTAATCATGATGTCCGTAGATATTGTCACCATTCCAGTCTTGTTTATATACACATTTCTGAGAGAAACTGACTCACCACAACTCCCTGTTGTTATGACTCTTACAACCTTTCCACGTCCTTTCTGAGATGTTCCTCTAGCCACAGATGCTTGAGCTGTGATGCAGAAGCATCCTTCAGGACCAGTCTTTCAATGTTCTGTTGATTTCTGTATTGTACCCAGTTCTGGTTTTCTATGCTAGTGTTCTTTTGCTGTAAAGGGAAGTTTCTTTAATGGGGGTGGTAACTGCACTCATCTTTAGGTTTAAGGATAAGAATTAGAATGCATTATGGAATTATACTGTCTAGGAAAGTAGTCAAAGTAGATTTGTCCTCTACATTTCATGACCTCACTAGTCTCTGGAGTTTGGCTATGTTTCTCTGATGAGGCAGGGTTCCCTTGTGTTGAGTAAGTGTGCTGGAAGTTCAGTCAGAGAGCTGTTGATTATCACCAACTTGTAAGTGCCACATATTGCACCTTTGTGGAGATCTTGCCATGCTGGGAACTGTGGTTCCTAGACCTTGTAGCTGAAATATTAATTGCTCCCCTCCTTTGGCACCTTGCATACTATATTCTGGTACCATGGAGGCTAGATTGCAGGAAGACTTTCAGGCTAAACCCTACTTTGATCATCTGCATGCTTTGGTCTAAGTGTGTGGTGTCTCCAGCAATAGGAGCTTACCTTCAAGCTCTGTGAAAGGACCAAGGGCAACAGCAATAACCTATATATATTTTTGGTCGTCAATTGCACTACCCTGCCTAACATTCAAAAGGAGGTCTCTTGTACCTGGTATGGGGTTTTTAACAGCCTATGCTTTCTGTTAGGAACTCTGTCAGCCCAAGTGGCATAACTTCCTTCCTTTAATGTGTGTGTCTGCGTATAGGTGTCTGTGTACACTTATGTGTATTCTGTATAATTTTTGGTAAATATGAAACAATATGATTCTTTGCAGTTTCATTAAAAAAAGAGAAAAATCTGTGTTATCCATCCTCTGTTCCTTTCCCTCTGTATTGACATCCTTTTCTTCTCTCAAGTTGGAGCCTCACTTTTTTTTGTATTTTTTTAACAATTCTATGTCCCATATATATCACCCAATTTTTTTTTTCGATTCCTCTTTAGAGGCCCCATCTATAGCCTGCTTATACTTTCCTGATTTCTGAGCTTACTCTATGATGTCTATGAACATCTGGACATTTGAAGCAGAGAACACAGATGAGAGAACATGCTTCATTCATTATTCTGGGCTTGGATCACCTCACTTGATAAATTCTTTTCCAGGTTCATCCATTTACCTGCCCATTACCCCATTTCATTTTCTTGACTGTTAAATAGTATCTCATTTGGTGTCAGCACCATAATTTCATTATCTGTCCCTGTTGCAATAATTTTAAGATGCAAAATACCTGAGCATCTCCCACAGGCCATCAAAACTATCACCATGGGAGTGATCCATTCATTAGCCTGTCTAACAAATGCTTTGGAATTTCCACTTACGTTCACACCTTTGCAAACCCTGAATGGGTAAATTAGTAATAATCCTCTCTCTCTCTCTCTCTCTCTCTCTCTCTCTCTCTCTCTCTCTCTCTCTCTCTCTCTCTCTGATTTAGTTAGTTATTTTATGTATATGAGTACACCATTGCTCTCTTCAGACACACCAAAAGAGGGCATCTGATCCCGTTACAGATGGTTGTGAGCCACCATGTGGTTGCTGGGAATTGAACTCAGGACCTTTAGAAAAGCAGTCAGTGCTCTTAGCCATTAAGCCATCTCTCCAGTCCAATCCTAATTCTCATAGAGTTAAACCACGAAGGTACAAATGAGGAAGAAATTCCCACATATCAACAGTCGCATATGCTATGTATATAAATTGACTGATAACCATTAAATCATTTTAAGTCACTCCTCTATCTGTAGTTTAACCCATGCTAGGAGAGGAGACGATGGGGAACTGGGAGGTCACCCATTCATCCCTCCAGATGCCTGTATCCTTTAGATGAACTTGTTGGGCAGAGGCACTATATTAGCCTGATCATCTACAAACAGGCTTCCAGGCAAGATTCTCAACTAAAGCTTGCACAGGAATCTGAAAATATGTTTCAATTTCAGTGTATCAAAATGTACTACAACAAACAATATACTCTAGCAGGTCATAATATATTACCTTACTGAATTCTGCATCAGAGATGTAAGTTGGCAAGTGATAACCAGTTCAGGGCTATGTTGACTCTTTCCTTACATGCATTCTCTCTGGAGACCTACAACCAAAGGGATGCCTGCTCCAAGTCCCAAGTCATTAGCCATGAATCTGAGTTTCCCAAAAGGAACATTTCCCAGTCAGTAGACACGGAGTTGGCCATCTTCCCCGGGAACAAGCCATCATGCACATGGAAGCGCTGGTTTTCATGCTTCCCCTTCAACAAAGGCTCCCTCTAGTTTGTTGTTGGAATCCACATTTTTCCTTGCCAAGGGATCCTACATAAAGGCACAGAGAGAACGGAGCATTTGTGACCGAGTTCTAAGCCCTTAGGGTGGCTTCATGGGATCTTTCTTGCCACCAGAAGCTACCTCTGTAAATGATCTAGGTATACATGGAGGTGATAACTTCCTCCTTCAGCCTTTCCACTAGGATACAGCTCTCCCTGCCACATCCCCCAGGTATGCTCCTTTTTTAATGTAACTGCCCAGTGCTGTGGTGTAAGCTAAGAGTGTCATCTTCCTCAGCCGCCAAGGTTACAGCCTGACTTCTTCACTCTTTTACTAGAGTCACGACTTACTTATAAGCACTGTCATCTGACATCCAACACCATCTCTTTTGTTCCTGCCATCTAGAACTTTGGATAGGCCTTAGATGCCTAGAGTCTCATAGGTTATCATGCTGCCTAAAGTCTTAGCGACCTCTGGCACACAATAGCCTAATATACCTCTCCATCACAATAGCCTAACTTTTGATTTCTTGTGTGTGAGCAAGAATTCATTGTCTACGGTAAGGTAAATAATTGGTGTGTTTAGTGACACACCAGACATGGGACAGGAGATGGATTAAATGGCTAACGAGCCTACAAGCCGGGTTTCAGTTGTCCTGGAAGTCCATATAGCAAAGCAGACTGTTTCCTCCAAATCGTCTTCTCCCCTTCACACACATATTGTGGCATATGCGTGTACACACACAAGCAAAGCAGAGATACATAGAGAGATAAAGAAACGTAATCTAAAAATCATTCCAGAGAAGAAATGAGCAAGTGGTTGATGTTTCTCGTATAAAATGTTTCCAAGAAGGGGCTGGGAAGATGGTTCTTGCAGAGAACTCAGGTTTTGTTCCCAGCACACATATCAGGGATTTCACAGCCACCTGCAACTCTGATTCCAAAGGATCTGACTCCCCCCAGCCAGCCTCCTATGAAACCTGCAGGTACCGGAAACTCATAAAAGACACACATGCATATGCATAAGTTTAAAAAAACAGGTTCGAAGGAAGAAACTATGTAATGGCTGTTTGTAGTCTATTGTGTTGTTGAATGAGCTCAGTGAGGATGCTTTTCTTCCAGCTGGTTATTTCTAGTATCTTGCTTATTGAAATCCATTTTCATTCCTTTTTTTAAAATGAACATTAGCAAATACGTCAACAACATCCAAGTCAGACATCTTTTTGCCTATAGAATTAGATATTTATATTAAATTGTCCACACAAAATAACCGTTGTTCTCCTTTTTCTTCAGAGACTTGATGGTTCACCTACAATGCTTCATTTGGTTCTGTGTAAATAAGAACATAAAGGTACCTAGAACTCCTCTCTTTCAGGGTCTTACATTGGATATGGAGAAACTGAGGGCCAAAGAGCTTTATAGAACATCTTCAATGACTTAGGACAGACTAATGCCAGAGGCAAAACAGAATCCTGATATCTTATTCTTCTCTGATTTAACTTTTTAGAAAACTTTATAGGGCCAATGAGATGGCTTAATGGGTAGAGGCTTTTCTGATATGACCCTGATGCACTGAGTTTAATCCTGAGAACCCACTTAAGGGTGAAAGGAGAGAATTAATTTAACAAAGCTGTTCTTTGATCTCCACACAATTGCTTTGGCACATGCGAGACACATACACACACACACACACACACACACACCATACATGCACACACATCACACAAACACACTAGTAATAATAATAGTAGTAGTAAAAACAATAATAATAAAGAATAATGATAATAATAAATTAAACTCTTTAAGTATTACATTTATTGATAAGCTAAATCCATACAATACTGAAAAAAAAGACTCAATATTCATGTTTTCAAAACAGTAATCTGTTGTCCAAGGTTGGTACAACTGCATTGAGACTGTAGAAAACTGAATTCACTTTTAAAGTTCTATAGAAATTAAGCATTTAAAGATTGATTAATTTGGGTTATTTTATATTTAAAGTTTTTCAACCTAATCTGTTTATTATCTCTAACATTTTAGCATTTATTTATTTGTGTGTGTATATCTGTGTGTGTATGTATATGTGTGTGTATGTGTGTGTGTGTGTGTGTGTGTGTGTTCAGTATACTACTGTGCACATTGCGTGCATTTGGAAGGTGGAGGACAACTTGTGGGAATCAATTTTCTCCTTGTCAGGGACCAAACTTCAGTTACCCAGCTAGAGAGCAAGTGTTCTTCCCCTTTGAGCCATCCCTTGTCTCTAAATTGAATTATTTCTTTGTTTGTTTGTCAGTAAGAATTTATAGTTTTGAATTTCACAAATATAGACAAAATTCCCATGTTCATTTACTAAGACCAGAATTTAAAAAAAAACCATTTATGTGATATAAATATTAGGGAACACATTTTTACTCATTTGCTAATGGCTAAAGAAATACCCAAGACTAACTTTTATTCTTTACTGATGAAATAATATTGGGAGCTGAAATTTCAATAGGTTCTGACAAGCCTAATCCAATTTCAGGCTACTACTGCTAATGAGGACTGAAAGGAACCTAGGTAGATGGAGAGCTATCTACTTACTGAATTACTGTGGCTCTCTAGCTCTGGGAAGGCACTTGATACTCAGTGAATGTGCCATTCAGCTGTTCACTAAAGCCAGTGAGATTTATCAAGTATTACCTAAATCCAGATAGCAATCCTTCTGGCTTTGTGGCATCAAGAACTTTCCTAGACTCTCTAAACATCCTCTTCTATGAAGCAGAAATGACATCTACTTCAAGAATTAAATCAAGTGGCAGGCAAATAATAAAGATATGTCTTTATTGCTTCCATAACTAATTTTATCAGTAGATTAGCATATTACATGCTTGATTTTATTGATAAAATCCAAGTTTCAGGAAATTCTGAAATTGAATATTTTATAACTTGATTTTAGTTTTGAACTAATTCATCATGTATTAATTCATCCAACATGAAACAGATAATAAGCATGATCAGACATAGGTGATGTTCCATATTCAGCTAAAAGCATAGAGCTTGTCTGGTTGTGCTTGTTGCTTAAGCATGAGTTTGGACCACATCACTCACATAAAACAGTAGGCAGTCAGGTGTTGCAGCACATGAGTGATTCCAGTGCTGGCAAGGTGGAGATAGATAGTCTCTGAAGCTCACTGGCCCATCATCCTAGCTGAATTGAAACCTCCAGGTTCAGTGAGAGATCCTGTATAATAAAATAGGGAATGCTTGATTGTGCCCAATGTGGATGACTGGCCTACACACACACACCCACACACACACACACACACACGTGCACACACCCACACACACACACACGAAAACCCAGAGTACAATTTTAATATTTCCTAAGAAGACTGGACAGCAGACTAGATACTCTTTCTTCCTGATCCTGCCTAGAAAGGTTTGTCTGTTGAGCCTAGCATCATCCATACTCCCTTGGAAATAGCTGAGGGACTGAGAGATTGGCAATGTGTTGTGTAATTACCTGCACCTGTCTATCTGGGAACATCCTCCATGTGATTATGGATCTGGTGCAAACCATCAGACGTGGGGTTTTATTGTGTTTCAATTTCCCTTCACATCTCAATCCAGTCCCAAGGCTACCTTTTGGCTTATGAGCACCCTCATTCAACACAAAATAAATTGGTTCCATTCAAGAAGAGTAGAAACGCCGAGAAATATAACCCACCTTATCCTTGGCAGCCATTTGCATTGTTTTTAACCAGCAGGAAGTACAAGAGAGAAAGAAAAGGAAATTTAAAAGAAAGAAAGAAAGAAAGAAAGAAAGAAAGAAAGAAAGAAAGAAAGAAAGAAAGAATTTTGTTTCCTCTTAACAAAGTTTAATCTTCACTAACTAAATGTTCTGACATTGACTTCAAAGTTCAAACCAATGCTAATCTTCCAGGGCCCGAGAGTCAGGGTTGGAGGGAACTGCAAAGGAAGACATGCCTTTCTCTTGGCAATGGCCTGTATGCTTCTAATTGCAGGAAGGGCTAAGCAAGCTCAGTCCCTCGTGGGCTGTATGACAAAGGAGGAAAGGGGACAGTTCCAAGCAGGGCTGAAGCCACTGCTGCCTCTGAGTTTTTTCCATAGCTCCATCTGCCTCTTCAGAGAGCTGCAGCCTCCCACTGTGTGCAGCTGAGGTTCAAGCACTCCTGGTGGCCTAATGAGAGAGACAGAGATAACTTCCTCTCATCTGCAACAGCTTTCCTGGCCTGACACATGCCCAAGAACCCCATCCAAGTGTTCCTGCCTCACACACACACCCCATGTGAACAAGATGGAGTGGTTTGCCTTCCTTCTGTTTGGTGCCCCTCTTTGTGTCTAGGTGGTGTGCCTCTACATAGGACAGATTATTTTGGGTTTCTTTTTCAAGGTCAAAGCCTTGGAAGGTCTTTTCTTTTGGAGCACGTAAGTATACCTGGAGCCAGAAGAGGAGATCAGTACCCAGAAGAAGAGCCAGACTGCTGTGCCTACATACTTAAAAAGACATTTGGAGGATGAGAGCATCTGCAAGTGCTGATGCAAATGGGTTTGGAACCTCTCCTTCAATCAGGAAATAGGTGGAACATAAACTGGCTGGTGCACCATGCGCCTGCAGCAAACCCATGTCCCGAGAGCCCATCATATTTAGCTCCAGAAAGCATCCAGGGAGAAAGGATGAAGGTTTAAAATGCCAGGCACCCTCTGACAGCTATCAGTGGGTTAAGCAACAGTTGTTTTATGACACCTGCAAAACAATCAGTTAACTAGAGTTCATGTCTCAAACTGCTGGCTTTTCTGACCAGGGCATAAAACCAACATTGTTAGCAGAGACCACTTAGGCTGGGGGTCTGGCCAAGTGCAAGACCAGGTGCTTAGTACCCATGAGGCTGGGATACCTTTCTCAATACTAAAAACTAAAGTGGATAAGAATAGCTATGCATGTTTGCTCTAACACATCTTAGTTTTTATAGTTTTCTGTGGGCCACATTCAAAAGGACAAGGGACATGCATGTCACTTCTTTGTACATCTGGGTTTTACCTGCTCCTGACAGATGCCATCACGTTGTCCTTTAATTTTGGAAATGACATGAACATAACATCGAACACAGGAATTCAGGGCTCAAAAGAATGCTTGGATGTTTTTATCATGTATTGTTCCAGATTTGGCTTTGGTTTGCATAGTCTTCTGCATGATCTGCATATGATGTAAAAGATGACTGGAAAGTAATTAATGTTAAGATCTAGGTCACATGTATAGCTCTGATAGAGAACGCTGAAGAAAGGAATATAAACAAAATGATTTTTATCACAAATAGTATAGCTCAGTAGAGCAACGTGCTGGTGGAGGAGTGTCCATGAGGTTGGGAGCACTAGGACCTCAATGCTGTAACCTCAGGCTGGCTGAGAACACTTAAGAAGCAAACTAGCTCCATAGAACCAAGGGACAGAGGTGAGCTGTGTGTCGATGTTATCAACATATTACAAAATGAGTCATCAAACTATCACTGACAGAGCTCTTATTCTGAGAAAAATCTAAGATTCTTGTCAAGTATTAAATGATGGAATTCCCCTTTTGTTTTCGCAGGAAAGACAATATGTATATAAAGTGTGAGACATTCTGAAGATATATGGTAAGTATGTAACTAACCATATGATGTTTTTAGTATTGAAGCACAATGGGTTAGTCAGTTTTCCCATCACTGAAAAAATACCAGAAGTAACCAGCTTACAAGGAAGGTTCCTATAGTTAACAGTATCAGTGGTCTTCATGTAGGGATCCTTGGCCTTGCTGTTTCCAGCCTGTGATAACCTTGTCCTTTGTGGCCTGAGCACATGATGGAACCAGGCTATGGACCACATGGCAGCCAGGAAGCAAAGAAAACAACAAGAGCAGCTGAACTCCAGTGTCCCCATGACCTAACTTTCCCCACTCCTCTGTTGTCTACAGATTCTACCACATCCTTCCAAAATCGCACTCCAGTTCAGATCCAAATTACAGATAGAAGCAAAGCCCAGGGAGACTTTTGAGAATTCTTCTTCATATAACATAACCCCAAATTTCCACTCCAGGTAATTTGTAGAGGTCTTTTCTTTCTTTTTTGGATTTTATTCTAAATCATGCAAATGTGCAACTCCCACCAAACCTAGATCTTCATGATAACACAGAGAATCCCCCTCTAACCCCTTTTGCTGTTTGCTACATTTGCCAACAAATCTCTGGGCTTGATCCAGGAACTTCTCATTGCAAATTGCATTCAAAAGAAATTTAGGATTTTGAAACAGAAGAGGCCTATTCAGTAGAAGAATAGACGTTGTTGCAGCCTCACCTTTCTGTGGATAAGTGCGAGGCTAGAAAAACGGACTTTTGGTCCATTTCTCACACTAGGAGTCTAGTAAATATTTGTATGAGTAGACAAAGATCATCAGAATGGTCAGAAAAGAAAACCTTTCATTAGTCCTTGTGAAAGTAGCAAATAAAATGCCACAGGTGTCCTACTCTTGCCATTTCATACAAAAAACTTGAAATAGCAAAATATTGCACATACATATACATACACATAGGGGACTTAGTTAATAACAACATTTATGAAACTCAAGTGTAATAATATTTTTCAACACTAAAAAGTAACAAAAACTATATTGAAATAATTTTCACTGAGCTGGAAGCTCGTTCAATGAACAGAACACTCGTTGCACAGTAACGGCATCCTGCATCTTGAGTTCAAATCTCACTCCTATAAAACATGAGGTATCTGTGCTACATACACACACACATACACACACACATGCAAACACACACATATACACATACATATGCACATGCATACATGTACCTTCCCACACATATATTTATACCCCAAAACAATCATATACATACATTCATACACACACACACACACACAGAGGTGAGGGTTAGTAGGTTGCCTATATCTTGAGACTAAGGGTAATTTTGTCAGATACCTCAGAGAGAGAAGTCTATTGTTTGAAAGAAAGCCTTGTGAATCTTTCATTGTATTTAAAATGTGCAGTGTTTGAAGCTGACCCCCCCCCATTTCTGTCTTCACTTTGATTTGAATTTGGTTTAAATAAAAACAGGGTTCCCATTCTTTCTATTGTTCTGCTTCCACACTTCTTTCCAGAGTCTTGGTATTTGTATTTCTTAGGCAAAATGAGATTTATGCCGTTATTGTGCATACTGGTTTTCAAAGCAGTAGACCATGAAGACCATCCACAAAGACCACAAAACCAGGTTTTCCGATGTTGAAAACCTGTGACAATGTTTACACTAAACGCTAATCACAGAAGTTCTGCTTTTGTTATTTTTTGCTTGTTTGCAACAGTCATGAAGGACCCATCTAAGACTTCTTCTGCCACAGCTTGGATACAGCTTTGCTCCTACTCCTGCAAAGAACAAGTCAACCTGCCTATAATAAAAGCTTGCACCCTGTATCACTGCTGCCTCCCAGAGTGTTTTCATCTCGACTCCAGCACTACACTGAGCAGTCCACAAAGGCTGCTGAATCCAGCCAGCCTTTCATCTGCAGGCTTTCCAGTCAGAAACCTTTGGCAGCCATACATGCCACTGTTTTAATTTAAAAGTCCTCTTGTTTCTACCAGTGCCCTGTCCTGTCATCTGCTGGACCCACCTCAATGTTTTCACATATGTAAATCAGAACAAAAGCCCCTAAGGCAGCTAGCTAGGTCTTTTTTTCTTGCTCCTAAATTCTTTTTTTAAATGTTAAATTTTTATTAGATATTTTCTTCATTTACATTTAAAATGCTATCAACTTTCCTATTTTCCTCTCTGAAAGTCCCCTATACCCCCCCCCCCCCACCACCACCACTCCCCTGCTCTCCAACCCACCCACTCCAGCTTCCTGACACTGGCATTCCCCTATACTGGGGCATATAATCTTTGCAAGACAAAAGGCCTCTCCTCCCTCTGCTACATATGAAACTAGAGACACAAGCTCTGGCGGGTACTGGTTAGTTCATATTGTTGTTCCTCCTATAGGGTTGCAGACCCCTTTAGCTCCCTGGGTACTTTCTCTAGCTCCTTCATTGAGGGCCCTGTGTTCCATCCAATAGATGACTGTGAGCATCCACTTATGTGTTTGCTAGGCCCCGGCATAGTCTCACAAGAGATAGCTATATCAGGGTCCTGTCAGCAAAATCTTGCTAGCATATGCAATAGTGTCTGGGTTTGGTGGTTGTTTATGGGATGAATCCCCAGGTGGGGCAGTCTCTGGATGGTCCTTCCTATCTCAGCTCCGAACTTTGTCTCTGTAACTCCTTCCATGGGTATTTTCTTCCCCCTTCTAAGAAGGAACAAAATATCCACACTTTGGTCTTCCTTCTTCTTGAGTTTCATGTGTTTTACAAGTTGTATCCTGGGTATTCTAAGCTTCTCAGCTAATATCCACTTATCAGTGAGTACATATCACGTGTGTTCTTTTGTGATTTGATTACCTCACTCAGGATGATGCCCTCCAGGTCCATCCATTTGCCTAGGAATTTCATAAATTCATTGTTTTTAATAGCTGAGTAGTACTCCATTGTGTAAATGTACCACATTTTCTGTATCCATTCCTCTGTTGAGGGACATCTGGGTTTTTTTTCCAGCTTCTGGCTATTATAAATAAGGCTGCTATGAACATAGTGGAACATATATCTTTATTACAAGTTGGAACATCATCTGGGTATATGCCCAGGAGAGGAATTGCTGGATCTTCCTGTAGTACTATGTCCAATTTTCTGAGGAACTGCCAAACTGATTTCCAGAGTGGTTGTACCAGCTTGCAGTCCCACCAGCAATGGAGGAGTGTTCCTCTTTCTCCACATCCTCGCCAGCATCTGCTGTCACCTGAATTTCTGACTGGTGTGAGGTGGAATCTCAGGGTTGTTTTGATTTGTATTTCCCTGATGATTAAGAATGTTGAACATTTTCAGGTGCTTCTCAGCTATTTGGTATTCCTCAGTTGAGAATTCTTTGTTTAGCTCTGTACCCTATTTTTTATAGGGTTATTTGATTTTCTGGAGTCCCGCTTCTTGAGTTCTTTGTATTTATTGGATATTAGTCCTTTATAGGATTTAGGATTGGTAAAGATCCTTTCCCAATCTGTTGGTGGCCTTTTTGTCTTATTGATAGTGCTGTAAGATTGAGAATCAACAAGCGGGGCCTCATAAAATTACAATGCTTCTGTAAGTCAAAAGACACTGTCAATAAGGCAGCTAGGTCTTATGGTGTGTCAGTCACAATACCCTCAAGTGAAGATATAGATGTAAAGAAATAAAAAGAGACCCTAATTCTTTTATCCAGGCAATCATTGCAGGATGTGTTATCATTTTATTTATGCTAATTATTCATTAGCATAAATGAAGCACAACTTAAAATAAGCAACGGAGAAACCAAGATTGCTAAGCACAAAGGTCTACTTTCTTCAGTGGAAGGAGGAATGACCCCGGGTTACCTGAACTACTAGAGCATAAGTGGTCAGACAGCCTGGTCTTTGCTATTGGATCTGGATCTATCCTACACCTGATTTCCCCCCAAATCCTGTGAGCTGCTGAGATCCCGATCCCTTGCTTTGTCTCTCAGTGAGTAGAACACATGAAAAGGACCACATGGACTCGGAGTCCTCATCAACAGCCATCTTAAAGAGCATCCTTGTGTTTATTAGAAATCCTTTCTCTAGACCCTAGTCGTGAGCCCCTTTTGTTTATCAGATAGTAGAACTCATTCTTATTGGAAAGGTGCTTCTGATACTCTCCAAGCCAATTTTGATGTAGCCATCCCTGAAACTTTGTTGTGAGAATTGTCTCCTGGAGATTTTTCCCCCCAAAGTTTGATTATGTTTAAATGTGTAAAAAAATTCAAACCTGGGATCAGCCTCTCCCAAAGTTTTGATCCAGACTGATTAAGCCCAGCTGTGAGTTTCATCTCTTTGTGGTTCCTTTCCTGCTGGCGGTGATAACTGCAGGGATCCCACACCTGTGATTTTCTGTTGTTTCTTTTGTCCTAGCTCCCTAGCAATGGGATGTTTTAAAATGTTTATGGTTGGTGACGATCTGAGATGTTTCAAATGTTAACCTTTGCTTTCTATCACTCATAGAAATATAATAATAGGAAAGCTGGTTTGTTACATGCCAGAGACTCTTACAGATGGAGAGGTAATAAATGCATTACTGAGCCTAAGAATGCTACCAGAGACTCATCCAACATTTCATTATCTTTAAAAAATAGAGCCACACATCAACACATGGTGATCCAGACAAGTTTGACTGTTTAAAAGAATCATTCCGAAGAAATATTACATTACAAATGCAAACAGATTGAGAAAGCTGAGGTTGTTCAGTATATATTGATAATATTAGATTATAGCTCAGCATTCAGAGTAATAAGATTCCAGTTTCTTAGACGGGAATGAAAAATTATATACCTTTTTATTTGTTTATTATTCAAACAAGTTAGTGATTTATATCACTTTCACTGAAGTAGGAGTACAAAACAGATTTTTTTTTTCTTTCTAAGGCTAACAAATATAGGAGATAGGCTCTTTAAGTAGGAGAACTGACATGAGATGCTTGCCCAAACAACAAAGGTGGAACAGCTAGTCTGACTTGCAACGCTAAAAGCAGATATTAGATACATGCAAGAGGGTCTAAGGCTCTTCTCGGAAAGGAAAACCTGAAATCTTGGTAGAGATCTAAGATCAACCATGTGTAGAACAAGGTGCATAGTGATGTCATCCTACCTGGGGCACCATTATCATTTTTCCTAGTCCTAGAGAATGGAGGGCTCACTGTTGCTCTTCTCTTGTATATAATTATCGGAATCACATGTTCCCTTTGTGGCAATATGTCTTGTCATTTCCACAGAAAGAAAGGCGATAATTTTTTTCATTCATCATTTTCTTTGACAAGAGTCAGTTTTCATGACTATTTAGATGGTCTATGATCATAGACTCTTAAAGAGAAAATTTTGATCTTCTGTTATTTCCAGAATAACAAGAGGGGCTATCACCTTATAAAATGTAGATCATTGAATAAATCTTTTCACAACATGTATGTTGTTTCTGAAGACTACACAGCAGTCCAACTCCTTTGAATATAGAGTTGCAGGGATTCCCTTGTCTAGGTTAGTCACATGATCAGCAAAACAAAGTAAACATTAGCTAGCCTATTTTTATTGGTAAATTTATTTATTTATCATAAGATGAAAGACCACAGTTTATTATTTAGGAACTGCTGCTCAAACCTGACTTCAGAAAAAACAATAGTAAAAGTGGTATATCTTCTGAATGAGCAGTCCATTTGCTTCCTTTATAGACAGTTACTGGGGGTAGGGGCTGGGTCAGGCACAGCCCATTGGACAAATCTACAAACAGAGGAGGAGCATGTGGCTTGCAATGCAAGAGCATCAGAATGCAAAGAACAAAGGTGCCAGCAAAATAAAAATATCAAGTGAATGTAATTGAGGCACTGCTACTTGCCGGAATGGTTTGACTTTAGTCAAGGAGGCAACCCAGAGATCGCCTATGCCAAATAAACCCTCAGCTTCCGTTATTTTAAGAATTTGACAAACGTTCAGATGAAAACTTTGTGAGTGCTAGGAGTGAGTCTATGAACATTGGAACTGAAATTGTAACAGGACAGATGCCAACAGGGAAGAAATTGTGGTGTCTTGAGTAATTATGTTTTTATTAGTACTACATGATTTGGGAATAGATTCTATCCTTTTTGTAATACTGAACACAGAAACATCCTTCGTGAATCATATCCGGCATCTCTCCCTCTCCCTCTCCCCCTCCCCTCCCCCTCCCCCTACCCCTACCCCTCTCCCCCTCCTCCTCCCCCTCTCCCTCTCTCCCTCTCCTCCTCCCCCTCTCCCTCTCTCCCTCTCCCCCTCTCCCTCCCCCTCTCCCTCTCCCTCTCTCTGTCTGACACACACATACACACACACACACACACACACACACACCCTCAAGCCACATATGTAACCATATCTCAGTTAAAATGCAGTATTGAGCATTGTTCCGACTGTAAAGGCAAGCTGACTTTTACTGAAGTGTTGCTGGCTCACTTGCCCAGCCACAGACATGGTAGGTAGAAGTACACCAAGGGAATTAATAATTGATAGGTAATCAGACCTGCATATAGTGGTAGTAATAACTTGCTACTTAAAACTCCACATTTTGGCTTATAGAAAGCTTTTCCTGGCTCCAACTCTGCAATTACTTAACAGTAATGGCATGGATATCTTCTTTAAGAGTCCATACTTCAATGGTTGCCTGAAAACCACCTAGTGCTTGAGTTAATCCCATTTTTTTTCATTTTTTCTTTTTCCTTTTCTTTAATTAGGTATTTTCATCATTTACATTTCCAATGCTATCCCAAAAGTCCCCCAAACCCGCACCTCCCACTCTCCTTCCCACCCCTCCCACTCTCACTTCTTGGCCCTGGCGTTCCCCTGTACTTAGGCATATAAAGTTTGCAAGACCAATGGGCCTCTCTTTCATCTTTTTTGCAAGGACAGGTCTTTTAATTCTCCCTTTCTTGTTAGTTTTGTTTTAGTCTTTGAACTACAGAAGACATTTTGATTTGTTGTTGTTGTTGTTTGGTTTGTATTGCTGTTTTTTATTGGATATTTTCTTTATTTACATTTCAAATGTTATCCCCTTTCCTGGTCCCCCTCCCCACCCCCAGAAACCTCCTAGCTCACCCTTCTCTCCTGCTTTGATGAGGATGTTCCCCCACTCACCCACCCATCCACTCCTGCCTCCCTACCCTGGCATTCCCCTACACTGGGGCATCGAGCCTTCACAGGACCAAAGGCCTCTCCTCCCATTGATGCATGACAAGGCCATCCTCTGCTACATATGCAGCTGGAGCCATGGGTCCCTCCATGTATACTCTTGGGCTTGTGGCTTAGTCCCTGGGAGCTTTTGGAGGGAGGTCTGATTGGTTGATATTGTTGTTCTTCCTATGAGGTTGCAAACACCTAACCTTTGCAGGAAGTCTCTGTGTGAAGGGGTTTTATTTCAACAGCTTTTAAAATTAACTAGCTGGGGATGTAGCCCACTGTTTCAACAAGGGTTTCACAGGCATAGTGTATTACAGAAGAAAGAGGGGAGGGAAGAAGTGAATATGGGAGAAAGAGAGAGGGAACAGGGAAGGAAATGGTGATGCTTTCATATGGTTATCCATCATAATGACCTTGAATTGACACTGTATTATACATGGATGGGAATGTGTCTGTATATATATTTTATCCCAATAACTTCTTGATTTGGAACTGACAGTAAGTACCAATTTTATGCTACAGTATAACACAGCCAATAAACAGCAGAGCACCAAAGCAGTGAGTGAAAATACTCCCATTGGGACCGGAATGCCCAAGTTATAGCTAGAGACTGATGTCTGTCTTTATATCTAAATATAATTGCATTTAACAGTTTAAATGGCTTTCCTCAGGTTTGGTCATGGAGGTTTTAGCTCTGATAAAGACAATCTCTGCCATTTAAAAGAAATGTTTAGGCCATTAATGCTTAGTTGAATTTGTAGAATTGGGTTTAAAAGTAGTATTTATTAGTTTTTAAATTGAGGTTCTGTTCAATCTTCACTTTATTTCCATGTCTTATTCTATATTAGTTGAGTATGATAATTCATTTTGTCTCTATTATTGGATAAACATAAGTATGTGTTATTACTGCTAGTTTGCTTATACTTTGTTTCAACATGCATCCAAATATTATAACACATTTCATAGGGTGCAAAATGAGAAACAATATAACCCTCCTTCTTATTCTCTGCAGTGCTGTCATATACTTTAAGTAACAGAACAATATACTCCTTATTTTTTTCTACATACCCACTACTTAATACCTTTTGTATTCCTCTTATAAGTTACATATCTCCACATGTATAAACTTTTTCTTATTATGATAGAAATCTCTTTAATATTTATTTTAGTGTAGATCTGCTTTGATTAATTTTTTTAGCTATGTAAGTGCCAATAATTATTTAATTCACATATATAGATATTTTATTTTCTGAGATAAGGTTTTTCTGTATAGCCCTGGCTGTCCTGGAAGTCACTCTGTAGACCAGGCTGGCCTCGAATTCAGAAATCCACCTGCCTCTGCCTCCCAAGTGCTGGGATTAAAGGTGTGCACTACCACCGCTGGGCTAATTCATATATTTTTAATTGTAAATAGATTCTTCTTCATACAATATATCCCAACCTCAGTTTCTCCTTCCTCAGCTTTCCCCAGCTCTCAGCCACCTCCTCTCTCCCCCAGAATCCACTTCTTCTCTATCTCCCTTCAGAAAAGAGCTGTGCCTTCAAGAGACAACAACCAAACACTATAAAACAAAATAAAATAAGACAAGGCAAAAAGCTCTCACACAGACGCTAGGAGAGGCAACCCGATAGGAGCAAAAGCCCCAAGAGCACACGCATGAGTCAAAGACACACCCACTCCCAGTTAGGAGTACCACAAAACCACCAAGCTAATATCAGCTATATACACAGAGAGGACCTGGTACAGTCCCCTGCATGCACCATACTTGCGGCTTCTGTCTCTCTGAGCCATTATGTGCTGTGTTGGTGTCCAGGATTCTTTTTCAGTAGGATGCAGAGATTAGAATGTAAGGTTGAAGGCTCCATTCAGGCCCTATCTTGACCTCTCCATATTCAGTGAGCAGTATCATCCTCACAATGGGGCCCAACTGTCAATTTTCAGAGAGCAACCGTCTGCCCAAGCATCAGTCACGATTGTTTGGGGATCTCCTTAGGAACCCCTCGGCTAACAACTTAATAGAATACGACACAGTCTTGCCACAATGAGCGTTGCCTGGCTACAAAAGATTGCCAGTTCAAACTTCATATACCCCATTAATAGAAGTTATCACTAGGATCACCCTCATACATTCCAAGAAATTTGCACTGCACTAGGCTTCCACACCATCCCCTCCAAATGCTCCCCTGCCTCAATTTCAGCCATTTCTCCCAGTACTCTGTTCTCCATCCCAACATGATCACTACCATTCCTTCTCCACCTGCCCCACTCCACCTGCATCAGGAGATTCACCTTTACGCCACTCCACAGCTCTCATTATCTAACCTCCAAGTCAAAGGGTTGTGGTTTGTTTTACATTTACATAATGGCTAATATCCACTTATAAGTGAATGCATACCATATTTTTATTTCTGGATTTGGGTTATTTCACTCAGGATGGTTTTTTTTTCTTTAGTTTCATCCATTTGCCTGTAAGTTTCATGGCATCTTTAAAAAAATAGTCAAGTAATAACTCGACTATGTGAATATACCACTTTTTCTATTCTTTGGTTGTGGAACATCAAGATTATTTCCAGTTTCTGGCAATTTTAATAAAATTGCTTTGAGCATAATTAAGCAAGTGTTCTTGTGGTAGGATGAAACATTCTTTGGGTATATGCCCAAGAGTGGTATAGCTGTGTATTGAGGTATATCGAGTCCCTGTTTTCGGAGAAACTGCCATATTAATTTCCATAGTGGCTGTACAAGTTTGCACCCCCATCAGCAATCAAGGAAGACTCCCCTTGCTCCGCATTCTCACCAGCATAAACTGCCACTTGTGTTAATTGAATTTAGCTATTATGTCAAGTGTAAGAATCTCAGAGTCATTTTGATTTGCATTTCCTTGATGGCTAAGGATGTTGAACATTTCTTTAAGTGTTTCTCAACCATTGGGATTCCTCTATTGAGAATTCCCTGTTTAGATTTGTACCCTATTTTTAAATTGGGGTATTTGGTTTTTGATGTCTAGTTTCCCGATGTGTTTTTATATAAGTCTCTAATGGATGTGGAGTTGGTAAAAATCATTTACCATTCTGTAGGCTGCACTTCACTTGGTGGATGGTGTCCTTTGTCTTACAGAAGCTTTTCAGTTTCATGAGTTCCCATTTACCAATTGGTGATCTTAGTGCCTGTGCCATCAGTGCTCTGTTCAGAAAGTCATCTCTTGTGCCAATTCATTCAAGGCTATTCTCCATTTTCTCTTTTATCAGGATCAGCATGTGTGGTTTGATGTTGAGGTCTTTGATCTATTTGAACACGAGATTTGTGCAGAGTAATAGATATGAACCTATTTACATTCTTCTACCTGAAGATAACCAGTTTGACCAGCATCATTTGTTGAAGATACAATCTTTTTTCCAATACGAATTTATGGCTTCTTTATCAAAAATCAGGTATCTATAAGTGTATGGATTTATGTGAGTCATCAATGTGATTTTATTGAACAAAATGTTTATTTTTTTAATGCCCAAACCATGCAGTTCTTTTATTTCTATAACTCTGTAGTACTGCTTGAAATCAGTACTACAGATTTCCAGCTGTTATTTTATTATTCAGGACTATTTAAGTTATCCTGTGTTGTGGATGGGCCTGGTGCTGTTTGTATTTTGAGGTTAATTCTGCTTTCTTTGGAGAGGCTGTGGACAAGAAGTGAGCCATATTCAGGTGACTTCTTATGAACCAATCTCTTAATGAATAAAGGAGTCAATCAATGGGCAAGTAGGCAGGACTTCTGGGTTGGATGGCAAAAGAGGAAGCAGGAGAGAGTTAGGTCCTTTTGGACAGGGAGACCATTGAGGACAAGATGTAGCTATGTCTTGTAGCTATGTGTGTCTCCTGGTTTCAATGACAGATTTGTCAGGATTTGCCACTGGAGGATTTAGATTTAATAAGGCTTACAAGATTAGGATTTTAGTTGCTGCACCAGCGATTGAATTACTGTCATTTCTGAACTAAGTTTGAGTTGTGTTTTCCTTCATGTTGTGGCTCGTCCTGGTTCAAGAGAGTGGCAAAGCGTGGTTTTGCCTGAGATGCACCACAAAGGCTGTGAGGGGATTTGAAGCAGGGTTGGTGTGTTAGTGACCCGCCAGTGGGAACCTAGCAAGCTGGATGGAGAGATTGTGGAGTTCTAAGACAGTCTCCACAAGATAAAAACAGGTCAGCAGTGCATGGCCAGCCAGGCCATTGGGGCAGAGGCATAAGCACGGGAACATGCTGGTTGATTTATAATATTTTCGGAAACAATCCTGAGTTTTTTATTTGTTTGTTTCCATTTTTGTATATCATCTGCATATAATGATACTTTAACTTTTTCCTTTCCAATTTGTATTCCATCAATCTCCATTAGTTGTCCTATTGCTCTAGGTAAAACTTCAAGGTCTATGTTGAATAAATTGGAGAAAAGTAGATAACCTTCTCACCTTATTTCCAGTGTTAGTGGAATTGTTTTGAATTTCTCTCCATTTAATTTGATGTTGGCCATGGGCTTGCTGTAAATTGCCTTTATGATGTCTCTCCCTCCCTCCCTCCCTCCCTCCCTCCCTCCCTCCCTCCCTCCCTCCCTCCCTCCCTCCCTCCCTTCCTCCCTTTCTCCCTCCCTCCCCCTTCCTTCCTTCCTTCCTATTTGTTTATTTGGTTTATTACATTTCCTGATTTTTAAATATTGAACCACCTCTACATCTCTGGGATGAAGCCTACTTGATCAAAGGGGATGATCTTTTTGATGTGTTATTGGATTTGGTTTGCAAGTATTTTATTAAGTATTTTTGCATCTTTGTTCATAAAGGAAATTGATTTGTTTCTATTTATTTATTTATTCATTTCATTCCTCACTTAGATTATCTCTTGCTGTCTACTCCACTTGGTCATGCTTGCTCTTATTTGTTCTAGAGTTTTCAGATGTGCTAAGTAACTAGTATAAGATCTCTCCAATTTTTAAAAACTGGGCACTTAGTACTATGAACTTTATTCTTAGAACTTCTTTCACTCTTTTCCATAAGTTTGGGTATGTTCTATATTCATTATCATTGAATTCTAGAAAGCCTTTCATTTCTTTTTTTTTTTTTAATTCATGAATACATTTTTTAATGTAAGAGTGCTCTGGCTACATGTGCACCTACATACCACAAGAAGGCATCAGTCCCTTTGTGGATGGTCATGAGTCACAATGTGGTTGCTGTGAATTGAACTCAGGACCTTTGGAAGAACACCCAATGTTTTTAACACCTGCTATCTCACCAGCCCGCCCTCCCTCCCTCCCTCTTTCTCCCTCTTTTCTCCACCCAAATATGCCCCAGCAATGAAAACACAACTCAACTAATACGAATACATGCTGTTTGCGTAGATTGGGCAGATCTACCACTACTATCTTCTCCATTTCTGAGACCCCTTAGAACTTGTGGTTTCTCTAGACCCTGTGCTTCTGCTCTGCTTTTCTTCTTCCTCCTCCTCTGCATCCTCTCCCTCTTTCATTTTCTCCTTCTCTCTCCACCTTCTGCTCCACCATCCCTTTTATCTGCCCAATCATCAGCTCTCCTTAATTTTACAAATTAAGGTGGGAAGCTGGTTTACAGGAATTACCTGAGTGCTGACTCATTCCTTATTCACAACCACTCACAGGAGAATGGAATTAACAACAAATATGATTAGCCCCAGGGCTATCCACAACAGTGCAGGAATACAAACCCTGACTAAGACAAGGTGATTATATATTGATGTTCTAACTTCTGGGAGGTGAGGATGCTCCGTGGGATACACAGAAGGCATGGACACAGGGAAAGAGGCTGTAGCTGCTGCCCTGTTATACTACTAGGGACAAGCCTGAGGAAGTGGTGTCTGCTAGGGAAACAGAGAGCTTAATCCATATTCTTAAAGGAAAATTTCCCTCTGTGTGAACTTCTGCATTCACAGTTGTTTTGTATGTTTGGCTTTTTCACCATAAGAACATTATATGTGTCAAATGGTTTTTTTTTTTTTTTTGCTGTTTTTTTTTTTTTGTAGTTTTTTTTTAAATTACTTCCATTGTGTCTCATGAGAAATTTATTATTTCAGTCATTGTGCCTTTGTTTTAATGGCTATATTTTTCTTTATTATTGTGCTGTATAATTTGATTATGATGTCTCTTGGTGAATTTTTAGCTGTCTCTGAAGACGTGTTAATATTTCTGAAATGCTGACATGCAGTTTTTATGTGATGCTGGGTAGTAGTTTTGGAAAACAATTTCAGAAAAGGTGTAAAGAGTTTGCCCTTGCTCTGATTTGACTCACAAGTCTAGAGTTCTCTCTGTGATTAAGGTGTCCATCCCTCTTTCAAATTTCTAGTATATTTATTCCCTTCCTTTTCCATATCCTCTACTGAGAAATAATCCCACACTCTCAAATGTTCATTGTAAAGACCATTTCCAAGTCTTTTCAAGTTTTCTCAGTGTTGGGATTGTGAGCACATGGTGCTACAGATGTCCTTTAAATGGACGCTAGGGATCAAGTTAAGTCCTCATGCTTGCCCAACAAGCCCCTTAGTCACTGAGCCACTGCTGAGGTTTCCAGGGTGATACCAACATAGTCTCTGAAAAACAAGGGGATTTCTGTTTGACGTTTGTGATTTGTGATTCCCGAGTCTTTGATAATCTTTGCCCTTCATCTCTGTCAGTTGAATAAAGACAACATCTCTAGATACAGATGCTAGAATAAAGCTCTTATCTATCATAGACTAACATTTTTTTTGTTGTTTTGTTTGTTTTTCTGAGCCAAATATGAGTGATGGTATCCCACAAACACAGATTCAAGATGCTCAAAATGACAAGTTCCAACACAAACTTTTCACGGCTCGAGGACAGAATATAGTCAGAAAGCCAAATATTTTCCAAAATCATCAGGTAGATGTGCTGTGGCCAACAGGGAAGTCTGTCTCCTCACTGCAGAGGACATTAACTTTGGTTTTGGTAGAAACTGATGTTTTGTTAATATCTTTACAAATACTTTAAACCTGAGAGTTTCAACTGATGGTCAAAAGGTCAGGCACCAAGGTGGAAAATGGTTGACTATCTGGAGCACTAGAGGTAGCCCAGGACAGTTTGGTTCTGGCTCTACAACACAGATAGCAAATTCTAATCAATAAGTTCTGTGGGATCATGAACACAGGTGTGCTAGGTCACAGACGTCACAGAAGCAGCACCACCATGTGAAGACCTACAGCAACCCCTTGACCGTCTTCTCCAGATTCTGCGGTTTTCCTCTGGTGCATCCTTTTGACCTCATCGGATGCATTTGATGGGTACAGCGTGCTCCAAAGTTTCCTTCTATGTGAGGCAGAGGAGGGATTCAAAGCCTGAGCTTCTTACAGTCTGGAGGCTTCTTCTCAGGCTTCGGGAAATTTGGGTATCATTATTTACACTGTTAGATATGATAATTTAGGACCCCACTTGTGTTTAGGATAAAGATTGACAGTGAAGGTTCGACCATGCAGCTTACTTAATGGAGATTGGAGCTGTGTCCTATGAATTCTGAAACATCCCACTAGACTCTTGGCAATGATTAGGTCCACTAACAAAGTTCACTCACTTGCTCCTCTTCTGTGTGTCTCCCAGGGAGGTCATGGTGCCTTTTGCTTCACCTCGAGCTTTACATGTTTTTAAAGGAGTCCCGAGATTCCCTTGGCAAATGGCTCTGACTTACAGAGAACAAAGAGTTGGGTAACTCCCCCGAGTGTTCCCTGCACGCACACACACGCCAAATGTCAACATGCAGGATATTTGTACTCACTTATGAAACTAGTGAGTCACCCTGTCTGCAACTGTCACTTTTAAGTTATGTCCTGGCTGTGTTCTCTACCTACCTGGCTCATTTGGTAATGGGAAACCCAGGCTTTCTGGTGGCTCAGCTGGGAATTTTTCTGGTTCACTGATTTTATTCTTTTCCTTAAGTACATAGTGCTGATTTGTTATTGTTTGTGTTGACTGGGATTTGGTTAGGGGGTATAAGATAGAAAATTCCATGGGACATGGAATATGTAGCTCTTCTATGTTATACCAATGTACATCGATATTACGGGACCATGTAACAATCACCAAAGGCCCCCTCATAAAAAATACAGTATACGTTTACAGATTCATGGTGAATGATAGCTTGCTAATGGGTTTAGCAGTTGGTGATCACTTAACGGCGGCCTTAAATTGTTTTGATGAACTATCTACCAAAAGTAAACTCAAAGAATATACCTACCTCTGTGAGCTCTTTTTCCAGAAAACAATCTTTATTGAGAATTTTTGCTTGTGGTTTGACTTTGTAGATTTTATTCATAAAACTAACTTTGAACTAAAATGGTTTCCAGGGGGAAAAGGAAGTTTAGTAGCTTTGATTAGAGCTCTTAAAATGGGAGTCAAGAGTCCATTGTTAGTCAGATCTCAGACAGACCTGAGCAGGGATGAAGATACACCCACCTGACCAATACCCATGGGTGAGAGGTTGATTTTGGAAAACATGGAACCTCAGCTGGCCCTTGTATGAAGGTCTTGCCCCTAATCTACCCACAGGCTAAGGATGTGTCAGCCCCTACTTACTAGACAACTGAGCTTTCACTACTACCAATCACCATCCCTGAAAAAGTAAGGTCATCCCAGTGGAACTGTCATCTTGTAAAATCTTGGACAAATTATTGTTTTCAACAATTTTGTGCAGCACTGGTTGCTCTTGACTTCATTCTATAGTTAAAGTAGAAATTAATTTGAATTCCTGATCCTCCTGCCTTTGCCTCTTAAATACTGAGATTATATGCCTATCACTCTGCCCAGTTTTGGAACCGATTTCCTTTCTATTAGTTTGTGTTTGTGTGTGTGTGTGTGTGTGTGTGTGTGTGTGTGTGTGTGTGTGTTGTATGTATGCTGGTTCAGAGGACAACCTTCATGTGGGTTCTGGAATTAACATAGATGGTCAAGAGTGACAGAAATTGCCTTAACTTGGCAGGCCATATTGCCAGCCCAGATTTGTTTGTTTTTATAGAGTGTGTTTGCATGAGTGCATATGCATGTGTTATGTATATGTGTATGCATGTGTTTATGACTTTATTTCCCTGCTTGTTAATATGAGTCACATGTGCCACAGCATATGTGTGGAAGTGAGATACTAACCTTGAATCTTTATCCTCATCATAGAGACAGGCTCTCCTGTTGTACATATGACAGACAGACATATGGCCTACAGCTTCCAGGGCTTCTCCTGGCTTCAACTTCCTTTTGCCACCTTCGTGCTGGCATTCCAAATATTGCTACCTTTGTGGCCCTACGTGGATTCTGGAGATCTGAATCCAGGTTCTTGTACCTACATGACAAATAATTTAACCTCTGAGCCAACTCCCAGCTCGGAACAGATTTGAAAGTTGCTTGAATCTGTGTTTTCCCACATTGCCATACTAATTAGCACCTGATAAACTTAAATTTATTTGTTTTCAACTGGTTTCACTTTATTCTAGGTCAATATAATGCAGCATAGAATTTTTTGATTTTCTTTCTGCTAGACTTGATGATTATTTTGATAATGTTATGGAATTGGACAGAGGGTGAAGAAGGAATTAATTTTCATATAGAAAGAAATTAGTCATTGAATATAATAGTTAGTATTGGTAAATAATACACAAATAAAAGAAATAGAAAAGCAAAAATTAATCAACAGTTAGATTCATACATTAAAACCTGGCTATTTAATGACGAAGTATGAGACATTTCTGCCTTCACAAAGTTAGTGTCCTAATGAAGGAAGCAAAAAAGTAAAGAAAACTTGTTATGCATGCACATACATATATGCATGCATGATACATACATACTACATCCATGGTGACTGGTTATAAGGAGTAATTTAAAAGAAATAAGGCAGCACACAGAGTATAGGAGACACAAAGATATGGGAACTGGGATCTTTCAGGAAGATTAAAGGGATGGTATGTCAGTGGAGGGATAATCAAGCTATGTGAGGGTCTTTGAGACAACTCCCCATGCAAAGACACCTGGTGGGTACAATGCACTGAAACCTCTGTGGTCCATTGAACTCTGTAACAGATGGGAGAAGAGGCAAGGCATTATCTCCACTCATATCCCATCGTTGCAGCCTAGTGGCACAGATGAGAAGTTTGTAAACAACAGAAGGCTTTTGTCTAATTATTCTGGAGGTAGAGAAGTATAAAGGCATGGAGCTGGCTTCTGGTGAGGGGCTTACCTTAGATTGTAACATCGTTTAACACTGGGCATATGTGTATAAGGCAAAGAATCGCTCTGACACAAGCAGAATTAATTTGTTCAACTTATTGTGTCTTCGTTCCACCTTTGAGTGCTTTCTAGTGACAATTCATTTTCATTGTGAGTTCTTTCTTTGGGAGTGGGGGTGAGTTATTCCAAAAATGGAAGCACAGAGTTTATGGGGGGGCTGAACAGTTCCTACTCTCAGGGTTGGATTGATGGCAGGATTTCAGAGGATTTTCATTGACCTTAAAAGAATTCATCTACGTGTAATTCATGTAAGTGTTAGTGAAAAAACAAATGTCCCACTAGAGGAGGTGCATGTAAGAAGCTAGTCTATGATATGGTTGCTCTTGGGCGCTATATATAGAAAAGGATAGAAGCATTTAATAAATTAACTTATAATTACTATAGTGCCTATTTCTTAAGAGTCTAGTGTAACAAGTAAAAAAATCTGTTAGCATTTCTGTAGTAAGCCATGCAAATTCTGTAGTAGGACAGATGAGGGACACAAATGTTAGCTTGTGAATTTAGACTGCTTTCTCACCAAGTGAGTGGTAGTGATAGTGTCTCATATTGGCAATAGGAATGCATGCATGAGGGCTTCCATGTTCTCATTCTGAGAATGTGAAACTGGACAGACAAAGCAAGCAAAACTGGATGATTTACCAAGTAAGGACACACTTCCAAAGGAGGAGGCAGGGTAGAGTGGGAACATGTTCAGCAGGTCAAAAGCAACCCTGTTCAAAGAGTTGGGCTTTTAAGCTACCATAGCTCAGGGTCTCTGGGTTTTCTGCATAGTATGGCATTTCTATAGTTCCCTTAGTGTTCTGTATTCAACTTCATGTGTCATGTGTCTCATTAAATCATTTTTAATCTTCGTGCAGGTGTACACATTGTAGTATTATACTGAGCTAAAGGTCACAAACTTAGTGTGCCTCTATTCTGGTACCAGGGGTGTAGCAGGACTTTTCCAGCCTCCTCTTCTGCCTGCTCATTTTCTGAATGTGCTGGTATTATAAAGCTTTGACTTAGGCCTTCCAGACCTCAGACTCAACCATATCACCCTATCTCAGTTATACAACTGCACCTCAACTTTTCAAGGACTTTGGACTACACATATTTAGACCAGTTACTGTAAAACTGGATAATACTTGCTTCATCTTTGTCCTGTAAATACTGATTGTCAGTGACATTACAATGTCACTGTACATTTTTCAATGGAAAGAATTATCTAAATATACACTCCATATGACCAAAACATGAACCAATAATTTAAAATAAATGATTCTACAGCAACATCCTTACAAGCCCTCTCTTAGTCTGACAAAACCAGAATGTAAGAATTTAGTTAACTCACTTTTATTTCACTGTAGTCTGAAACTCAGGTGTGGTGTCTGGTTTGTCTAGACTTTCTTTTTTTTCTCTTCTTGGTATTGGGACTTGGGGATTCATAGGTCACACTTTTTTTCTTCACAATCCCAACCAAAGCCCTTTCCTCTACTATCCCATGAAGGACTTAAAATATTATGGAAGCCATAATAAACTTTAATCAAGATGGGAGAGAGAGTCTATGGCATAAGAACTCTCTAGACCTTAAACGTGTGCACTTTCTAAGTGTGCATTTTACATGCATAACAGATGCTAGAACAATCAGCCCACTTCCAAAAGGTGTGTCTAGTTTGGGGCACCTGGCAGGAAGTTGGATCGTCCAATCTCCACCTCTGCTTCCACAGCTCTGAGGAGCAAAACCCCAAGGCTGAGAAGCCAAAGAAACTCCTATTGTACACCATCCTTCTGATCAGCCTCAAAACAACCTAGTCGGAGGCATCTGGATGTTGGGGGGTTATGGCAAATGGAACAGATGGGTGTTCTCTTTGTAGAAACATAAACCAGTATGAACCAAAAACAATAAGACCCTTGCTTTGAACATAGACAGTATAAATGGAGTTTTTGTTCTGATTTTTTCTTTTTTTTTAAATTTTTAATATTTTTATTACATATTTTCCTCAATTACATTTCCAATGCTATCCCAAAAGTCCCCCATAGCGCCCCCCACTTCCCTACCCACCCATTCCCATTCTTTTGGCCCTGGCATTCCCCTATATTGGGGCATATAAAGTTTGCAAGTCCAATGGGCCTCTCTTTCCATTGATGGCCAACTAGGCCATCTTTCGATACATATGCAGCTAGAGACAAGAGCTCTGGGGTTATGGTTAGTACATCATGTTGATCCAACAATAGGGTTGCAGATCCCTTTAGCTCCTTGGGTACTTTCTCTAGCTTCTCCATTGGGAGCCCTGTGATACATCCAATAGCTGACTGTGAACATCCACTCCTGTGTTTGCTAGGCCCCGGCATCGTCTCACAAGAGACAGCTATATTTGGGTCCTTTCGCAAAATCTTGCTAGTGTATGCAATGGTGTCAGCGTTTAGAAGCTGCTTATGGGATGGATCCCTGGATATGGCAGTCTCTAAATGGTCCATCCTTTCATCACAGCTACGAACTTTGTCTCTGTAACTCCTTCCCTGGGTGTTTTGTTCCCAATTCTAAGAAGGGGCACAGTGTCCACACTTTGGTCTTCATTCTTCTTGAGTTTCATGCGTTTAGCAAATTGTATCTTATATCTTGGGTATCCTAAGTTTTGGGCTAATATCCACTTATCAGTGAATACATATTGTGTGAGTTCTTTTGTGATTGTGTTACTTCACTCAAGATGATGCCCTCCAGGTCCATCCATTTGGCTACGAATTTCACAAATTCATTATTTTTAATAGCTGAGTAGTACTCCATTGTGTAAATGTACCATAATTTCTGTATCCATTCCTCTGTTGAGGGACATCTGGGTTCTTTCCAGCTTCTGGCTATTATAAATAGGGCTGCTATGAACATAGTGGAGCATGTGTCCTTTTTACCGGTTGGGACATCTTCTGGATATATGCCCAGGAGAGGTATTGCTGGATCCTCCAGTAGTACTATGTCCAATTTTCTGAGGAACCGCCAGACTGATTTCCAGAGTGGTTGTACAAGCTTGCAATCCCACCAACAATGGAGGAGTGTTCCTCTTTCTCCACATCCTCGACAGCATCTGCTGTCACCTGAATTTTTGATCTTAGCCATTCTGACTGGTGTGAGGTGGAATCTCAGGGTTGTTTTGAGTTGCATTTCCCTGATGATTAAGGATGTTGAACATTTTTTCAGGTGCTTCTCTGCCATTCGGTATTCCTCAGGTCAGAATTCTTTGTTCAGTTCTGAGCCCCATTTTTTAATGGGGTTATTTGACTTTCTGGAGTCCACCTTCTTGAGTTCTTTATATATATTGGATATTAGTCCCTTATCTGATTTAGGATAGGTGAAGATCCTTTCCCAATCTGTTGGTGGTTTTTTTGTCTTATTGATGGTGTCTTTAGCCTTGCAGAAGCTTTGCAGTTTCATGAGGTCCCACTTGTCAATTCTCGATCTTACAGCACAAGCCATTACTGTTCGATTCAGGAATTTTTCCCCTGTGCCCATATCTTCAAGGCTTTTCCCCACTTTCTCCTCTATAAGTTTCAGTGTCTCTGGTTTTATGTGAAGTTCCTTGATCCACTTAGACTTGACCTTAGTACAAGGAGATAGGAATGGATTGATTCGCATTCTTCTACATGTTAACAACCAGTTGTGCCAGCACCATTTGTTGAAAATGCTGTCTTTCTTCCACTGGATGTTTTTAGCTCCCTTGTCGAAGATCAAGTGACCATAGGTGTGTGGGTTCATTTCTGGGTCTTCAATTCTATTCCATTGGTCTATTTGTCTGTCACTATACCAGTACCATGCAGTTTTTATCACAATTGCTCTGTAGTAGAGCTTTAGGTCCGGCATGGTGATTCCACCAGAGGTTCTTTTATCCTTGAGAAGAGTTTTTGCTATCCTAGGTTTTTTGTTATTCCAGATGAATTTGCAGATTGCACTTTCTAATTCGTTGAAGAATTGAGTTGGAATTTTGATGGGGATTGCATTGAATCTGTAGATTGCTTTTGGCAAGATAGCCATTTTTACAATGTTGATCCTGCCAATCCATGAGCATGGGAGATCTTTCCATCTTCTGAGATCTTCTATAATTTCTTTCTTCAGAGACTTGAAGTTTTTATTATACAGATCTTTCACTTCCTTAGTTAGAGTCACGCCAAGATATTTTATATTATTTGTGACTATTGAGAAGGGTGTTGTTTCCCTAATTTCTTTCTCAGCCTGTTTATTCTTTGTGTAGAGAAAGGCCATTGATTTGTTTGAGTTAATTATATATCCAGCTACTTCACCGAAGCTGTTTATCAGGCTTAGGAGTTCTCTGGTGGAATTTTTAGGGTCACTTATATATACTATCATATCATCTGCAAAAAGTGATATTTTGACTTCTTCTTTTCCAATTTGTATCCCTTTGATCTCCTTTTGTTGTGGAATTGCTCTGGCTAGGACTTCAAGTACAATGTTGAATAGGTATGGAGAAAGTGGACAGCCTTGTCTAGTCCCTGATTTTAGAGGGATTGCTTCAAGCTTCTCACCATTTACTTTGATGTTGGCTACTGGTTTGCTGTAGATTGCTTTTATCATGCTTAGGTATGGGCCTTGAATTCCTGATCTTTCCAAGACTTTTATCATGAATGGGTGTTGGATCTTGTCAAATGCTTTTTCCGCATCTAACGAGATGACCATGTGGTTTTTGTCTTTGAGTTTGTTTATATACTGGATTACGTTGATGGATTTCCGTATATTGAACCATCCCTGCATCCCTGGGATGAAACCTACTTGGTCAGGATGGATGATTGTTTTGATGTGTTCTTGGATTCGGTTAGCAAGAACTTTATTGAGGATTTTTGCATCAATATTCATAAGGGATATTGGTCTGAAGTTTTCTATCTTTGTTGGGTCTTTTTGTGGTTTAGGTATCAGAGTACTTGTGGCTTCATAGAATGAGTTGGGTAGAGTACCTTCTGTTTCTATTTTGTGGAATAGTTTGTGAAGAACTGGGATTAGATCTTCTTTGAAGGTCTGATAGAACTCTGCACTAAACCCATCTGGTCCTGGGCTTTTTTTAGTTGGGAGACTATTAATGACTGCTTCTATTTCTTTGGGGGATATAGGGCTGTTTAGATCATTAACCTGAACTTGATTCAACTTTGGTACCCGGTATCTGTCTAGGAACTTCTCCATTTCATCCAGGTTCTCCAGTTTTGTTGAGTATAGCCTTTGGTAGAAGGATCTGATGGTGTTTTGGATGTCTTCAGGATCTGTTGTTATGTCTCCTTTTTCATTTCTGATTTTGTTAATTAGGATGCTTTCCCTGTGCCCTCTAGTGAGTCTGGCTAAGGGTTTATCTATCTTGTTGATTTTCTCAAAGAACCAGCTCCTTGATTGGTTGATTCTTTGAATAGTTCTTCTTGTTTCCACTTGGTTGATTTCGCCCCTGAGTTTGATTATTTCCTGCTGTCTACTCCTCTTGGGTGAATTTGCTTCCTTTTGTTCTAGTGCTTTTAGGTGTGTTGTCAAGCTGCTAATGTGTGCTCTCTCTAGTTTCCTTTTGGAGGCACTCAGAGCTATGAGTTTTCCTCTTAGAAATGCTTTCATTGTGTCCCATAAGTTTGGGTATGTTGTGGCTTCATTTTCATTGAACTCTAAAAAGTCCTTAATTTCTTTCTTTATTCCTTCCTTGACCAAGGTATCATTGAGAAGAGTGTTGTTCAGTTTCCACGTGAAGGTTGGCTTTCTATTATTTATTTTGTTATTGAAGATCAGCCTTAGTCCATGGTGATCTGATAGGATGCATGGGACAATTTCAATATTTTTGTATCTGTTGAGGCCTGTTTTGTGACCAATTATGTGGTCAATTTTGGAGAAGGTACCATGAGGTGCTGAGAAGAAGGTATATCCTTTTGTTTTAGGATAGAATGTTCTGTAGATATCTGCCAGATCCATTTGATTCATAATTTCTCTTAGTTTCTCTGTGTCCCTGTTTAGTTTCTGTTTCCATGATCTGTCCATTGGTGAAAGTGGTGTGTTGAAGTCTCCCACTATTATTGTATGAGGTGCAATGTGTGCTTTGAGATTTACTAAAGTTTCTTTAATGAATGTGGCTGCCTTTGTATTTGGAGCATAGATATTCAGGATTGATAGTTCCTCTTGGAGGATTTTACCTTTGATGAGTATGAAGTGTCCCTCCCTATCTTTTTTAATGACTTTGGGTTGGAAGTCAATCTTATCAGATATTAGAATGGCTACTCCAGCTTTTTTCTTCATACCATTTGCTTGGAAATTGTTTTCCAGCCTTTCATTCTGAGGTAGTGTCTATCTTTTTCTCTGAGATGAGTTTCCTGTAAGCAGCAAAATGTTGGGTCTTGTTTGTGTAGCCAGTTTGTTAGTCTATGTCTTTTTATCGGGGAGTTGAGTCCATTGATATTAAGAGATATTAAGGAAAAGTAATTGTTGTTTCCTGTTATTTTTGTTGTTAAAGTTGGCATTCTGTTCTTGTGGCTGTCTTCTTTTAGGTTTGTTGAGGGATTACCTTCTTGTTGTTTCTAGGGCGTGGTTCCTGTCCTTGTATTGGTTTTTTTCTGTTATTATCCTTTGAAGGGCTGGATTCGTGGAGAGATAATGTGTGAATTTGGTTTTGTCGTGGAATACTTTGGTTTCTCCATCTATGTTAATTGAGAATTTGGCTGGGTATAGTAGCCTGGGCTGGAATTTGTGTTCTTTTAGTGTCTGTATAACATCCGTCCAGGATCTTCTGGCTTTCATAGTCTCTGGTGAAAAATCTGGTGTAATTCTGATAGGCTTGCCTTTATATGTTACTTGGCCTTTTTCTCTTACTGCTTTTAGTATTCTATCTTTATTTAGAGCATTTGTTGTTCTGATTATTATGTGTCGGGAGGTATTTCTTTTCTGGTCCAGTCTATTTGGAGTTCTGTAGGCTTCTTGTATGTTCATGGGCATCTCTTTCTTTAGATTTGGGAAGTTTTCTTCTATAATTTTGTTGAAGATGTTTGCTGGTCCTTTGAGTTGAAAATCTTCATTCTCATCCACTCCTATTATCCGTAGGTTTGGTCTTCTCATTGTGTCCTGTATTTCTTGGATGTTTTGAGTTAGGATCTTTTTGCATTTTACATTTTCCTTGATTGTTGTGCCGATGTTCTCTATGGAATCTTCTGCACCTGAGATTCTCTCTTCCATCTCTTGTATTCTGTTGCTGATGCTGGTATCTATGGTTCCAGATTTCTTTCCTAGGGTTTCTATCTCCAGTGTTGCCTCATTTTGGGTTTTCTTTATTGTGTCTACTTCCCTTTTTAGGTCTAGTATGGTTTTGTTCATTTCCATCATCTGTTTGGATGTGTTTTCCTGTTTTTCATTAAGGACTTCTACCTGTTTGATTATGTTATCCTGTTTTTCTTTAAGGTTTGTAACTCTTTAGCAGTGTTCTCCTGGAATTCTTTAAGGGATTTTTTTGCTTCCTCTTTACTGTCTTGTACCTGTTTACCAGTGTTCCTTTGTATTTCTTTAAGTGTGTTATTAAAGTCCTTCTTGAAGTCCTCTACCATCATCATGAGATATGCTTTTAGATCCGTGTCTAGCTTTTCCGGTGTGTTGGGGTGCCCTGGACTGGGCGAAGTGGGAGTGCTGGGTTCTGATGATGGTGAGTGGTCTTGGTTTCTGTTAGTAAGATTATTACGTTTACCTTTCGCCATCTGGTAATCTCTGGGGTTAGTTGTTATCGTTTTCACTGTTTAAAGATTGGAGCAGAAGCTGTGTTCCACTCACCAGCAGTCTCAAAATCTTGTGGCGGGGGTCGTGGGTAGCTGGTGGGTGTCAGCCGACCCTGCGCTCTAGCTACCCGGGTGCTGGTCCGGCTGGATGAGGCCTGTGGCCCTACTCAGGCCGGTTTCTGCTTCCCTAACTAATGCAGTCTCAGGTCCCGCGCGCAATTGGGTTGGAGCAGAAGCTGTGTTCCACTCACCAGAAGTCTTAAGATCCTGTGGCGGGTGTTGTGGGTAGCTGGCGAGTGTCAGCTGACCCTTTTCCCTAACTACCCCAGTGCTTTTCTGACCGGAAGAGGCTTGTGGCCCTATGTAGGCCGGATTTCTCCCTCCCCAACCAAAGCAGTCTCAGGTCCCGCATGATTGGACTGGAGCAGAAGCTGTGTTCCACTTACCAGCAGTCTCAGAATCCTGTGGCGGGGGTCGTGGGTATCTGGCGAGTGTCAGCCGACCCTGCGCCCTAGCTACCCCGGTGCTTTTCTGACCGGAAGAGCCTGATTTTTTCTTTTAATTGTTACTCAGCCGTATCACAATTCTGTAACTAGAACCAGTGTAGATTTTTTTTTTTTTAAAAATCCTTTTCTAGGATTTTCTTCATTGATTCACCAGGTAAAAAAAATCAATCTGAGAGTAGAAACTGGGAAAAGGAGGCCTCCAGGAACTGTACCTGACAGAGGGTTTGTGGCCTCAGCAGCCATTGAATAGCTGATGCTCCAGCTCTCTCTGGTCAGCTCATCAAGAGCCTAGAGAGGCTTCGTCATGCTCATTAGATCAGAGGCACACAGCAGGCTTACACAGGCCATGTTGGATCCAGCTAGCTGGCTGCCACCTGATCCTCGTGGTCCTGAGTCTTTACAATTGCCTTAGCCTCTGGCCACCAAGTAGTTGGCCTCTTTTTTCCTCAGTGACCAACTAGACCACCTTGTATATTTGTGTGTGTGTGTGTGTGTGTGTGTGTGTGTGTGTGTGTGTGTGTGTGTGAGTGTGTGTGTGTGTGTGTGTGTGTGTGTGTGTGTGTGTGTGTGATAGAGATGTGGGAAGCAGTTTGTTGATCAGAAAATTACCATCCCTTCTCCAGGTCCTTATTCCATATCTTCATTTTAAGCCCAGTTACCTCAATAAAGATGCCATTATCTTCAAATAAGGTTCCATGATGAAGTCTTAGGCGTTAAATATGTGGACTTGTGTGTCATCCAACTCAGCCAACAGCACTGACTAAAATAAATTATGCTTCAAGGTTGATGAATTATCCAGTCTCTGTTACCTAAGGCTTTTGAACAATTTGCTATGAATTTCTATGAGTTCTCTTAAGTATGTATCCCATCAGGGTGATATACAGTGCTTTTCTAAGAGAGGATGCAACAGCGATTTATGTGTTCTAGTGACACTCCCCAAATTCTTACATAAAGTGAAGAGTGAGCTGTACAAGTCATCCTAACGTCTTCAAAGCCAAGTCTTTTTGTAGTTAAAATGTGAGAAGCAAAACATGTGGCTGTAGAAAGAAGAGATGGTGTGCAAAGAGGTAAGGTCTGGGTGGCAAAGGTACTACCAAAGAGCAAACATTAGTTTTAGACACTTTATACCAGGCCTGATGTATACAGGCACAGCTGTAATCCTAACCCACAGGAGGCAGATGCAGGAAGACCAAGATTTCAATGTTATCCTCAGCTGCAGAGTGTGATTGGAGTTCAAGCCTGGGAAGTGGTAAACAGAGGCTGAAGAGATAAATCAGCAAAAGTTGAATGAAGCTCACCATTTATAGAAAAAGGAAACTAATCCTATAGATGATGCTCAGGTTAGTGTTTTGTCAAAGTCACACAAGTTTGAGTCATCTGGGAAGAGGGAGCTCGACTGAGAAAATGCCTACATTAGGTCACCTGTAGGCAAGTTGTAGTGTTTTGTTTGGTTTGGTTTGGTTTGGTTTGGTTTGGTTTGGTTTGGTTTGGTTTTAACTAATAATTGATGTTGGAGGCCCCAGTCCACTGAGGGTGGTGCCACCCATGAACAAGTGATCTTGGCTGGAATAAGAAGGCAGGTTAAGAAAGCCATGAGAAACAAGCAAGCACTGAGCAGCATGCCTCCATGGCTTCTGCCTCAGTTCCTTCCTCCAGGTCACTGCTTTCATTTTCTATCTTGAGTTTCCTCTGTGGTAGATTGATACCTTTAGGTGTAAGCTGAAATAAACCATTTTCTTTCCAAGCTGCCTTTGGTCATGGTATTTATCACAACCATAGAAACCCTAACAGGGAAATAGAACAGGTTTTCCCTTCCTCAGTAACAGTGGAAACAAAGCCAGAATAGAAGTTCTAAAACACACGCTCTTCCTCCCCCCATTCAGATTTTCTGTATGGCTTTTCCCTATGGTTCCCCCAGCACCTGCCTACTGTAACACAATTTTCACACAAGTATACATTCCAGAAGATTTTTTTTATTCTAGAGTTTTGTTCTGATTTTAAAATATAATTTAATTTTTACATTTATTTTTAAATACCATATTTGTGTATTATGTTGACATTATTTCCTCTGCCTCTCACCATGCTGTCTTCTGCCCCCTCAAAATTATGTCACCTTTTCTTTAATTACTGTTATTACACACATACACAGAGATATACATATGTAAAACCACTCTACTGAGTCCATTTAATATTACTTGCATGTATTTATGTTTTTAGGGCTGGAGTCTTGACAATGGATAACCAATTAGGGGGCTCATTCCTCTGGAAGGCTAATCCTTCCTCTCTGAGCAGTCATTGATTGCCAGTAGCTCTTGTCCCAGTCCTAGACACAAGAAAATCTTGCAGGAGATGTCCTGACTCTTACATCCTTCTCCCCCTTTACTGTGAGGTTCCTTTAGACTTAGGTGTAGGGATTCTGTTGCTGATGTTTTTGCTTGAGACAATGGTTCACTATGTGGCCCTAGTTAGCATGCAGCTCCCTAGGTAGACAAGTTGCCTGCAAAGTCCCAGAGATTCGCCAACCTCTCTGCCTGTTGAGTGCTTAAATTAAAGGCTATGGCAGCATGCACAGCAATCTAAGTGACCTATACAAAGTGTAAAGCTGACTCTAAATGTAGACTTAGTTATATGAAAATGTTCTTTTCTTTTGGCTGTGATGAATACTCTCAATAGTATTTATAAAGTTGTTCCATAAAGCTGAGCATGGTGGAGCAGACCTGTAATCCCATACTTAGAAAGCAAAGGGAGGCGGGTCATTCACAATTGAGGGCAGCCTCTTCTACTTAGTAAGTAGGTAAGCAAGCCAGCAAACAAACAAACAGGGGTCTGAGGAGATGGCTCCATGGTTAAAAATGGATACTGCTCTTGCAGAAGACTCAAGTTCATTTCCTATCATCATGTTGAACAGTTCATGATCAACTGTAACCCCAGCTCCAGGGATCCAGTCCTCTTTTGACCTCTGTGAGCATCAGCACACAGCTGCACATTTTCACTCTCTCCAACACATATATGCAAATAAGTAAGATATAGATGAAAACCAAGCCAACAATCACAAAAATCAATCAAATAAAGTTTCAACCCAGACAAAACAAAATTTATATATTCTTTATCACATAAAGTATTGACCAAGCCAGCTCAGTCAGTCAACAGGTTCTCCAGCACAGGAGTGAGGATAAAAAAAAAAAAGACAATTAGAGAACATTGTAGCATGACCTCAGCCAGTTCTGAGGCTGAGGCAGGTTTATTTTTTCCCAAACTGCTTTTATGCCATTTTAATTACACGAAATTAATGAGGTCAGTTCTAGGTTAAGGAATAAGCAAGATAATAAGCAAAGTCCTGTGACCAATCCCATGATCACTGTTTCTAAAGGGCATCTCAGGATGACCAAGATATCTGAGCCTACTTCCCTGTCCTAGCCCAAAGTCATATTCTTGCCTGAAGTATACTTCTATTGTTCCACCCTAAAATTATATTCCTGCCTAAACTTACTTCCCTGTTCTAGCATAAAATTAGATTACTGCCTAAGCTTACTTCCTTGTCATGGCCCACTGTCAGATTCCTGTCTGAAGCCCATTTCCTTGTCCTTGGCCAATGTCAGATTCCTGCCAAGTGGCCCCAAAAGCTCTCCACAAAGTACGGTAGTGATGGGGATTAAAGCAGAAATATCTCTCTTGCTCTCTTGCTCTTTCGCTCTCTGGCTCTGTATGTATGTGTATGTGTGAATGTTCAGACATGTGCATGTGTGTGCATTGTGCATGTGGATGCATATGTATACAGTTTTGAGCCATTCAGTGCATATGTAACTCTGTCTGTTCTAAATCTAATGACTATCCACATTCATAGATGCTATACAATCACTGAGGTGAAATTGCCTGTGAAAAGATGGAACTGCCTATACAGGCCACCATCAGTTGTTGTTAGGAAGAAAATTACAAAATCAAAGGGAAAGTTTCCCATCTTTCCATTTTGAACAAACATTTAAGGCCAAGTATATACGGTCTAGTACACTGATATCTTATATGCTTTGTGGGAAGTTTTTTAAATGAGAAAATGATCCAAAAATCACAAAAAATATGGTAAGGGAAGACTAGTTAGTGCGAAAATGGTGTATTGTTAGACAGAGGAAGAAGTGGTCACCTCCTCAACAGAGGACAGTAAAAGGTTGAAGCAATGAAAAGTCTCAAAACTAAGGGTGGAAAGGGGTTGCTTAGTGTCTGTCTTTAGGCAAGGTAATATTCTTTTATTACATAGTGTTCATTTTTATCTTTATATGATCTGAAATGATGGTGTTTATGGTTAAGTGTTGTGTTCATTTTATAAACTGTCTTGTGACTATTAAATACCTATGAGATGCTAGCCTTTTACTCCTATTGTTTTCCATTGAAAAGATCAGCTGAATTTGAGCACATTTGCGGAATAAAACATCATACAATCAACAGGATGATTTTCATTCCTTAACATTTCTCCCTGGGGAAGGCACTTACCCTAAGAACTATGTTGCCTGATGACAAGTAGGAGCATTCCTGACTTTGATAGCGTCCAACGCACCGAGTCGCCTAATTTGCATCTCTCTACTAAATGGTTTTAATTAATTTTGCATTGTGCTTACTGACTACTTTTAATTAGCAGTTAAATCAGCTCAGTTAACGAAAAAAATGAAGGTGTTTATATGAATGCAAATCACAGTGAGTTCTCAGGGCATAAGTTGCAAACTTGTTCCAAGCCATTAAAGTTGGATTCCTTCAGGCTTTGTTAAAAATATTTAATACAAGAATATATAAAAGTATATCTTATGTTATTTTCCCTTTAATAAACTATGGGATGTTCTGATTCATACACTGCTTTCCCTTTCACAACTCTGTTTTGGTCTGTACCAAGGCACATTTTGGGACTAGGTCAAAGACAGACACAGAACACATGAATTTGAGAAATGGCTTGGACACTTCTGGGGTCTTTGGTGGTTTCCTGAATGAACTAGTCTGGGGCAGCCAGGACACAGAAGTGCAGAGAACTTCTCCATAAACACAAAATGCAACTCTGTTGTAGTTCCTTGGTGACTTTTAGGTTTAAGGAACAATGAAAAAGGAAAAGGGTGTTGGGATAAGGTGAAAACAAAAGGGGAAGTGGAAAGAGGAGGAGGAGGAGGGCAGAAGATAAAAGTCTCAACTAGCCTGGATCCCTGAGATCTCCCAGACACCAAGCCACCAGCCAGGCAGCATACACTAGCTGATATGAGGCCCATGACACATAAATAGTAGAGGACTGCCTGGTCTGGCCTCAGTGAGAGAAGATGCACCTAACTCTCAAGAGACTTGAGGCCCCAGGGAGTGGGGAGGATTAGTGGAGGGGGGTGGGGAAAATCATCTTGGATATGAGGAAGGAGGTATGGGATGAGGAAGAGTTAGAGGGTGAATTTGGAGGAGAATAATGACTAGACTGTAAAAAAAACCTAAGGAATAATAATAATAGTAATAATAATAAACAAAACAACAACAAAAACAACACTTATGTATGAAATAATAAAAAAATAGGAAGTTAAAAACAAAACTAAATGATTACTAGTATTGATGATATTGTAGAGGACATAGTCCCTCTGTTAATACAGCTCCTGTGAGTATCACTCTCATGGGTGTATATGTATATGTATATGTATATGTATATGTATATGTATATGTATATGTATATGTATATGTATATGTATATGTATATGTATATGTATATGTATATGTATATGTACATGTTATTGTACATGTACATGCATATATACATATATATGTAAATGTTAAAACTTATTACAATTATATATATTATCTATGTATAGAATAGATATTATGGTTTATACCATGTATTTACATTCTGCTTTCTCCTTCACTTAACATTGTATTGGGGAACTTATGCATCTCCATCTGAAAATGCTCAACCACAATATTTTTAAGTGATCAGATAAAAATACATTTAAATAGAAGACTCTAAGCACAGTTCTCTGATCTTCTATGAGCATAGAGGTTGTTTGGTTTTGATTTTGTGCCTAGACATATTCAATTCCTCCTAGTAAAAAAATCACATTAAAGTAAGCATTTGTAGAAATATTTGTATTAATATCCTATTTCTTCTTTGAATTGAATAAAATGAAAGGTTTTTTTTTTTTTTTTTTTTTTTTTTTTGGTTTTTCGAGACAGGGTTTCTCTGTATAGCCCTGGCTGTCCTGAACTCACACTGTAGACCAGGCTGGCCTCGAACTCAGAAATCCGCCTGCCTCTGCCTCCCGAGTGCTGGGATTAAAGGCGTGTGCCACCACGCCCGGCTAAGTATTTTTTTTTTTTTTTTACTTTATTTCATTTTTTTTTAATATTTTTATTACATATTTTCCTCAATTACATTTCCAATACTATCCCAAAAGTCCCCCATAGCGCCCCCCACTTCCCTACCCACCCATTCCCATTCTTTTGGCCCTCGCATTCCCCTATATTGGGGCATATAAAGTTTGCAAGTCCAATGGGCCTCTCTTTCCATTGATGGCTGACTAGGCCATCTTTCGATACATATGCAGCTAGAGACAAGAGCTCCAGGGTTCTGGTTAGTACATCATGTTGTTCCAACAATAGGGTTGCAGATCCCTTTAGCTCCTTGGGTACTTTCTCTAGCTTCTCCATTGGGAGCCCTGTGATACATCCAATAGCTGACTGTGAACATCCACTCCTGTGTTTGCTAGGCCCCGGCATCGTCTCACAAGAGACAGCTATATTTGGGTCCTTTCAGCAAGATCTTACTAGTGTATGCAATGGTGCCAGCGTTTAGAAGCTGATTATGGGACGGATCCCTGGATACAGCAGTCTCTAAATGGTCCATCCTTTCATCACAGCTACGAACTTTGTCTCTGTAACTCCTTCCCTGGGTGTTTTGTTCCCAATTCTAAGAAGGTGCACAATGTCCACACTTTGGTCTTCATTCTTCTTGAGTTTCATGCGTTTATCAAATTGTATCTTATATCTTGGGTATCCTAAGTTTTGGGCTAATATCCACTTATCAATGAATACATATTGTGTGAGATCTTTTGTGATTGTGTTACTTCACTCAAGATGATGCCCTCCAGGTCCATCCATTTGGCTAGGAATTTCATAAATTCATTCTTTTTAATAGCTGAGTAGTACTCCATTGTGTAAATGTACCATAATTTCTGTATCCATTCCTCTGTTGAGGGACATCTGGGTTCTTTCCAGCTTCTGGCTATTATAAATAGGGCTGCTATGAACATAGTGGAGCATGTGTCCTTTTTACCGGTTGGGACATCTTCTGGATATATGCCCAGGAGAGGTATTGCTGGATCCTCCGGTAGTACTATGTCCAATTTTCTGAGGAACCGCCAGACTGATTTCCAGAGTGGTTGTACAAGCTTGCAATCCCACCAACAATGGAGGAGTGTTCCACTTTCTCCACATCCTTGCCAGCATCTGCTGTCACCTGAATTTTTGATCTTAGCCATTCTGACTGGTGTGAGGTGGAATCTCACGGTTGTTTTGAGTTGCATTTCCCTGATGATTAAGGATGTTGAACATTTTTTCAGGTGCTTCTCTGCCATTCGGTATTCCTCAGGTGAGAATTCTTTGTTCAGTTCTGAGCCCCATTTTTTAATGGGGTTATTTGACTTTCTGGAGTCCACCTTCTTGAGTTCTTTATATATATTGGATATTAGTCCCTTATCTGATTTAGGATAGGTGAAGATCCTTTCCCAATCTGTTGGTGGTTTTTTTGTCTTATTGATGGTGTCTTTAGCCTTGCAGAAGCTTTGTAGTTTCATGAGGTCCCACTTGTCAATTCTCGATCTTACAGCACAAGCCATTACTGTTCGATTCAGGAATTTTTCCCCTGTGCCCATATCTTCAAGGCTTTTCCCCACTTTCTCCTCTATAAGTTTCAGTGTCTCTGGTTTTATGTGAAGTTCCTTGATCCACTTAGACTTGACCTTAGTACAAGGAGATAGGAATGGATCGATTCGCATTCTTCTACATGTTAACAACCAGTTGTGCCAGCACCATTTGTTGAAAATGCTGTCTTTCTTCCACTGGATGTTTTTAGCTCCCTTGTCGAAGATCAAGTGACCATAGGTGTGTGGATTCATTTCTGGGTCTTCAATTCTATTCCATTGGTCTATTTGTCTGTCACTATACCAGTACCATGCAGTTTTTATCACAATTGCTCTGTAGTAGAGCTTTAGGTCCGGCATGGTGATTCCACCAGAGGTTCTTTTATCCTTGAGGAGAGTTTTTGCTATCCTAGGTTTTTTGTTATTCCAGATGAATTTGCAGATTGCACTTTCTAATTCGTTGAAGAATTGATTTGGAATTTTGATGGGGATTGCATTGAATCTGTAGATTGCTTTTGGCAAGATAGCCATTTTTACAATGTTGATCCTGCCAATCCATGAGCATGGGAGGTCTTTCCATCTTCTGAGATCTTCTATAATTTCTTTCTTCAGAGACTTGAAGTTTTTATTATACAGATCTTTCACTTCCTTAGTTAGAGTCACGCCAAGATATTTTATATTATTTGTGACTATTGAGAAGGGTGTTGTTTCCCTAATTTCTTTCTCAGCCTGTTTATTCTTTGTGTAGAGAAAGGCCATTTATTTGTTTGAGTTAATTTTATATCCAGCTACTTCACCGAAGCTGTTTATCAGGCTTAGGAGTTCTCTGGTGGAATTTTTAGGGTCACTTATATATACTATCATATCATCTGCAAAAAGTGATATTTTGACTTCATCTTTTCCAATTTGTATCCCTTTGATCTCCTTTTGTTGTCGAATTGCTCTGGCTAGGACTTCAAGTACAATGTTGAATAGGTATGGAGAAAGTGGACAGCCTTGTCTAGTCCCTGATTTTAGAGGGATTGCTTCAAGCTTCTGACCATTTACTTTGATGTTGGCTACTGGTTTGCTGTAGATTGCTTTTATCATGTTTAGGTATGGGCCTTGAATTCCTGATCTTTCCAAGACTTTTATCATGAATGGGTGTTGGATCTTGTCAAATGCTTTTTCCGCATCTAAGGAGATGACCATGTGGTTTTTGTCTTTGAGTTTGTTTATATACTGGATTACGTTGATGGATTTCCGTATATTGAACCATCCCTGCATCCCTGGGATGAAACCTACTTGGTCAGGTTGGATGATTGTTTTGATGTGTTCTTGGATTCGGTTAGCAAGAACTTTATTGAGGATTTTTGCATCAATATTCATAAGGGATATTGGTCTGAAGTTTTCTATCTTTGTTGGGTCTTTTTGTGGTTTAGGTATCAGAGTACTTGTGGCTTCATAGAATGAGTTGGGTAGAGTACCTTCTGTTTCTATTTTGTGGAATAGTTTGTGAAGAACTGGGATTAGATCTTCTTTGAAGGTCTGATAGAACTCTGCACTAAACCCATCTGGTCCTGGGCTTTTTTTAGTTGGGAGACTATTAATGACTGCTTCTATTTCTTTGGGGGATATAGGGCTGTTTAGATCATTAACCTGATCTTGATTCAGCTTTGGTACCTGGTATCTGTCTAGGAACTTGTCCATTTCATCCAGGTTCTCCAGTTTTGTTGAGTATAGCCTTTGGTAGAAGGATCTGATGGTGTTTTGGATGTCTTCAGGATCTGTTGTTATGTCTCCTTTTTCATTTCTGATTTTGTTAATTAGGATGCTTTCCCTGTGCCCTCTAGTGAGTCTGGCTAAGGGTTTATCTATCTTGTTGATTTTCTCAAAGAACCAGCTCCTTGATTGGTTGATTCTTTGAATAGTTTTTCTTGTTTCCACTTGGTTGATTTCACCCCTGAGTTTGATTATTTCCTGCCGTCTACTCCTCTTGGGTGAATTTGCTTCCTTTTGTTCTAGTGCTTTTAGGTGTGTTGTCAAGCTGCTAATGTGTGCTCTCTCTAGTTTCCTTTTGGAGGCACTCAGAGCTATGAGTTTTCCTCTTAAAAATGCTTTCATTGCGTCCCATAAGTTTGGGTATGTTGTGGCTTCATTTTCATTGAACTCTAAAAAGTCCTTAATTTCTTTCTTTATTCCTTCCTTGACCAAGGTATCATTGAGAAGAGTGTTGTTCAGTTTCCACGTGAAGGTTGGCTTTCTATTATTTATTTTGTTATTGAAGATCAGCCTTAGTCCATGGTGATCTGATAGGATGTATGGGACAATTTCAATATTTTTATATCTGTTGAGGCCTGTTTTGTGACCAATTATGTGGTCAATTTTGGAGAAGGTACCATGAGGTGCTGAGAAGAAGGTATATCCTTTTGTTTTAGGATAGAATGTTCTGTAGATATCTGCCAGATCCATTTGATTCATAATTTCTGTTAGTTTCACTGTGTCCCTGTTTAGTTTCTGTTTCCATGATCTGTCCATTGGTGAAAGTGGTGTGTTGAAGTCTCCCACTATTATTGTATGAGGTGCAATGTGTGCTTTGAGCTTTACTAAAGTTTCTTTAATGAATGTGGCTGCCTTTGTATTTGGAGCATAGATATTCAGGATTGATAGTTCCTCTTGGAGGATTTTACCTTTGATGAGTATGAAGTGTCCCTCCCTGTCTTTTTTAATGACTTTGGGTTGGAAGTCAATCTTATCTGATATTAGAATGGCTACTCCAGCTTGTTTCTTCATGCCATTTGCTTGGAAAATTGTTTTCCAGCCTTTCATTCTGAGGTAGTGTATATCCTTTTCTCTGAGATGAGTTTCCTGTAAGCAGCAAAATGTTGGGTCTTGTTTGTGTAGCCAGTTTGTTAGTCTATGTCTTTTTATCGGGGAGTTGAGTCCATTGAAATTAAGAGATATTAAGGAAAAGTAATTGTTGTTTCCTGTTATTTTTGATGTTAAAGTTGGCATTTTGTTCTTGTGGCTGTCTTCTTTTAGGTTTGTTGAGGGATTACCTTCTTGTTGTTTCTAGGGCGTGGTTCCTGTCCTTGTATTGGTTTTTTTCTGTTATTATCCTTTGAAGGGCTGGATTCGTGGAGAGATAATGTGTGAATTTGGTTTTGTCGTGGAATACTTTGGTTTCTCCATCTATGTTAATTGAGAGTTTGGCTGGGTATAGTAGCCTGGGCTGGAATTTGTGTTCTTTTAGTGTCTGTATAACATCCGTCCAGGATCTTCTGGCTTTCATAGTCTCTGGTGAAAAGTCTGGTGTAATTCTGATAGGCTTGCCTTTATATGTTACTTGGCCTTTTTCTCTTACTGCTTTTAGTATTCTATCTTTATTTAGAGCATTTGTTGCTCTGATTATTATGTGTCGGGAGGTATTTCTTTTCTGGTCCAGTCTATTTGGAGTTCTGTAGGCTTCTTGTATGTTCATGGGCATCTCTTTCTTTAGATTTGGGAAGTTTTCTTCTATAATTTTGTTGAAGATGTTTGCTGGTCCTTTGAGTTGAAAATCTTCATTCTCATCCACTCCTATTATCCGTAGGTTTGGTCTTCTCATTATGTCCTGTATTTCTTGGATGTTTTGAGTTAGGATCTTTTTGCATTTTACATTTTCCTTGATTGTTGTGCCGATGTTCTCTATGGAATCTTCTGCACCTGAGATTCTCTCTTCCATCTCTTGTATTCTGTTGCTGATGCTCGTATCTATGGTTCCAGATTTCTTTCCTAGGGTTTCTATCTCCAGTGTTGCCTCATTTTGGGTTTTCTTTATTGTGTCTACTTCCCTTTTTAGGTCTAGTATGGTTTTGTTCATTTCCATCATCTGTTTGGATGTGTTTTCCTGTTTTTCTTTAAGGACTTCTACCTGTTTGATTATGTTATCATGTTTTTCTTTAAGGATTTGTAACTCTTTAGCAGTGTTCTCCTGCAATTCTTTAAGGGATTTTTGTGCTTCCTCTTTATTGTCTTCTGCCTTTTTATCAGTGTTCTCCTGCATTTCTTTAAGTGTGTTATTAAAGTCCTTCTTGAAGTCCTCTATCATCATCAGGAGATATGCTTTTAAATCCGTGTCTAGCTTTTCCGGTGTGTTGGGGTGCCCTGGACTGGGCGAGGTGGGGGTGCTGGGTTCTGATGATGGTGAGTGGTCTTGGTTCCTGTTAGTAAGATTATTACGTTTACCTTTCGCCATCTGGTAATCTCTGGGGTTAGTTGTTATCGTTGTCACTATTTAAAGATTGGAGCAGAAGCTGTGTTCCACACACCAGCAGTCTCTAAATCCTGCGGGGGGGGGTCGTGGGTAGCTGACGGTACCCTGGTGCTGGTCCAGCCGGAAGAGGCCTGTGGTCCTACTCAGGCCGTTTTCTGCTTCCCTAACTAATGCAGTCTCTGGTCCCGCGTGCAATTGGATTGGAGCAGAAGCTGTGTTCCACTCTCCAGAAGTCTTAAGATCCTGTGGTGGGTGTTGTGGGTAGCTGGTGAGTGTCAGCTGACCCTGCTCCCCAGCTGCCCAGGTGCTTTTCTGACCGGAAGAGGGTTGTGGCCCTATGTAGGCCGGATTTCTCTCTCCCCAACCAGAGCAGTCTCAGGTCCCGCGTGATTGGACTGGAGCAGAAGCTGTGTTCCACTCACCAGCAGTCCCAAAATCCTGCGGCGGGGGTCTTGGGTAGCTGGCGGGTGTCAGGCAACCCTGCGCTCCCACTACCCTGGCGCTGATCCGGCCGGGTGAGGCCTGTGGCCCTACTCAGGCCGGTTTCTGCTTCCCTAACTAATGCAGTCTCAGGTCCCGCGCAATTGGATTGGAGCAGAAGCTGTGTTCCACTCACCAGCAGTCCCAAAATCCTGCGGCGGGGGTCGTGGGTAGCTGGCGGGTGTCAGGCAACCCTGCGCTCCTGCTACCCCGGCGCTGATCCAGCTGGATGAGGCCTGTGGTCCTACTCAGGCCGGTTTCTGCTTCCCTAACTAATGCAGTCTCAGGTCCCGCCAATTGGATTGGAGCAGAAGCTGTGCTCCACTCACCAGAAGTCTTAAGATCCTGTGGCGGGTGTTGTGGGTAGCTGGCGAGTGTCAGCAGACCCTGCGCCCCAGCTGCCCAGGTGCTTTTCTGACCGGAAGAGCCCGGCTAAGTATTTTAAAGTGATAAGAATGAAGATGTATTTGGCTACCTTCCATGCCCCACAGTGTTACTAAGATATGGTCCATCCTTTTCAGTGAGCTCTTCTATTTCTTTGTTGAGTACAATTTATTAATTTTTAAAAATCCTTTATACTTGCTCCCTAAAACATTTTGTGGTGGCAAAGCATTGCCACACGAGTTCAGCACGGCACCATCTTGGTATTGCTAGCTACTCATTATCTTAACTTTGCTTTCCATTCAACTTCAGAGGACTGTGCTGCTTGAAATAATGAATGAACTTCAGTCAGGATCACTGAGTTCTTCATGTACTGATGTCTCTGGCTAGCCTGCTTGCTTCTCTCCACCTTACAGTCTTTCATGCTTGTTTGATAGAAAGATCAAGGTTGTTCCTGACATTTATATATTTATAGCATCCTCCCTTCCCCCCTTTAAAATCTCCTGTATATCTCTTCTCACTCATTTTCAAGTCTGTGGCTTCTTTCTTCACTAGCGGTTATTAGTACATATATGTGTGCGTTTGAAATACATAGATGCTTGAGAATACAACACGCTCACTCAGCCTAATACTATTTGCGTGCATGTTTTAGGGCTGACCATTTGGTTTTGGACAGCCAGCTGGTGTGCTCTCTTCCCTGGGGAGGACCATTTCTCCTACTCATAGCATTCCCTGGTTGTCTGTAGATTTGTGTAGAGTTGAGACTTTGTGAGATTTTCTCCATCCACCTTGGCATATCCTTTGGTGCTATCACTTGTTCAGCTCATGTACAAGGCAAGGACTGACCTGCGTTGAGCCAAAGTCAAATGAGACAATAAATCACCTCTGCTCCATCTTTCCTTCACTATCCTGAGGTGTCGGCACAGTTGACATTACTATGTCTACTTGACATCAGGCAGTTTTGTTACTTTGATGGCCTCCTGGGATTTGTACATTTTACTTTATGAGCAGCCAATAGATCCACCACAGTTTTCTTATTCTCCACCTATAAGTGACATGATACACACCGTTCTAACTCTCTTCTCTCTTTTTCAAAGAGTAAGTGTGTTTAAATCCATCGCCATCATTGCTAGTAGGATGCAGCATGGTCTTCCTCATTTCTCCTTCTACTTAACATGTTCTGTTTTCTGATTGGAATGTTTCTATCTTGGCATTTGTAACCAGGTACAACTGGATTTAAATGTTTCTATTTGATTTCACCCCAACACATCATTTTTTTCCTTTAATTTGTTCTTAGTCAATTTATTTGAATATTCCTCTTAACTTTTCTATTACATTTTATTTGTTACATACTTTAGAACACATCAGTACTCCAGGTGCTCAGTATTTATACCTACCACAGCCCCTTCAGCTTCTGTAGGCTTTGTATATCTGCATGGTTTTAACGGCACCTTTCTCAGAACATGTTCCTATCATTAAATATCACCTGGCTGCCTGTGAAAATGGAAAGATAAAAGAAGCAGAGGAAGATGCTGAGGTGCTTCTCAAAGGGATGGCTCCCCAGCATCCTCCTGGAGGTCAGGGAGGAGGGAGGATACCAGGACATTCCTCAGTTCTCTGTGTTTCCTGCCCTCGCGCATGTTTTTCCTGGAAACATGTTTGTACTTTTCAGTAATGTCCAGACCTGCCTGCAAGATGTAATGGTGTCACCCACAGCTGGGATTATGTATATATAAAATACTGGGACTCGTCCTATGCCCCCTAATGAATGCCATTTGAACAGAGAGGTGCTGAATCAATTTGCCAGATGACCACAGATAATGACAGACACAGAGATGAGCGAGAATTTGCATTGATCCCCGAGAGTCTGGAGAAGAATTCTATCTTTAGTAAGTAAGAAGATGAATGAGCAAAAGTGTGATGGATACAAATAGCAGGGTTCATTACACAATAAGAGGGTATTATCAGACATGCGATGAAGATAAATTCCACTGATGTCAGCGGCATCATATTATTATATCTAATCTATCATCTTGTTAATGCTATTTCTATGGAAACATTAAAAGAAATTAAAGTACTAAAACCTGAAAACGAATCTGACAGCTGCATGGGACTGAAAAAAAAAAGAAAATCATGATTTTGCTGATGTATCTGACATATTTTTTCTAAAGTCATGTTAATGACCAGTAGCTTGTGTGTAAATAATTTAACAGAACATATGCATAAAGAAATCCCTGTATGTATTATAATATATTATTAGTTTCACTTTTAGGCACTAATACTACAATACCTATATTGCCTATGAAAAATATATGAAAAACAATAATTTGCTGTGCTTTTTGTAGTGAGCACAACTCAACTCAGTATAATGAGACCTCATATGTTTTTATAGATTTTTTGGAAGAATGTCAGACTCAGTTGCTCCAATAGCTGCCATTAGTTGTTGTAAGTTAGTAGAAATTTTGTTACACTCCCTCATATAGATGGAGAATGGCTTTACCATTTATTTTATCATTTCTACCCCTCTCTCATAGTTTTCAGTGATGTTTCCATGTATGTGGAGATATGTGTATGTATGTGTGTGTATGCAAATGTGCATGTATCTGAGAGAGAAAGAGAGAGACAGAGAGACAGAGGGATGGTGGGAGGGAGGGAGGGAGGGAGGGAGGGAGAGAGAGAGAGAGAGAGAGAGAGAGAGAGAGAGAGAGAGAGAGAGAGAGAGAGAGAGAGAGCAGCTGATGGAGTAAGACATCAAAAAACGTCAAACAGTTTCAAACTTAATGATTGAGTCCAAAATGCTACCCTCAGAATGCTTAACTTTCTAGAGAAAAGAACAAAAATAGAAATAATTACAGGCTTCAGTCCTCCCCCTCTACCCTTTATTCTTCCATATACTATGGACAAAATTAAGTTGCATACCTGTGACTTTGTGATGAAAAGAAACAGAGAATAAAAATAAACATGTAAGTTCATCAGGTCTGTTGGAGGCTGATGCTGGCCTGCATCTCTGCTTGACTATCATGGGGTATAGTGAGGTTCAAACTTTCCTCAAATGGAACTGCAACAAGTTTGTTCTTTTGACATCAGTAACAAATTTTGTGATACTTAAGTGAGAGATATTGAGACCCATTGGTGACAGAAACTGATAATATTTTCATGTCCCCCAAAGTGACATGTCTGAGTTATCTAATTCAAAGAGGAAACCTGGACAGGAACTTCACACAGAGATTAGATTCCTTAATGTAAATGGAACTTGGGGTTGTACAGGATGAGCCAATTAATGGGCATCCCATAATTCAATGGGGGAAAAGTGGTCTTACCAAATACTATCTGATGCAGTTTTTAATTTGAGTGGTATTATTTCCAGAAACATCTGCCGTGAATACCTGTGACCCAACATTCCTCACCAGACTCTTTTGAAGGAGAAGTCAGTGAGTTGTTGAATACTTGTGTTAGTAACACTGGCTGCACTCTGAACCTATAAACTGCTTTTGACAGGGGAGTAGACAGTCCAGAGTGGTTAAATAATATTGTTTGTAAGCCTGAAAAGAAATTTTATGGTATGAAAAACTTAATGGAGCAATGGAAATCATTTGTTCTTCCTCCCCCAAGTCTTTCTGTGTGTCATCTAAATTAGTCAATGATTTTCTAAATATCAGTCTCAGTCTGTGCAGAGAGATGTTTCTGTATCGTTGACCTACGTCTCTAGTATAACTGGAGCTACCTCTATAGTTCTCCTGTTCAGTCCCCATTGGAAACACAAAGGTGGGTCCTGTTATCAGTGAAGGAATGTGCTATAGCAGCAACATTGGGATAAATGAACTTGCCAGCAAGAGCCAAGAAAAGCAGGCAAAAGCAAGTCTTCATTTGTCCTTTTTTTAGTTACCACCAGTCAGTGCTACCCACATTTTGGGGGTGGTCCCCCATTTTAATTAATGTGATCAAGAAAATCCCTTTCAGGCTGGAGAGATGTCTCAGAGGTTAAGAGCACTGGCTGCTCTTCCAGAGGTCCAGAGTTTAGTTCCCAGCAATCACATGGTGCCTCACAACCATCTATAATGAGATCTGCTGGCAGTTTGCATAAGTGACTCTCTGAGACACTCTGATCTTCATCTCATTTCTCCAGTGATTTAGGTCATTAAGAACTGCCTTCCAGGGGGATTATGGGACCTTATCTATCCCTGTCTGTCTGTCTGTCTGTTTGTTTTAGTGTCTAGCTTCATGCTTTTCCATCAGTTTTCTATCCATGATTCACTTGCTGTCTCACTGTAGATACAAAACCCAAGGAGGGCAACAAATCATGGCGTACAACCTTTTTCTCTTTACACGTTGCTGGCTGCTGGTATTTTGTTACAGTAATGCCACACTAAACATAAGTAGAAGACACATTCCACCACCTAACACCACTAACCCACAACACTTCCTTCCCAAGTTCTTCTTTATGATTTAATTCAGGGGTATCATGTGATAGCATTTAATGATATTTTATGTCATCCTCGTGTTTATAAAGTCAGCATGGAGAAAGTCTGTGTCTCTGAATATTTAGAAACTGGGCTAAAATTACATTGACTATGGAAATGTTACAGTCATCTCTAACAAAGGAATCATTTTATTTTTGCTGAGCCAATCCAGTTATGTAAAAAAAAAAATTCTGAAGGGCTCACAGGGAGCTGATGTCTTGGTTGGAAGCGTGGACTTTGGCATTAAATATAACTGTGAGTGTGAGGAATTCTTTTCAGCTTCATTTTAAAAATTGCCAAGAGTTGGAATATTTATTGTGGGTCTTGTTAGGGCATGGAATTTCATAAATTTCCTAAGGTGTAGGGTGTAAGTAGCCAGGTTATGTGGACAATATCTGAAGGTTTAATGTTGTTATTGACCCTAAAATTCATTAATCAGAGTACTAGCCTTTATTCAGTACCACTTTCAATAATAATTAGGTTACATAATGGTGAAGAAAGGATTTGCAAATGAAAACAGAAAGGCAAAGCCAAGTCCAAATACCCTGTAAGGAAAAGTCTAAATGCCCTGTGAGGAATCCTGCACACCATGCCCATCGAGGGCTTTGATGTCACATCTTTGTTGAAGAGTGTCCTCAATGCTGGAGTCAACTTGTCCTCTACCCATTCCAAAGAGAAGCAGCAGCTTTTGGGGACTGATCTTGTGCATTGTATATCCAGATGCTGATTTCTGCACCCAGAGATCTAGTTACAGTCATGCTGAGTGAACTATCCCCTTTATCAATGTTGTGTCAAGAATGCTTCCCCAATTATCTCTGATTGGTTAATCAAGAGCTGATCAGCTTATGACCGGGCAGAGAAGATAGGAAGGCTGGACTTCCGATCCCAGCCAGGGGTACCAGGTAAGAAGAGAAAAGATGGACCAGGAGGAAACGAAGTAGAGAGATCACCTGGAGAGCCCAGGAGGTTTTACCATGAGGTTTCAATGATAGAGCAGACATGAGTACATGCATGGACAAGAGTGAACCAGGGGAAGACGCAAATTGAAAATAAAGGCTCTGTGGTTGGGAAGTAGGTAGCGTAGAGGGTTAAAATAGCTCAGATTTTGTCCAGCCTAGGTTTGAAGCTTGTTAATACACTTAATAGGTCTTTGTGTGTCCATTATTTGGGAGCTAGTATGGGAACAGATAAGGTTGCCATGGCTCTCCTAGATTAAATTACAGCCTACAAGCTGCCATGTAGCATTCTGTGGGAGGTAGTCTCTCATCACAGTCCACAGTGTGACACTCCTGATTTGTCAGTTCCTTATGTTAGGTAGTGTGTTAGGAACAGCCTGGACACTGCACCCACCATGAGTCCCTGGGGGCAGCTTCACGTTGCATATTAAATATACTACATTACTGTATGCTGTGGCGTGCAAAATAAGCTGAATAGTGGAAACAAGCAGGGTTTCGAAGCAAAGAGGTGTGTGTTCCAGAGTCACAAAGCCAGTTTATTGTCCAGGGCGTGGGCGATGCCACATGATGCAGGCATTGCTATGCGTCACACACACAGCCATCCCGGAAGTGGGAAAGAAAGACCCAGACTCATCCTTTGGCCAGTAGAGCTTTAACAAGATAGCCTTTCATTAAGCGAATTCCTAAATGCTAGCCAAATTCTTTTATACAGAGACGGCTAGGGGCTGGCCATACATGTGATCCACTTGCTGTTCTGTGGACACTGATAGGAAGCTCTTTGAGGTTGTGTTACCCAGTGTTCACAGGCAGAGCATGGGGGCTGGGCAGAGACTTGTCGTTCGTTGGTGCTTCCTTTCATGTCCCGAGAAGGATAGTCATGTGTTTTAGGTTAGCTGATACATTCAAAGAGAAGGGACAAACAATAGAGGCTTTACATATGGTGGCCGTGGATGTCACATGGACCTCATTTTCGCATGCACAATATATTTGTTATTCCACAAGCTGGCTATAATTCATTTAAGACTCCTTTTCATTCAGTTTTATCTAATAAACTAATGAAATGGCCCAGTGAAGTCTTTATGGTCAGTGTGATTGGGGTGGGTTACTTAGCCTGCATTTCCTTTAGGATATTAATGGTATATCATTACGCTTTTCTTCTCAAAGAGCTCAAGGAAGAGAAAGGGCCCCAAGTCTGGCTACTGTTTTGATGTATGTATTTAAAATTATTCTGAAGACGAAGATTTGTATGGAATAAATCGCTTCCATTTATTTGTACTGTGCATGAAGGTAATTATTAGCATGTGACTTTATTTTTCATGGTACCACCGTCAGATATCAGCTAGCTGTCATTTCTCTTCTTGATAATTTTCCTATTTTTATAAGAATCTCCATGACTGGGGCAAGGCAGATGACTGTGTGGGTGAAGTGTTTGAAGACAATCATGAAGACCTGAGTTCAGATATCCAGAAAATACATCAAAATCTAGCCACGGTGGTATTGTGGTGCATGCCAAGAATACTAACTTTGATTGGGTAGAGACAGGAAGATACTCAGCAAGTTCTGGCCAGCAAATACTGCCAATCTGGGAACACCTGGGTTTAGTGAGAAATCCTTTTGAAATGAGTAAGGTAGGGAACGACAAAGAAACAGGATTGCAACCTCTGGCCTTCACACAGAGACAGAATCCCTTGAACTAATTTATTTTTATATTAACTATTGAAACAGCTACTTTTATCTTCGGTTGATATCAGTTATGACTGTGAGGAGTTATTAACTAATATGTATTACTGAAGAAAAGCCACCCACCAGGAGATTTAAAATGGCTAGACGTGTGGGGCAGTGCTGGTATGTACACATTTAGTCCCAGCACTCAAGAGGCAGAGGCCGGCAGATCTCTGAGTTTCAGGCCTGTCTGATCTACAGAATGAGATCCAGGACAGTCAGGGCTACACAGAGAAACCCTATCTCAGCAGCAGCAGCAGCAGCAACAGCAACAACAACAACAACAACAACAACAACAACAACAACAAACTGTTATACTCTGCAACAGCAAAAGATAAAGCGACCTGTTAGCCAGTGTGGAAATTATGTCTGCAAAAGGGCCAAGTAGAGGCACATCTCTGTATGCCTAGCAGGAGACTGAGCAAGCCGGAGGCTAACCTAGGCTATGTAGTAGCTCTCTTTACCAGAAAACAAAACAAAACAAAACAAAACAAAAACAAAAACTGAGAAAGGAAAAAACAATGGTAATTTTTAGGGTTCTTGTTTGTTTTGTTAACTGAACAAGATCTGAAACCAATTTTGTTCATCACATTCTTCAGCTCCAGACATAACTGCAAACTGCTCTTGTACTCCTGAGACCTGATTTAGTTAGCATCCTTTTGGGTGAATGACGTGACCAAATGGCTACTGAAGAAGCAAGGCATTTCTACAGGCTGTACATGTGAATGAAATAATGCAGTTATTAGGCAGAATGAGCGCAGCTCAGAACTGAGCTGAGGGACAGGAGGTCTCTGCATTGGGGCAGGAACTGCAGCCCATTAATCAGATCAAATGCACAGCTTCAGCATTGCTCCAGGCTGCGGAGCTCTGAGCAGGAACCCGGAGCAACCAGACTGCAACCTGACTTTGCCATAGGTCAGGGTGGGTTGACATCCTCTGTTAAGCAAATGAGCAGTGGGGCCTGAAGCTTTCAGCATGGGTGTGACTGCAGATCCTCTAATCTAGGATGAGACATTCAGAGAGAAACACAACCTGACTCCCAAACCAGGAAAATTATGCTACCAGAATAAGATAAAGGAGAGGAAAGCAAAAAAATGTTCAAACAATTGTTCCATTTTGGCCCTCTCAAACAAATAGAAAAGAATTAGGTTTCTAAAAAGAAAAGGATTGCGTGAGGAGTAAACATGTCCACCCTCACTTTCATGTCCTGTTTGTGCAATTGTTTTCAGTAACAGGGATCAAAGTTGGGGCCTCACTGATGTGAAAGGATTTCCTGCCCAAGCCCCATCCCAACCAATTATATGTGTCTCATGCTTATGACCTCTGCCTCTGTAGTCACAAATTCAACTGCACAATACAAATTTCCAGGTATTAGGATATATTTTATTATCTACCAAATTGGAGAAAAAATGTTTTAAATGGTAAGAACCACAAAAATCATAAGAAATGTCATTTAAAAAAAACTCTTAAGACCATTTTATTCCTTCCATTGTAATTCCACGTAGACCACTCAAAGTGCAACACTACACTTATTCTCTTCTCTTTATAAGCTCATCTTCACCGTGTCTTAAATTGACTGTTGGAATCCCAGGTGGGCTTGAAGCTAACATATGCAGGAATGATGCAACTCCCCTTTCGTTAAGCAGAAGTGTTGAGCTTCACGCGCTTCCTAACAGTTGGTTTGCTTTCAGCTACACTCCAAGCCTTCTGGGGAAGGCTAGTCAATGCATTGAGTCTGGTCCAACTGGAGTTGCTTTGATTATGGGGATTTTGTTCCGTTTCATACTGACCATCTACTGCTTTGTCACAGCACATACACAATTAATGTTTTACAATGTAATCTTTACATGATGATATCTTGTACGTAAGATCAAAATGACCTTGTTTTCTTAATTCCTCGATCTGAGAAGACACATGCCATAGCTAAACCAATCCTGGCACATAACAGACTCTGTTTCCTGGTAAAGTTAGGGGATCCCCTACATTTAATAGTTCTGCAAATTGTGAACAGTGCTATTGTTGTATAGTAATTTAATACAAGTGCAAAGAAATGAAGCAGTTTGCATAGCTAAAATTATTTCAAATCGGTGGCTACCTTTTAAAGCAAGATTAGAGGAGAGATGTGAGGAAAATGTTCTGAAAAGATGTACTTAATAAACATAAAAATAAAAAAATATTTTGTCTATGAAGAAATGTTTTATATGTGTACTTGCAGATGGGAATGGCATCACAAAGTCTCTCCATTATATCGATAAAGTCTGAGAGATTTAGCCCTGTTCCACCACAGATGGCTGAACTTCAGCTTTGAATGTGCCTGATTCCCAGCCCATGCGTCTTAGTTAGAGTTTCTATTGCTCTGACCATGACCAAAGAGCAACTTGGGGAGGAAAGGGTTTATTTGGCCAACATTTCTATATTGTTCATCATCAAAGGAGGTCAGGACAGGGAGTCCCACAGGGCAGGAAACCTGGAGGCAGGAGCTGATACAGAGACCATGGAGGGATGCTTGCTGCTTACTGGCTCGCTCAGCTGGCTTTCTTATAGAACTCAGGACCACCAGCCCAGGGAGGAAAATACCCACAGTGGGCTGGGCCCTCCTCCTCTGTCAATCACTGATTGAGAAAATGCCTTTCAGCCAGATCTTCAGCACTGCTCGCTCTCTCTCTCTCTCTCTCTCTCTCTCTCTCTCTCTCTCTCTCTCTCTCTCTCCATATCTGTTTCTGAGTGTGTGTATACATCTACATATCTGATTCACTGTGTGTGTCTTTGTGTGTGTGTACCTACATATCTGTATCAGTGTGTTTGTGTGTCTGTATGAATGTGTGTGTACCTACATATCTCTATCTCTGTGTATGTCTATGTGTGTGTTCAATAACTTTAGAATGGTTGAAACTAATTTGTTTTTAGCATGGGGCTAAGCATTGAGTAGTTCTAAGCAGTTGGCCAGAGGAACTGGGGTCTGCCATGATCACATTTTCTGTGCTGCCTTCACTTAACCTTGTACAAATGGATCTAGTCCTTGCCAACTCAGAAACCATGGGATGTCTAAGGATCTAATGGCTTCAACATAACCTGGTAATTGTATACAATAGCACATTTCCTTAAATATCTTGAGTCTTAGATCAAGAGTGGAACCTGTAGCCAGGAGTGGTAGCGAATGCCTTTAATCCCAGCACTTGGGAGGCAGAGGCAGGCAGATTTCTGAGTTTGAGGCCAGCCTGGTATGCAAAGTGAGTTCCAGGATAGCCAGAGCTATACAGAGAAACCCTGTCTCGAAAAAACCAAAACCAAAAAAAAAAAAAAAAAAAAAAAGAGCGGAACCCGTTTGGTTCAGTTTGACCACTGAAGAGTGTTCTACTATCATTCGCCTCTGGGACCGAGTGAGGCTCTGAAAAATAAGGTTTAATAGCACACTTGCTTTTCCCTTAGCTTCTGTTTTCTTGGCGACTCAACTCAAGCTCACCTAAAATAGGTTATGAGTATTGCATGAAAATAGTGCTTTAACAATTGGTTTAATAATTACACTTGACCTTAGCTAAACTACCAAGAGATGGTAACAACAGCAACACTTGAAAATCTAGTTATTAGGTGACAGAGAGGAAGCTTGGGCTTAAGAACCATTTTGTAAAACCAGAACACTCAAGGTTGGTTTTTAGTGGCAAGTGATCTGACTCCTTCTTTTGGCCTCTGTGGGTACCCATACACATATGGAATATATTTTCGCAAATTGCACACACACACATACACACATGCACACAAGCACACACACACATATTTTAAAAAAAATCAAGGAAAATCTAACTGTTATGATGACCAACATAATACTCGTGAGAACCAACAACAACCTACAGTAAGTTGAAACAAACTGAAGTCTCAGAGGCTCTGCCAGAGCCTGACAAATAATACAGAGGCAGATTCTTGCAGCCAACCACTGGACTGAGCATGGGGTCCACAATGGAGGAGTTAGAGAAAGGACCAAAGGAGCTGAAGGGGTTTGCAGCCTTATAGGAGGAACAACAATATGAACCAACCAGTACCCCAGAGCTCCCAGGGACTAAACCACCAACAAAGAGTACACATGGAGGGACCCATGGCTACAGACACATGTGTAGCAGAGGATGGCCTTGTTAAACATCAATGGGAAGAGAGGCCCTGTGAAGGCTCGATGCCCCAGTGTAGGGGAATGCCAGGACAGGGAAGCAGGAGTGGGTGGGTTGGTGAGGAGGGGGACAGGGGATGGGATATGGGGGTTTTCAGAGGGAAAACCAGGAAAGGGGATAACATTTGAAATGTAAATAAAGAAATATCTATTTTTTTTAAAAAGAAAAAAATAATAATAAAGGGGGGGGGCAGTATTAATTCAACTGAAGTATCACCAAAGAGCCTCAATTTAAAATAGAATTAAAAACGGTCTTAATCTATGTGATACAAATATAGTATGGGTCAATGCTAAAGTCTGGAACTGTTTGACCCCATCTAACTCACACTTACAGCTACAAGAGTTTGCTTCTTCCAGTTTTCCCAAAATTCTAGGCACTTCTTTCTGTGGTCAGAGATAACTTTAGAGACGTGAAATGAATCAGGCCCCAGATGCTTCATAGATCCTGGAAAGATCGAGATTATCTGAACAAAGACATTGAGTCATTGAGTGAGGGTGCAGAATAATTACACCTTCTTCCTTACTTTATTCAAAGAGCTAAGCCTCCCGGAGCAGGGAGTTTTCTAATCTCTTTACCGAGTAGCTATGTATGCAGACAGATATTTTACTTCGTCAACACAATTAATTACCAGCCCTGAAAGTCAGAAACACACTGTTACATGAGTCCAAAGCAGTGTAAACATCTACCTCTTACAGTAGAACTACAGTAATTCATTGTTCTCATAGAACCCTTCTCTAGAGAATGATCCAAAGTCTTAAGCATTTCCCCCCTCTCTTGGCTGCTCTAGGAGGATAGTGTACATCTGAGCACAGTGATTATTATTACAGTGAGGTGATCTTGTACAAGGAAAGCAAAATGGAAAAGTAGACAGCCTTGTGATTTTCATCTGTCCTGAGTTTTTGCTTGCACTTTTAATTTGTTAAAGTTAAACAGCACATCACTAAATAACTGCTTTGTTAAAATCATCAACCTGTTTATCTTGTAATTGGAGCAATTTATTTTTAAATTTCTTGACCCATATGTATTTAGTGCTGAGGACCAAAGTCACAACCTCATGTTTTCATTGTTTGCTGTGTAAAATGTTTACACAGAGAGTGTCTGAAGATGGTTGAGGTTTTCTATGGTATTTATGGCTCATAGATGCAGTTACAGAGTGGGCCAAGAATAGTGGAATATGGTTCTTCGGAAACCGGCACCATTGTGTAGTCCGTTGTGTCTGAATGTATCCTTTCCTTCACAGTGAGGCTCACAATTCCTGGATTAACTACAGATTCTCACCATGTAGAAAAGGACCCCCTATAGAAAGGAGGTTATCTTGCCAAGATGATACAAGGCTATAAAGAAATGTGCCAACCTGCTTGTGCCAAGATACCCACCATGAGCTCCCATCTACTGAATCTGGTGTAGACCTTGCTGAGCTTCAGGCTGCACCAGGCCTGTCTCAACGGTTGTGTATGCCACATGCCATCACACAGTGCAACACGCAATCAGATGTGCATGATTACAGCTGACTTTTCAGGCAGGCAATTTGGCCCTCACAAGGTGTCAAGCATCTTGTAGAGCTTTAGCTCTGTGGTGAGATCTGTCCCTGATAAATGGGGAGATAGATTAGTTTGCTTTCGTGACTCCCAGTGACCTTTGTCCATCTCAGAACTCCTTTCCCGCTTAGGTACATAAAAAATGTCTCCCTCAACAATTTCAGTTGTCTGAGCTTTTTGGAAAGGGGTCATGTTCTGGGGCTTATCACAGACTTATCAGAGGCAATGACTAACAAATTCCAACCATGGAGGCAAGATTGTGATAATATATACCTGTGATATCCGCAGACTCTCTATCAAGGTGCAGCACTCAGTAATTAATTGATTGGTTGATTAAACAAGTTGATTTAATTAGCTTGAAGGCACTCAAATGCAGGCCCAGTCATATTCTTCTCAGACAAGCTCCTTAGCCCAGGATGTTCTTACAGCCAGTAACTATAGTCAGCTTGTTCTTTAGAAGGCAGGAACATCTGAATACTTCACACATGATCTATACCAATATCTGCATAGATATGTATACACACACACACACACACACACAAACACATATGTATATAATTTTAGCTCTCTGGTGAGATCTGTCCCAGATAAATGGGGAGATGGATTGATTAGTCATACTATATATGTATATATTATATATTTTACCTGTCTTTCCAGAGATAATCATTGTTATACATTTGACTTTCAGTCATCCCTGAGTATCTATAGGGGATTCCTTCTAAGACCTCTATACGTATCCAAATCTGTGCCCTCTCAGGTCTCTTTAAAACACACAATGTGTACGTGTTATGTAACTGTAGACACACCCTTAGAGACTTTAACCATGTCTAGATTTTCATTAAACCCAGGTATAGTGCAAACGCTATACAGTCAGCTCTAATATATGTTGTTTAGGGGATGAATTTGAAGAAATAAAGTCACTACAGCCATTCCCTGTTTTTTCTCTCTCTGAATGATTTTTATCTCCAGTGGGCTGGGTCTGAAGAAACCAAGCTCATGGACACAGGGATGGCTATGCTTATGGTCTTGGACAACTCACAAATAAAAACACAAAGATTCTCATTTAGACTTCCTATTTCTCATTGAATGAATCCAGGACATTCATGAGAGAGAGAGAGAGAGAGAGAGAGAGAGAGAGAGAGAGAGAGAGTCTTAACTATGCAATCAATCTTTTCAAACACAAAACTAGGCCTTTTAAGGAAAAGAGTGATGTCTCAGGTCCCTTTTAATCAGACACCTAAAGAAACTACAGAAGGAAAAGGACGATCAAGGCCAATTATTAAGTTGGGCCAATTTACATATTTAATAACTTGGAGAGGTCAGACAGGTCACGTTCTAACCGAATTGAATATCTGTCATCTCCTCCATGTCTGTTTCTTTCCCCATTTGCATAAGCAATTGACAGCTCATTAAGAGCTCATTAGAAACAGAGAAGACCTTGTAATCAGGGAAACACAAAACCGAGCAGTCCTAAGGAGCAAGCCTTTACTGGAAAATATTGTCAGCATCTCCTAAGAATATGACATACGTACGTCTCTGTTATCTGATAGAGAGGGTGAATAAGCAAGAAATACATCTAAAATATCAATGCACAGCAATGTAACACTCACTAGCTTCAACCTATTTATCTTAGCAAGAAGGTAGCCTCTGTGTGAAAGGGTCTAAAATAACGTAACTTTATCATGACAGGGAAAGCTAACATGTCCACACTCTCCAACTTAATTTTCATATGTGTGTGTGTGCATATAGCACATTTATTTTATATGTATTATATTTATGCACATAAGGATTAAAATAAATCTCTACTAGTTTAATATCTAATAGCCTGTATATACACATACTGTTAAGTTTAGATAACTGTAAATTAGAGAGACCAGATAATCTTAATTGTTTAGGAATAACCTATTTGTGAAAAAAATAAACTCAACCATACTTCTTCCTGATAAAACACGTCCAGTGTATAAGTTTGTTTTTTATTCACTTGCTAATATACTTGTGACCCAAACAAAAGAGACAAAACTCAGGTCCTCTCTGAATAATGTTTGCCTGATACTTTAAATCTCAAATACCAAAGCCCTACCGTCAGAGGAAAGGCAACATTGGTGGCCCCAGCTGCTCCCTGCCTCTTGTACTATGTGATGTAGAGCTTGTAAACTGAAAGCACTTTTAAGCATGTACGAATCCATAGAACAGAAACAGGGAGTTGCTACAATTGTTCACATCTCACTCAGTTTCAGGACTGCAGTTTTGCTGCACAAAATGCTCTGGAGTTTCCAAGTCAAATCTCTCCATCCTTCAGGTCAGCTAAAAGACATTGTAGCAGCAAGGACTAAGACACTTTATGCTGGTACTATATTTCTTTTATATTAAATTCCATAAGCAAGATCAGAAAGAGTGGGGGTTATTGGTTGTGGACTATTTTCTTCCATATCCCTGTTACTGTATCACTTAGCATTAAAAGGCAAGGGAAGCCATTGTCCTTATTGAGGCAATTTGCATGTTCCTTATTGAGATACATTTGAATGCCCAATTTGATCTCAATGGCACATCCTTTGTAACATGAAATAAAACAGGGCCCTCAAGAAAAGTAACTCCATATGCACCCCTGCCCTCTTAGGGCGGCGAGGAAGGCTGGAGCCTTGGCACTCTGTGTGGTGGTGGCTCCCTTTCTCTTTCTTTCCTTTCCTGTGACAAGCAGCCATTGTCCCCTTGGTGAGATCTGCAATATTACTTTGACCCCAGCCCATCAATCTGCCTCAATTGGATAATGATGTGTAATCACTTTCTTTCAGGGGAGTCTATAAATTTGCCAAGTCCCCATTCTTCTCTGAAGGACTCCTTATGCTCGCTCCCATTTGTGCAAATGAGCTCTCTTTTGCAGGGCTAAATAGCCATGCACACGATCCATTCTGTGGGGAGGCACCGGGTGGATCTCTGTCGATTTTCCACGCTCCCAGTCTCTTAAAGGAGACTAAGTCAGACATAGAGAAACACGGTGGGGGGTGCCCTGAGTCAAAGCCACATCACAGGCAACCGCTTTTCTCATTAAGACTGACCCACCATTAGGTCACTTCAGTACCACCCTTGTGATCAATGAGCTTAATGTTTAGTGAACACAGGAGCCATAAGGAAAGGGGCGGGGAGGCGCGCTCTGGGAAGGGGAAGAGATGAAGAACACAGAAAAAAAAAAAAAAAAAAAAAAAAAAAAAAGAATCCAGCACTTCTAAGTCTCAGCAAAGGCTATGAAGATAATATGCTCGCCGATTCTCACCAACAATCAGATTCTGTTCTGTTTTTAAGACCAAACCCCACATGTTTTTATGCTTCTCTTTAAATAAGAAGAACAACCCCTCGGCAGAAGCTACAGCTGAGCGGGTGGTCAAAGTGCAAGTGCAGGAGCTCTGGCTGACTTTAGGGTGTACTAAGGATTTGGGTTTTGTTGTTGTTGTTGTTTGTTTTGTCTTGTTTTTTTTTTCTGAAACATGGTCTTCAAAGAGATTCCTTACCACTGCCAAGCAGAAACAAACAAACAAAAAGGAATGCAGGTAGGCCATGAACCAGGTTGCTCCTATATTAAGGTAGCTGCAGAAGGATTTGGGCCTTTCGGTTCCCGACGCTTGGAGAACTGACTTGTGGAAGAAGTAAAAATGAACATGGTCAAAGACAATGAGTGTGTGACTGACCATGAGCTGAGACGCCAGCCACTTCAGACAGATATTCACCAGTAAACATTAGTGATTTAGAAACATCGTCACCAAAGAGCGCTCTGATTAGTTCTTGGTATCTAGCCAGGCCATATTTTGTAGGATTTTTGTTCGTTTGTTAGTTTGGTTTTGTTTTGCATCATTTTGTTTCTAGTCTGGTTTAAGGAAAATGACACAAAGAAAAAAAGGTTGTCACAAACAAAGACCAAGCAATTGAAAGCAACCATTCTTTGTGCTTTCTGAAAAAGGGGGAGGGAGGAGAATCATTGAAATCTTACACTCCCAAACTCTTCATTTTGATATTTTAAACACTTTAAGCTGTTATATAAAACATATACATTATAATATGTAATTTATTTAATTAAACTATCAATAGGCTTACTTGTCAACTCAATCATTACCTGACGTAGTAATGTTTTATTCACATGGACACATACACAGTACCTAAAAATACAATGCGAATGTGTAGATTTTAGGGCATAATCATGGAATGACCACTGATACAGCCACCATTGCAGCTAGGGAATTGATGCTTATAATTGAACTATTGATGTCAGATGTTAAAAAGAAAGTCAACTCTTTAAGAATGCCCTATGATGCATCCTGGGGTATTTCAGGCCTGATGGAACTTCTTCTGGGTCATCTCATCCACATATCAGTGTCATGGCAGAAGCTGATGCCCAGAGGGCGTCTGCGACCTGTACTGGCAGAGGATGGATGAGGACCACAGTTCCCGGTCTCACGATGGGCTACCAGTGTGTCTGAGACAGCCTATTGTGTACTTTCACTCTGGTCTCTGTGCCTATCTCAGCTGGGCCAGAGTGTAGTGGAGTCTGAAATCCTAAAATATTAAATACTTTAAATTGGAAGAAACTGTTGTGTTCAGCTCAGAAAATGGCAGTGTATATAAAATTGTGATGATTGTAAAATACTGAACACAGAGACACATGTGGGCATTAACTAAAATGTTCAGCTTCACAATATGCCACTGTTATTCAAATTACAGCATGTGTCATGAATGTCATCTTGTAAAATCTGGATTATTTTGCTAGAAGGTTATTACAAAATGCCAAAATGTGTGTATGCATGTATATATATATATATATATATATATATATATATATATATATATAGTGTGTGCAAATTATTTTTTTCTAAAAATGTAAACCATTCCCTAAGGTATGCTATGCATTAGAGGGAAAGTTATATAATCAAGAGAAGTTAAAAAAATTAAAAAAATGAAACTTGTGGCTTTGGAGGTAGCTCAGTGACAGAGCTCTGGTCTACTTTACATGAACACCTGTTGGTTCAATTCTCAATACGACACAGATAAGTTCAGACTTTATTAACAAAGAACCATTAACCTAGGAAATTATTACGTTGATTTTTCTATCAATTTCTTGCAAGATCCAAGTATAAGCCTCTATGTTTTCTTTTCAAACCTTGTTGGTAAAGATTATTGTTTCTGCCAAAGTTGCTTTAGAGAAAAACATCACCAAAACATGTCTCTATTATTTTGCAAAGGATTGTCTCTTGCCCAAGGTCATATGTTAGCTAAGAAACTGAGTTAAACTTTGACCCTGGGGGCTGGAGAGATGGCACAGAAGCTAAGAACACTGGCTGCTCTCACAAAGGACTGGGGTTCAGCTCCCAGCACACACAATGCTGCTTTCACTGTTGATAACTCCTCTTTGGAAGACCTGGTGCCCTCCCTCTTGTGGGCTCCATAGGCATTGCATGTACAGAACACACATGCATGCACACAGTCCAAAATACTCACACACATAAAGTAAAAGTAAATACTTCCTAACAACAACAACAACAACAGAATTTAAAAGTAAGCCACTACTACAAACAGGTCAGCTGGGAATTTTATCTTAGGGCAAAGTTGCAAATGGAACGAACCTAAGGGAAGTTCTTCAAAAGATCCTTTAATATAATTTTTACAAGACTGATTTTTATGCTTTATGTATATGTATGTGCATCTTTGTGGAAGGTAATATGCACGTTACTTCAGGTAGCCAAAGAGGACAGAAAAAGGCAGCAGATCCCCTGGAGCAGCAGCTACAGGCATTTGGAAGCATCCCTTTACATGAAAGCTTACAAGAACAGTATGTGCCCTTAACTGCTGACCCATCTCTCCTGCCCCTTCAGCATGATTTTTAAGAAAAAAATCCTTGTTTTGTTAGCTGAAGAGAAGTTCAAGTTCAGCCTGACCCACATGACCTTAGTTGGCTCCTTCCAGCCTTGTTTTAGATTTAGTTTTGGAAGTTCATTTACTGTGTGTGTGTGTTTTTCTTTTCTTTTAATTCGCTAGGATTGCCCTGATCAACAGTCCTGAAAACGACATGTTCCACTCACTGCTGAAGCCTCAGAAAAGCAGATTTAGAGGAATGGGCTGCTTGGTCCAGTCCTGACTTGAGTTTAACCTCTAATTAATTACCTATGTGGACCTCAGACAAGGTAATAGGGCTCTCTGAGTTTTCTTACAATTCCTAAGTGGGAATAAATCTCTCAGCCTTACCGTGGAAGTTTGTTTGCTGAAATAGTATAGAGCCTGGCAATGGCTGAGTAGCAGACACAGTGTCACCATGGTAAGAATCTATTATGAAAATGTATTTACATCACCTCTTAGAATTTTAAATTTTAGGAAGAATTTTGTGGAGAGATTGACAATTATACAACTTTAGCTGCTTTTATGTTCCTAAGGCAATTCTTGATCTTTCTCTACTCCTCTCTCCTTTACTCATTTTTTTTTCATGGATGCCTGGAGAATCTATTGCAGCGTATCAACTGCTGGAGACAACTGCCATTGGAAGTATGGAAGTTGTGAATTGTGTGGTTCAAGCGGTGTATGACGAATGGTTTGTGGGTACCACTCGGATGCGTTTGTGAATCCATGTAGTGTGAGCTCTTCATGCGGAGGAAAACTAAACTTCTCCATGCCATGACTCAGGGACACGTCTCAGCATCTTTCCCCACTTCAGCATGTTGTTTTCCATATTTGAGCTACTTTTCTTGTTGATGTCTCCTAAGTAAGCAATTAATCAATTAGGTTGACAAGGAATAAACTTGAATACTATAAAAAAGACTCCCCTAAACCAACAAGAAAAGGGAAAGAAAGATTAATGGAAAGTAGTCAAGATAAAGTTCTCAAACCTCAATGTGTACGACCAGGCAATCATTTGCCATTAGACTTGTGCATATTAAAATAGAGAGATCACATTAAATGAACTAGGACAGCAGACATCTGGGATAAGATTAATGGCTGTGTTCAAGGTCACACGGGTGTTGGCATCCTGAGCTACTGCTTGCTTGAAGGTGTTCCCACGAACAGTCTATACAGCATTTAGGACTACTCACAAGACTTACTGAGATGTAAATCAATAAAAGCTCAAAACTGAGGGATTCTTCCCGTGTGTGTGTGTTTGTGTGTGTGTGTGTGTGTGTGTGTGAGAGAGAGAGAGGGAGAGGGAGAGGGAGAGGGAGAGGGAGAGGGAGAGGGAGAGGGAGAGGGAGAGGGAGAGGGAGAGGGAGAGGGAGAGGGAGAGGGAGAGGGAGAGGGAGAGGGAGAGGGAGACAGTGTATTGGCTTTCCCTTTAATGGTAAACTTGATCAGTGTCTATATCCAAGGCTACATCAACACCAGACATGCCAGGGAATGAATCAACACTCCTCCCCAGTGGTATGCACTGTTGTCCTGGTGACTTGTGTCAGCTAGAAGAGCAGCAGCTATAGAAGAAGAATTCTACTAGCCGGGCTTCTGCATGAAGGGTGTCTTGTTTGTGATTGGGTCTGAGGGAGGGCAGTTTCAAGCCTTCAGACCTAATAAAGCTTCATTTCCTGTTTGGGTTCTGCCTTAGTTTTCATGAGGAATTTCTCCAGAGATCCATGTTTTAAAGATTCACTCCCAGGCTTGCACTGTTAGACAGTGGTACCTATTGAGAGGTTTTATGTAACTGAGGCATGCCTTCAAAAGATATTGTGGGAAGCTGATATTTTTCTTTAGTGTGTTTCCTTGTCTCCATGAGGTGGGAAACTATTTATGGTGTGAAGTATTCCATTGTCACAGCCAAGAAAACAGACAGGAAGGAAGGAAGGAAGGAAGGAAGGAAGGAAGGAAGGAAGGAAGGAAGGAAAAGAAAGAAGAAGAAAAAAGATTTAGGGCTCACTAACAATTGAAACTCAGAAACCTTGGGCCACTGAAGGTGTTGCATGGGAGTTAAAGACATTTTTTTTAAAATGGCAGATGCCAACAAGAGCTTGCTGACAGGAGCCTGATATAGCTGTCTCCTGAGGGGCTCTGCCAGTGCCTGGCAAATACATAGTCATCCATTGGACGTAGCAAGAGGTCCCTAATGAAGGAGCTAGAGAAAGTACTCAAGGAGCTGAAGGGGTTTGAAGCCCCATAAGGAGGAACAACAATATGAACTAACCAGTACCCCTAGAGCTCCTTAGAACTAAACCACCAATCAAAGAAAACACATGGTGGAACTTGTGGCTCTAGCTATATATGTAGCAGAGGGTGACCTAGTCGGTCATCAATGGAAGGAGAGGCCCTAGGTCCTGTGAAGGTTCTATGCCCTAGTATAGGGGAATGCCAGGACCAGGAATGGGAGTGGGTGGGTTGGGGAGCAGGGAGAGGGCAGAGGGGAGAGGGGATTTTTGGAAGGGAAACTAGGAAAGGGGATAACATTTGAAATGTAAATAAAGAAAATATCTAATAAAAAACCCTTTAATTCCTTCAAAAATATTTAAATAAAAATAAGGCCCATAAGTATGCTGAATTTCTCCCCTGATATGGGGCTCTCACTTTTCATGTTAGCTTGTGATGAAACAATTTGAATATGCTTATGTCAAGACTTAGCTCTTTGCTCAAATATTAATGTGTCAGACAGACATCATGCACAATCATAGCTTAGACACACAAGAACACAGTGATAATTGATGGTTTACTACCAAAAGTTTGCACACTTGAGCTCTTATGCTTTTAGTTTATACAATGAACATGTACTGTGTAGTTTTGCTTTTTGCTCTGATTTTACCTCTGTACACTAGTAATGACTGAACTTTTGGGTGACTTTTTTTTTTTTTTGGCAATACAAGTGTTTGATTATTTCAGCCAGTATTTCTGACAAATAATAGCAGCTTTCTGAAAAGAAGAATATGTTTTTTTTCTTTTTCTCTTTTTATTTATTCACTTTACATCCCAATGCTGCCTTCCCTCCAAGTTCCCCTTCCCACAGTCCTTTACATCCCTATTGCTGCCTTCCCTCCAAGTTCCTCTTCCCACAGTCCTGTCCCTACCCCCTTTCTCCTCTGAGAGAGTGGAGGTCTCCCTTGGGTACCTCTCTACCCTGGCACATCAAGTCTCTGCAGGGTAGAAGTATCCTCTACTGAGACAAGATAGCCCATCTAGAAGAACATATTCCGCACACAGACAACAGATTTTGAGATAGTCTCTGCTCCAGCTGTTCAGTAGCCGTGGGAAGACGCAGTTGCATATCCACTACATATGTGTGGTGGGGAGGGGGTGGGGGTCTAGCCCATGCTTGCTCTTTGATTGGTAGTTCAGTCTCTGGGAGCCCCCAAGGGCCCAGGTTAGTTGACTCTGTTGGTCTTCCTGTGGAGTTGCCATCTCCTCTGGTGTCCTCAGTCCTTCTCCAACTCTTTCATAGGAGTCTTGGGTGACATTCTTATTGGAGGATGTATGGGTGGAGTCAACCTTAGCTTTCAGAGGTGCCCATTCTTAAGTGTGCCTTCTGTCATGGTCATTCACTTCTCCAGAGTCTGAAAGGTCAGAATGAGAAGGACAAACATCATGTGCTGTTTCCCCTAAGATCTCAATCTAGTGTCTTAAATTCCTAGAATCTCAAAACATGGAAGTGCAGGGGGCATCAGGGACAGAGACAGGGATGGGTATTGAACAATGAGAGGGTGAGGACAATGTGAATACCGTTAGAAAGCTGATTATTTCATATAATCCATGTGCACTGATTAAAAAGAGAACAAAGCTATCAAAAGAGAAAAATCCGAGTTGGTCCTTGAGAAAGATGGAGTCGTGTCCTGAGACAAATCAAGAAGAGGTCTATATTTGCAGTTATTTCTATGTCTGAAGCATATGAGCCAAATGCAGCCAAGGATAGCTATGAATGTGGCCAAGCACAGACTTGTAAACTGACCTTAAACATTGTAAGACTTTAAATTTATTTATTTAATTTTTTTTTTTTATTTTGCAACTCAACTGAAATCTGTGCACTTTGTAGATGAGAACATTCTGTCCTTACTTGGAAACGTGAAACTGGGACAAAGGAGGGTAATGTACAAAGGACATGAACAAATTCAGACTCATAGGGTTGACCGACGAAGAGCTGAATCGAGATGAGGAGGGATGGAAAAGCCAGTAGGGGTGGGGTATGCAAATAAGAGCATGGTATCATGCTATGTATGCATGGAACCCCAAAATATAGACTTGAGTCTAGCTAAATATCAATTTCAAAATAAAACAGTATAAATCTTCTACACCTTCTAAATGAATTTTCATCAGTGTTTGGTAAGTGAAGGTCCAAGTTTCTACCAAACAGGACGTGACAAGGCGATGATGCTTCTTGAGAACATGGAGAGGCTGATTTTCTTTTAAACCCATTTCATAAGTGTAAGTTCAGTTAGGAAGGGCCAACTGATGTCTAAGACTCATTTGCACTTAATTCTAATACAGGAAAATAGGCACAAACCACAAGTTCATGCAGGAGGGATTTCCTACACATTGAATGCAGAGGGTACATTGTTATCCTGACTCTGTCTTCTGTGTGCACTATTCTGTTACAATGTTTCCTTGTTGATTTATAGAAGACACTCTCTCTGCAAGTGGTCAGATAGAAACTGCAAAATGTCTGGAAATCATCACGGGGGCCTAGGAGACTAGATTGCCAAGCTGCTAGTGAAACAAAGCATTCTAGCTTAGCTCTTGACCTAGGAGGACTCTAGAAATATAACCAGCTATGGGAACTAGAAGGAAGAGTGGCAAACAGCTAGTGAGCTTTCTGCTATCACCAGAAAACTCATATCACAGAGCTTCTAACCCTCAGTACCAACTCATCTCAGATATCCTATTAAGAGATAAAGCAATTCAGGCCCAACATCAGCAAAGAGTTGGCCAGTTCTCTCTGCCCCAATAAGAGGCATCATAACATCACAGATGTAGCTGCTCTTGGATGGTCTTTACATCACAAGTATATGACTTAGTTAATGTCTTAAACAAACACTTTCAAAGACATCCAATGCAGTGAAGGGAGAGCAAAGAGGAGTGAAAATTTTCAGATAAAAAAAAAAAAAATCCTGTGTTTGAGACTCAGCCTAACTACTCTAAGGATCTGCCCTCAAGTTACAGAAGTCTCCTTTGGATGATTTCTCATTTTTGTCACTGATTTTACAGGAGTGTTCTATGGATAGAGTAATTTATATAACTCTGTGGACAGATTATAAGGGAAGAATTGGGCTTCAAAGCCCAGTTATGTGTACATATAGCCTAACAAACTATGAGAAAACCCAACAATTTGAAAAGTGGTATAGGAATGAAAGAAATAAAAACTATTTTGTGGTTTTAGAGTCACACATATTATTGCTTTCATTTAGTGCCCCAAACACATCCTTTGTGAGACCCAGGCACTTCGGCTATAGAGTAATAAATAGAGATACTCTAAAGTAGAATGAATCCTGCCATCCACTGTGCCATGGCCAGGTGACCCTTTCTGCCACATACCTGTTATTCTCTTCCTTTCGAAGTCCTTAGCCTTTTGGGATGTGGGGACAGTGTTACTGCTCAAACAGTACTGGAAATGCAGTATGATTTTTTTTTGTTCTATTGTTTATCTCTCTCCTTGGTAACTGCAAGTGAGATCCATGATCTTCTGACTTCTTACCCATCAGTCAAGTCTTGCGTGACTCCAGTGACTCCAGGCAAAGCCTATGCTGGTGCTCTTTCAAGTAAAGACATCAGAGAGGCTAAAAGAGGAACTGGGTGGGGATCCAGTTAAAATGCCAGTTTCCTAAGTCTAGCTCATGAATGAGAGTTCTATAGCTTAGGAACTTGGGAATTCACCAGTACTGCATAGTGTTGCCCAGAAACCATTGTCTCAACCCTGCATGTTACACCAGAGTACTCACACTAATGCCAACCCTTGCCAGGGAAGTGCGAGCACATTCCAGCCTGCTTAATGTTGGTCACTCTGACAGGATACTTTCTCAGGCTGTCGTAATCAACTCTTTAATATTGGCTGCTTCTTCTTCCTTTGCTCTTTTTCTCCACCTGGGAAGTGACATCTCCTTAAATTCTCATCACTCCTGCATAATATTTACTCTTAGATAATATTTAAAAATATTTTAAAACGACATCTTACATTATGGAGGTTTGTTGACTAAGAATTCAACATGGTAGTTTGGTCATAATTAATATGTAAGTCATTATATTTAGTCAGCTATAATATTTTACTTTCTATCTGACACAATATGGAAAGTGTATACAATGTTACAGTTTTCCGGATGAAGTCATAAGTTTCCACTTTGTGTGCAACTACAGATCACACATCACGTGGTGCTCCTGAAGGATTGTATAGCTTGGTGATGCTACAGTCACTGTTTTTGCATAAGTACATTCCATGATGCTCTCAGAATGACCATAGCTCTTAAAATTACTTATCTCAGAGTATATTCTCATTATAAAGCAACACATAATTTAGTTGGGAACATCTATAGCAAATAGTTATTCAACACACTCACAGGGCAGATTTTTTATGGATTTTAAAATAAAAAATTATATTTGAACATTAACTAAAAGTTAATGTGGTATAACTACACTAATATCACACAAAGAAGTTTAAGACAGGGTTTCTGACAAAGAAGAGGCAGTTCATAGTGACACAATTAGTAATACCTTAGGAATAGATGAGAAATATCAGTAACTACAACAGCAGCATCATGAAGACACATCACACACTGCACCAGGAGCATCATGGAGACTCATCACAGGGACACAACAACTGAAGCATCATGGAGACTCACATAGGGATGCTGTATCAGGACCAGCACAAGCTTTTTGTTTTTTCTCAGCAGGAAATGTGGCTTAGCATTAATATTGCAAGCTAACACTAATAAAAACTCTCTCTCTCTCTCTCTCTCTCTCTCTCTCTCTCTTTCCTCTCTCTCTCCTCTCTCTCTCTCTCTATATATATATATGTATATATTTATATATATATATGTTCATTTCTATACATACAGAAATTTGGTTAAACTTAACACCATTCAAGTAAAAACCATTCCTCCAATGGAGATTTTACAGCATTGTTTCTTGTTTGATGGATGTAACAAGAATAAGCCTGCAGGGAGAATCAAGTTCAATAGTGACATGCCGAACTGCCTTGCAGAGGCCCAGAAATACTCAAGAGTACTCACTATGACTGTGATTTGCATTTCAGTGGGAATCTCATTGAAACCAGTAAGAAAGCACTAGAGGGAAAAGGCGAGGCAGGAATATGTATGACATCACAGCACACGTGATCCACCAATGCACTGGTACATCTTATTGGTGAATTTAGCAAGGTTCAGACCATTCAATAATGGTCCATGTAGAAAAACTTGGCTACACTCACATGTCAGCATGAAAGAACAGAAATGAAAAAACCTAAAGGTGTGGCCAAAGGGCTGGGGCCGAAGCTCAGTCTAGAGCATCTAACTTGCATGGCATGCACACAATCCTAGATTTCATTCTCTCTCTCTCTCTCTCTCTCTCTCTCTCTCTCTCTCTCTCTCTCTCTCTCTCTCTCTTTCTCTCTCTCTCTCTCTCTCACACACACACACCTACCAAATAACAACTGTAATAATAAATTTTGCAAAGCATGGAAATTTTGTGATGAAACATACACATTTAAAAAGAAAATTTACAGGCTACAGAGATGGCTCAAAGGTTAAGAGCAGTGCCGTTTTCCCAGAGGTCTTGAGTTTAATTTCCAGTACTCACATGGTGGCTCACAATCATCTGTAATGGGATTCTATGCCCTCTTCTGGTGTGTCTGAGGACAGCTACAGTGTACTCCTATACATAAAATAAATAAATAATTCTAAAAGAAATCTTACATGGCATGGTTTAAAATTTAGTGGAAAACCTAAAGAAGATTAACATGTGGGAGAAAATTACACTTCAAGGTTTTTGCTCTTTTTTTTAAATTAATATGTGAGTGTTGAATGATATGCTCACTCAAATCTATAAAAAAAAAAATAAAGGATGAGTAAGAAAGCATGTGAGCAAGTACAGAGCAGATGGTTGGCCAGTGGGAAAGTCTGCAAGGCTGTTGTATTAACGAGAACACAGTGGCCTTGCTGGGGAGATGGAGAATGGGGCAGAAAGCCCAGGGACAAATTGACACACAGTGATGGGTCTTGTAATAAAGGGCAGATAGCAGTGTGGAAAGGAATGAATTATCTTTGCAATAAATTATTCTGAATCAATTAGATAGCTCACAGAAAAATGAACAATTTTAATCTTTTTTCTTGCAGCAAGCATGATAGCAATTTAAAAACAAAGTGCGGGTTTAAATTTGACACAACTGGAAGTTGAAAGTAAGCCACAGAGAGGGGACGATGTAATGGAACTTCTATGTTCAATAAAGAGTACATGTGAAACTCCTACAGGTCAGCCGGGAAAGAAACCCAAGTAATCAAACAGTAGGCAAAATGTCAACGAATAATAATATATTACAATACTTTTAAAGCTGTCTAAGCATATTTTAAATCCTCAAAATTATTAGAAAGGAAATCCAAAACAAATAAGCCAAAAGCCCAATCTGCATCTTATGAGATGACTTGGTAGGTAAATGCTTGCCTTTCTAAAGTGGGTGGGAGGGCATGAGTTCAGATCACCAAAATTCATGTAAATGCTTGAGCAATAGCTCATATCTATAACTCTTATGCCTCCACAGTGAGACCGGGTTATCCCTCAAAGCTCTTGAGCCATTTTGCCTGGGATATCCTGCAGCTAGACTACAGAGAGACTGTCTCAGGTCATTCTTACCTCCATACATGTAACATGGTACATCTGCAGCCATACTCATCTGTATCATGAACACACATGTTCAGGCAATGACACCCAAGACATTTCTATAGTATGTCAAGCTGGCCTTACTTTGATTAGGCCAAAGTGTGAACAACTCAAAAATAGAGCAGAAAAAAATAACCAATTTTATAGCTTGTTAGTGAAATCCTGCAGACAGAGTATTAGTGGTATGTGCAACAACGATACATATTAGGGAAAATAGTCTAAGCAATGTGTCTATAATGAGTTATTTTACTTAAATAATCTTCACTAATTAGGCAAGGACAATTTTATTGATTATTATTATGATGATGATTCAGAGCAGTGGTTTCTTTTGGAAAAATTACAGTATGGAACTGTCCCCAGAACCATGGGGTTTGTTTCTTCCTTGTACTGCTGGTTTCAAGAGCTGTTTGCTTGATTTTATTCTATTCATCTGGAGAATTACGGCTTGTGTACATATTCAAATGTTTGTTGTCTATTGGCTGTGCATAAAAACCAAGAACGGTTCCCCAGGTAGTGCTAAAAGCAGAAAGTGTAGCAGTGAAATGTGAATGTGCATCAGGTTCTGAGTGTTTGTTCATCGTGTGTGTGTGTGTGTGTGTGTGTGTGAGTGTGTGTGTGAGTGTGTGTGAGTGTGTGTGTGTGAGTGTGTGTGTGTGAGTGTGTGAGTGTGTGTGTGTGTGTATGTGAGTGTGTGTGTGCATATGTATGTGTGTGAGTGTATGTGAGTGTGTGTGTGTGTGTGAGTGTGTGTGAGTGTGTGTGTGTACGTATGTGTGTGTATGTATGTGTGTGAGTGTGTGTGTGTGAGTGTGTGTGTGTGTGTGTGTGTGTGTGTATGTGTGTTAGATATGATGGTTCAGAATTCCAGGAAATTCTGAACCAAGTTCAGAAAGTTGACAAAGTGCCACCTTGCTTCTACTGGGCAAGGAGCTGGTAAGTGGCCTAGGGCCTAAGTAGCTAAAGGAGAACATAGATTTCACCAGCCAATGTTTTCAGCTCAGTGATGGGGTATTTGTTTTGAATTTATGTAATTGTTAAAGAATGAAGTTGCTGTGGCAAAGTGACGAGGATGGAAAACCAGGATGGCTGAAGTCAGGTGAGATATCCCATGCTAAGCTTTATTATGATTCCTTTCTCTTTGTTTTATAAAACCATCAATATTTTTTGTTGCATTTTAAATAATAGATGTGGGTAATGAAGATAAAGCAATCACAGATATTCACTTGTTATTAATTTGCACGTGCGTGATGCATGTTTGGCGGTTGTGTTTGCTAAGGTGCCCATGTGGAAGTCAGGGCAATGTTGTGGAGCCAGTTCTCTTCCTCTACCTTTATGTGGGCTTGGGGGCTTGAACTCATGTCACCAGGCTTGCTTGCAAGTGCCTTCACTGACTCGGTCATCTTACTGGTCCTGAATCTGGAGTTGAAGGTCAAATACTACACATACCTCTTCTCCATGGAAAGGTGATTCACGGAATCATGTAGTCTTAGGTAGGTGAATAAAGAAAGAGCAGAGTCAATTTAATTATAATCTTTTGTTGTTTTATTCATATATTTATACAGGATGTTCACTTTTCAAAATTAGAGTGTATTTATAATTTATAGTGAGTGATTACTATGATGTGTGAAATTATTTGTTTTTTGATTTTTATGTCTATTAACATAGCACTTGATTATTGAAATTCAGGCAATCCTCTCTCTCTCTGCAAGATGAAAAGGCATCAGGGCAGAACTGGATCGTGAGGGAGACAATCATCACGTGATTCGGGCAGTTTAGTTACAGAAGGGAAGGGACTGAATTCTACATTGCTGCTGCGATATGAAGTGCTGCTTTTGAACCACACCTTTGCCTTTACATTATAATGAACCTCTCAACACAAATAGCATTTTCAAGTGTTGCCCCCTTCCTGGGAGAGTCTATACTGTGCAGGAATGGCATGTTCAAGGGTTTGAGTGTAAATGCTCAGTCTCCTGAGTGCTTCACCTGTGTGTCTCACAATGCCCTTTGTTCTTTCCAGTGTCAAATCCCTTGACCCCTTCCTACAGCTTCACATCACAGAGCTCCATGCCTGGAAGCTGTCAACCTCCTACACAAAGGAACAATGGGATGTTTTCCTTTTTTTTTTTTTTTAACCACCTAATTATTTTCCTGTTAGATGGTGGGATTTATTAGCTTGCTGTACGTCAGCAAAAGGCACAGACAGAGCTGGTTGGTGGAGTCCGCTGAGACACAGGACTTCTCTGCCCAGTCTCCAGGAGGCGTGAGGCAACCAGAGACTCTGTGCCTTAAACAAATGCTTCTTGTGGTGGGTGGTCCGCTGGGAGGTAACTGGAGATCTGCAATATATCCACTACAATCAACAAAAGGGTACAGCAGCTGCTCTGGAGGGAATTGGGGTTGAAGAATTTGTTTAAATAAAACCGCAGGCTTGTCAAGACTGGGAAACACCAGTCTCAAAGGTCCTGGGTACCATCTGAGGACATCCAGATTGGCAATCATTTAGTCTCAGGCCGAAGCACTGATAAAAAGTTTCAACTGAGACAGTGAGATTTGAAAAGCGAAGCATGCATCTTATGGCCAGGGGCACATTAGTGACCGCTGGAATTCAATAAGCTCTTTCTTCTATGAAATTCTCAGTGTGAAGCTCATTCTTATGCAATAGAATCAACCAAATATATGACAAGCCTATCTGTAGCTGGCTGCTTATTTTATATTTCAATATCTGGTCAGGATCGTAAAGGTTCAGGGTACTCACTGGAAGAGGCAGATGCAGAGCAAGATTGTCAGTGGTATCCGATGAAAGTTTTATTAAGAGAGTGTGGTGCATATCTTTTGGTTATCCTGGAGTGTGCTTTAACAGAACACGGGCTACAGGCATGAAGATTATTTGAGGCCCTTGAGCTCCAACCTCAAAAGAAATTAAATCATGACTCAACTAAATGATGTCCCAAGGAAGTATCCATGCCAATCTTAGCCCAGAGCAAGGCACTGCAGGTCATTACTGCCACCCAGGGATCCTTCACTCGGATGCTGTGAACAACGTGAAGGGCCACTGAAGAGTTCACAGGCGAGAACAGAAGTTTTCCGAACATAGCGTTATATAGTTAAAAAAAAAAAAAAGAAGTCAGCAAAGCCAATACCTTAACCTAAAATCCTCTGCTGCTGTGTTCTTTTCTTTCTGTGTTTTATGGTGTGCAGACAGTTTATTGTTTCGTGGGCGAACAGGACCATTTCCCATTAAAGCCTGCAGTGAAAAGAGGAATTACAAGCATAGAACAAATTGGAGTGAACAAAGAAAACTTTTTTAATATCTCCCTTCAATCTATGATTTCGAAGGATGTATCAGGTGTTATTTATATATATATAAATATATATATATCTTAAGACAAAGCTCTGTCTTGCTTTGAAATAAAATGGCCTTCTTATCTGTAGTTTAAATAGGATTCTGTCAGCTCATTCTAGCCTGTTGGATCTTTATAGAAACCCTCTTGCATACAGTTAGGTGATTGACTGCTTTCCTCAATCCGACATGTCAATCCCCATAGGACTGAGTGAAGTACTGTCCTCTGATGGGTAGACTAAGTAAAGTACTGATTCCCACAGGACTGAGTGAAGTACTGTCCTCTGATGGGTGGACTAAGTAAAGTACTGATTCCCACAGGACTGAGTGAAGTACTGTCCTCTGATGGGTGGACTAAGTAAAGTACTGATTCCCACAGGACTGAGTGAAGTACTGTCCTCTGATGGATGGACTAAGTAAAGCACTGATTCCCATAGGACTGAGTGAAGTACTGTCCTCTGATGGATGGACTAAGTAAAGTACTGATCCCCATAGGACTGAGTGAAGTACTAATTCTGATGTACTGAGTGAAGCTAATTTAGATCCTTTTTATTGTATAAGAAGAATATGTAGGCAGATGCGTCAAGATATGCTTTACTGCTTTGGCCTTGGCAGGCATCTTCTAGACCAGGATGTCCCCAAAGCAGAAAAGAACAGCTGTTCTCAGCAGTGAACCAAACCTCCTCATTGTTCTGGAGTTTCTGGGTGACTTGTTATGAAACATTCAAAGGGTCTGTTCACACATTTGATGGAAATTTGACTTTCAGATCTACTATGGAAACTTTTAAATGGTGATGAGGAGAGCACGCAGGGAAGAACAAAGCTGTCCTCAGTGTGTCTCATCATACCTACCTCAAGCGGTTTCACATTTAACACGTGCTGTGTGTTGTCTATTATTATTAGAAATGGGTGAACAAGACAGTTCATTGATTTTTTTTTTGCTAAGATTATGGGAAATCACTGTGATGCTTAATGGATATGGACAAATCTGTAACTTACATCAATTCATCCTGAAGACTGAATTTTAAAAACCCATCTCAAAATTCTACTTCTTCAGCTCTCAAACACTAAATGATGTAGTGAAAAGCACAATTTTAAGATACATGGTTACATCCCCAACTGTTTTGTATCAACTTGACTAAAGAGAATGACAATGGGAGATCTGAACAATGTTATTCCAAATCCATGCTTGCACGAATTAACTGATGTGAATTGTAGACTTGCTTGTGGAATAAAACTATAACCTAAAACTATTTTCATAATCAATCTGACTGTCTTTCTTCATTTTCATTTTTTTTTTTTTTGAGGTGCAAGGAGTAGTCCAGGCTTCATGCCTGCAAGTCAAGTGCTCTACTATTCTCATAGGCTAATAGTTCATTTATTCCACATAGCTTCCATTTGGAAAGTAGCTCTAGGGAGAGTTTTGTAGCACAGAGGTGTCCATGCAATTCCCCTGATAGCTGGTGGAAGAGAAAGCATTCAGTGAGGCAAAGGCAAGCTGTCTTGGCTCCATTTCTCTTCCCTGTGATTGAAACAAG
>NW_028227270.1:81415638-81608138 GCF_978045245.1 Mus caroli | reverse complement strand
GACGAAACAAGATGCACACTGTGAACCATTAGACACTGGGTCAAAAAAAAATAAAGGATGATTATGTGGCAGTGGTACCTACCATCCTCCAAATGTCTCCTGTTCACAGTGTGTTGGGATATAGTGAAATCTATTTTAGCAGCTATGTGGTGATGTCTGCTATTTTGAAACATACAAAGATACTGAAATACAAAAGGCCTTGAAAAGACCTGGGTAAGATGAGAGGGAGGGAGAGAGAGAGAGAGAGAGAGAGAGAGAGAGAGAGAGAGAGAGAGAGAGAGAGAGAGAGAGAGAGAGGGGAGAGAGAGAGAGGATTCTTGCGAAGGTAACTACTCTGCCGTGGACTGACAGGGAGGTTGTATATTTTTAGAATATACTGAAAGGAACGGTGCTTTTACTTAGGTTTTTATGGCTTACCACGAGATGCAATTTTCTGGCCTTATATGCAGTTGTAACAAAAGTCAGGGACGTTTTATGATAGCTGCCACAGTTCATAAATGATGGGATATACTAAAATATTTATAGAACTGTAAAACCTTGATTTCTCTCTGGTTTAGCAGATGGGGCTCTAAAACCAGTTCCCAGATTGTCACATTTCTTCACCCTTTGATGACAAAAAAGCCTGTTATCAGTGCTCTTCTCTGGAGAACAAGTCCACCAGTGTGAGCAGGGTCACACTCCCAGTCAATTATCTAGATTTGAGCAATGCCAATTAAGAAGACTTTGAACAGAAATTATAATTACTCCAGACATACATCTTGGCAGAAGGCTCTGGGCTCATGTAGATAAGATACCCTCTGATGTACTTTTTATCCATTCCCTTGTCTTCGTTTCTGGGAAATTTCACTTCCAAAGCTGTTATCTCCCGCAGAGATAAGTATCATGCTGATATTAGACTAGTTTGTTTAGGTGGCGGAGAGAATTTCTGCTGCCATTTGTGTGCCTGTTTCTCTTTAAAACTATGTTCTGGGATAAAATGACTAATCCATGCAAGGGTACCAAGCACTCTTTAAATTTAAGTAATAATTGTAAGTTTGAGAGTGACAAAGGTGAGGAATTGACACTGATGGATTATAACATTTATGTTTATGGATTCTTTCAAGGAATTTTATGGGGAAAGAAACTTGAATAATATTTTAAGCAAAAAAAGAGAAAAGTATAATAGATAAATGAATGGGATAGATAATAGGTATGGCTGGTAAAAGATATGTAGGTAGGTAGATCAATAGATAGATGTTAAATAGCAGTCAGTCAGACAAACGGACAGATCCATCCATGCATCCATGCATCCATCCATACATACATGCATACATACATACATACTTACATACTTGATAGATAAATAAAAGACAACAGAATTATTGATGGCTTGTTTAGACAGGTTAGAAATATGAAAGACTAGATAGATAGATAGATAGATAGATAGATAGATAGATGATAGATAGATGATAGATAGATGATAGATAGATGATAGATAGATGATAGATAGATGATAGATAGATAGATAGATAGATAGATAGATAGATAGATAGATAGATGAATTAGAGTGCAAGTGATGAATTAGAGTGAAATCTATATGGATAAAAACACAGTCAGATTGGTAGATCTGAATCAGACCAACTTAGTCCCTAACTGTGACCAGCACACTGGTCATAGGTCAGTTACTCACTGAAAGGTATGAGAAGTCTCTACTAGTGCTTCTGGTTTTTAAGTAGGATGGCTTGTATTCTTCAGTATATAAGAAATGCATTGAAAGTAAACATCCTGAACACAGCACATTTTCAGATGAAAATAATGACAAGCATCACCTGGCTGTGAGCTTTCCAGGACTAAGGATCATGAGACCCATCAGAACCACTGGTTTAGAACCTCAAGGTGGTCAGAAATACATTCTAGACAGAAAGAGAGTTGGTGGGTCAGGGCTGTAACTCACCCCTTTGAGCTGAAAGAAGCTACAGTTTAAACCATTAACTTGCACAGCTATACTGAATATTTTATTTGAGATTTCCAGAATTATCCTTAATATAATACTACACAGCAATTCTTTCTTTGTGCATATTTACCAACATGGCCACTTTATTATAAAATGGATTACATCTTAAAAAATGATTTTAAAGCAGCCTAAAGTAAGCTACATTGAGCATGGTGATATGGCAATAGCTATAATGGTATTTTGAATAACAGTATGGAGCTTAAGTTATAGTATACGGCAGAGATGGAGTGTGGGTGGGTCTCATTGGAGCAAAGGTACCATGAATTCAAGGATTCATATTACAGAACATCCTTTGTTGGAACATTTTATATGGAATGTTCTATACAGTGTCCTACCATCCCTGCTTTTGTGTCATTGCACAACAAAAAGCAGATTTAACTTATTTTAAACACACACACACACATACACAAAACATTGTGAAGCATACATGGAGAAGACTTGTGCTGTGGCATGAGAGAAGTTTCAAAACCTGGAGAATTCATGCTGAATTCTAGGACCATGCTAGCACTTATTTTTATAAAACATAGTGCATTTTTTTTTGTGTGTAGGCTAGGCAGGTAAGACCAAACTGTAATGCAAACTCAATGTCAATGCTTTCAACTACAATTTAACTGCTAATGTGTCAGCAATGTATTTTAAATATCTTGAAGCAGGGGGACACATAAACTATTATATGTTGATTGGTTAGTGAAAGTGTGGTGACCCTTGGTTTTTGGAAAGGCTGAGGTTTCCTTTTTATAAGTTGACTCTAGACGTCTTAGTCTTCAGTGTTCATGATAATTGTATAAATTTGTAGTACAAAATAAAAAATAGAAATCTACTGCACTTACTGAAAAACTGGATGTTATGATTTGATTTTTTTAAGCAATCAGAACCAGTGAAGGGATTTAGCTGGAAGAGAGGCTGGGAAGAAGATACTTCATGTTAAAGTACATATAACTGGAAGTAGGGTTTAGTGTTTCAGTAAATTATATCAGAGGCAGAGGACAAAATGAGGAGAGCAAGAAAGAAACAGCGGGGAGTCACTACATGGACAAAAAGAACAGATAGAACACATATGCCTTAGAGACCTGGATATGGACTCTACCCAGAGATACTCAGCTTGAAAACTGTGAAATAAGAAAACAAACACCCATCTTGCCTTGTTGTAGTTATGGTTAAGTGTTATCCCAAGGCCTTGAGTTAAAGGATATTGTAATTATCAAGAGGTGGTGGGCCCTTTAAGAGATAAATTCCAATGGCACAAAGTTAGGTCAATAGAGTTATTCTTGAAAGGAATCTGGCTGTGCCCTGCATGGCTTTGGACTTAACATGACTGGGATATGAGAGAATGAAGAAAGGACAGACAGATACGTGGATAGAGAAGCAGGAATAAGGTGAGCTGCACACTCTGATGGAGACACACTGTCAGCCCCAAAGTAAGAGTGTTTAGTAGATACTGCTCACTGAGGGGTTGGGTTTGTGAGGAACTGAAGAATAAGGCGGTAGCTTTATTATCTATGATAGACTGAAAAGGGGGTGGGTCAGTGGATATGAGGGGGGGGTCCTTGTACGAGAGCAGTCTCAGGTTCTTCTCATCTAGGAGGAGGAGGAGGAAGCTGTAATGATAATTTCTACACACATTGGCTTTAGTCAAAAGCTAATAGTTAATAATATCATATACTTAGACCACAGGAAGCTCTTGCCATTCCCCTGAGCTCAGCCTGGGGAAAGCTCTGGCATCCCTAGGGGTCTGAGGCATTGGAGTCTTTGACATGGCTGTGCTCAATACTATGCATTCACTCAGGACTTCAGCTCTGCACTTATTTCTCTCTGCTTCCTGGACACCACGGGTGAACAATTTTTCTCTGCCAGATGATTCCACTATAATTGACTGCCTGGCCACAAGCCCCAATGGGAGTCATGCCAGTTGCTTATAGACTAAAATGTCTCACATTTGAGCTAAAACAAGACTTTCTTCTTTGTACATTGCTTATCATAGGCGTTTCAGTGTTTGAAAGCTAACAAACACTTTGGAGAAAGAAAGATTTTACTGTCTTACCTGAAAGCAGATGTTTAAGCCGATTTAAATGGTGTCCTCATTTGAGTTACAAAACAGTAAAATGCCTTTCAGAAAACTAAAATCATGCCACACAGGTCTGACATGTGTGACAGTAAGAGGTCAGGTCACTGTGCCACATACTGAATATATTCTGGGACCACTCTGAAGAGCCACATGTCTTACCTTCTACTCACGAAAAGGGCGAAGGAGCCTGCAGATGTTCATCCAAATGTTTTCGTGGTGAATTTAAAGGATAGTGAGTATGCGCACACACTTGAATGAAGACATTTTATTTTGTTTTAGTCACTGTCTCTAATGTTAAAATGAAGACATTATTCAACCCGAGGCCTTCCCCCAGGTTATATTCTTCCCATGAGATATGAATTGACAGCCTGCAGTCTGGTTGGGTCTAAGCTTTCAGGTGTTTTAAGGTGCATTTGGATTCTGTCAGTAATTCCACGAAAGGAGTTGGGTCACATCAATCACTCAACATTTAACAAGGCAAATCTATAAAATTTTTCAATAAATAACATATATAAAAGTTTTAAAACCTAAAATAACCTTATAGAAACTTGAAAAGTAGACAGAATGATCCCCCCTTTTTTTAAATGAATATTTTTTTAATTAGGTATTTTCTTCATTTACATTTCCAATGCTATCCCAAAAGTCCCCCATTCCCTCCCCCTCTCCCCTCCCCCTCCTACTTCTTGGCCCTAGCGTTTCCCTGTAGTGAGGCATATAAAGTTTGCAAGACCGATGGGCCTCTCTTTCCAATGATGGCCAACTAGGCCATCTTCTGATACATATGCAGCTAGAAACACGAGCTCTGGAGGGGTACTGGTTAGTTCATATTGTTGTTCCACCTATAGGGTTGCAGACCCCTTTAGCTCCTTGGGTACTTTCTCTAGCTCCTCCATTGGGGGCCCTGTGATTCATCCAATAGCTGACTGTGAGCTTCCACTTCTGTGTTTGCTAGGCCCCGGCATAGCCTCACAAGAGACAGTTATATCTGGGTCCTTTCAGCAAAATCTTGCTAGTGTATGCAATGGTGTCAGCGTTTGGAGGCTGATTATGGGATGGATCCCCAGGTATGGCAGTCTCTAGATGGTCCATCCTTTCGTCTCGGCTCCAAACTTTGTCTCTGTAACTCCTTCCATGGGTGTTTTGTTCCCAATTCTAAGAAGGGGCAAAGTGTCCACATTTTGGTCTTCGTTCTTCTGGAGTTTCATGTGTTTTGCAGATTGTAACTTGTATCTTGGGTATCCTAAGTTTCTGGGCTAATATCCACTTATCAGTGAGTACATATCATGTGAGTTCTTAATCACATCTTTCCTCATCTCGCCATGTAAAATAAGTAGACTGAGATCTGGGAATTCAGTCTTTCTTCTAAAGGCAAAGTGCAAGTATTTTCCTAGAGAAGCAGGCTTATGGATAAGGTTCCTTTGGAGAATAGGGTGATAATGAGATAAACCGTAATGATGGGAGAGCTACGTATGGGAGAGGACTTGGCAAGCTCCAAGCAATATGACCTCTCAGAAGGCTTGTGAGAGATGAATGATTTGTGCTTACTAGATATTTCCTTGAATGGAGGACACAGGGGCAAAATAGAAGTGTTGCAAGAAAGGAGATGAGATGGAATGAGAAGAGATGAGGTCTTATTATCTACAGATGTCTGATTTTTCTTAGCATGTTGGTAACGGTCTATAAAATTACCATAGACAAGTATCAGCAATAATACAGACTGGGATACCTCACATCCTGAATGGTTCTTCTCTGCCCAAATTGATATGTTGAAACCCAATTGCCAACATCATGGTGTTAAGGAGTGGGGATGTTAGGACATGGCTAAGATATAGTAGAACATTTATGAGTGGTATTAGTGCCCTTAGAAAAAGAGGTCACAGACAGCCACTTTGTCTCTCTACCCTACGAGGCAGTTGGAGGTTGGAGGTATTGTCACAAATCCAGAAAGCAAGCTTTCAGTAAGAAATCTTCTTGGACATGTTTCTTGAACCTCAGGACTATAGACAATACACTTCTGTTGTTTATGGTTTCCTACTGTATAAATTAAATGGCCCAAGACAGAGTAATAAAGTTTGCAAGATATGTCTGGAAGATGTTTGTGTTTATATCTTATGCAATAATTTCTTTACCAGATTACTCAGTGTCAAATGCCAGTGACTCAACTCGTATATGCCAAAATATTTGATAGTGCTTTAGTGATGATTTAAAATAATTGATGGGAAAGCATAGAAATGTAAGAAATGAAAAAAGTACAATTATTTACAAAGGAACATCAACAACATAGGGAGGGCAATGGGGCTGAGAGGATAAATAAGAAGAGATGAGAAAGCACTGGTTAGCTCTGCCCTGACTTGAATTTGGAAGCGCCAGCTCTTGCCCAACAAGAAAGCCTTTGTTCATCATCATGTAATAACAGAGGAAATGATAGCTTCCAAGAATATTGATCTGTGCCAGTCATTCCCAGCAAGGAGTTAGATTAAAGTTCTATTAGCAGAGAGATGAGTTTTACTGGGTTTTAAAGTAGGCATTCATTGTGAAGGATGTGTGTTATAAGCACATGAAGAGGTAGGTTATTACCCTAAATGATGCTACAGTATGCATCTGGTGCAGAGCTGTAGTCTTCTGTACTCCAAAGATATCCATTTGGAAGAAGAAAAAAATCCTTCTGTTGATGCTAGAATATATTTGCCCCATGTAGGAGCATAATTTGTAAAATTTGGAAGCAGGGCACCTTAAGCATCAATGTGCCCTTTGCTCTAGAAATTCAGTAAATTTATCTTGGACAAAAGGGAGGTGATATTTCCTATTTTTCCTCAGGAAATGCTAGTGGGAAAATTAACTGGGAGTTTTGTATCACTGTCTCAGTACCGTTTAAATTATATTTATGATCCAAATTTGTACGGCAGTACTCAAATGCCTGTATGTGGGTGATGGGCATATAGGCACGTAATCAGAGTTTATTTATAACCCCCAAAGCATCTCGGATCAGTCATAAAGTCTCAGTAAAACACACTTATCTTATCAGCTTTTTTTTTTCCAAATTCATTTGCTTGAGAAAACCTGATAAGTACCTGTTTGAGGAGTGCACCCATGGGGCTGACAATTTTGGCATGTTTTAAAATTAAATAGGCTATCATATAAATATTAACACCGTTTTGTATAAGGTTGAACTGAAACGAGGCAGAATGTGTTTGAGTTCGAGTGTACCCTTAATTACTACAACATCTGCCACATTTTCAGAAGTTACCCTGGAGACATACCCGAACAAGAACACATACCTGTGAGGGAACGCAAGCGCACCATGGATTAGAATGTAAAAGGGAGAAACTAACAAATCAATCCTTAATAAGATAGCAGCCCTTTGCCAAGTTAAGGCCTTTAATAAAATAATTCCCCGGTAAAGGCCAAATGTGGCATTAGTTATGCCTGTGGCTGGAATTTTGACTGTCTTTTAGCTACTTTTCATGCTGCTGTGATGAAGTACCCTAAAGACTTTAGAGAGAAAACATTTATTTGGGTTTACAATCCCAGCTGTGTACAGTACATTGTGGGTTGGGAAGACCTGGCAACAGCGGTGGGGTGGAGGAGAGCAGCGGCAGAAGCAGAGAGGCCTCGTGGGACCTTGTTCCTCTCACACCCAGGATGTAGAGAGATGAGTGGGAAGTGGAACCCAGCTAGAAAACCTCCAGATCACCAATGACTCACTTCCTCTAGGGAGGCTCCATATCCTGATGTTTCTACAGTCTTCTCAAATGCAGCTAGCAGCTGGGGCGCCAATTTTAAAATGCAAAAGCCCTTGGGAACATTTCATATTCAAACTACAACGCCGCCTCTCCCGTGAATCAGAGAAGCCTGTTCCATATCCAGAAAGTAGGGCATTCTACCGTTCTTTTGTGGAGTTCAACTCAAGACTCTATATTGAGTTTCCTGCCTTACATATTTTAGGTCTTGTAGAATAATAATTAGGTTCTTTCTCCTGGAAAGAAATTTCTTAATTCTTCCCAGGCAGCATCATTTTGACGTCTGTAGAAGGCCAGCTCATGCTGGCTTGGTGGCTGACCCTGAGAGATACAAGAGAAAAGCTTGTCTAGCCTGGTAGCTGACCCGGAGGAATGCAGGAGAGAACCTCTGCTTCTTTAAGCCACCATGTGGTGGTTTGTTAAGTACTGATAAAGAGCTATTGCTGGTACTCACACATTTGTTGAGAGAAACTACTTTGAGTTTATGAGATATGAAGTCAGGATAGTTGAAAGAAAGGAGCTGGAAATCTCACAATTTCCACAAAGGATAAACTGCACAAAGGATAGCTAAACGCAAAAACCAAAGAGGAAAATGAAACGGAACCTCAACTAAACTTGCATTTGACGGAGAACCTATGCATAGATGTCAGAAGATGCTTGGCTCCTACATATGCTGAGGAAATACCATTAACACCCTGTGCTCATGAACACTTTTAATTATGGAACAGAAGAACCCATTTTGCAATGGCTTTGGTTTTGGCTTCTCAATTTTTACAAAGCTGAGAAATTAGATTCAAATTTTAAGCTCACTTAAAATTTGAAATTAGGGTTTTTCCCCAACTGGCAATGTTTAGGCAAGCACTCTTTTCTATCCGAATCCCACATGGGTAGCACCCATAGCGAAGTCTGCCTCAGGGTCACAGGGGTCCGCCATCTCCTCTCTATAGTGTGCTAAGTTGCTTCACACTGGTGCTCAGAAGTTTAAGAATAGAAGATGTGTTTTGCATCTATTTCCAGCTCACTGAGGTTTTATCAGGATAGAACTCCACCGGGATCCCAGCAAGAGCTGTAGACTAAGAACTGAGAAGGCAACATTGTCCGTGCAAAGGAGTTCCTAGTTGACTACTTCCTCTAACGCTGGTTCTTTTTGTCCTCTAGTCATACAGCGTATGATGCAGAGTACACACACATCTCCATGCTTTATCTTTAATATCCCCATCATTATCTTTCAGAGTTATGTCACCCACTTTGTCTACACTGTTGAGTCCATTTTCAATCTAAGTGTTTCCAAATGACTTTACTGGTCGTGCATTGAGTCAGTGTGATAAGCCATTATCATAATATCCATGGTTGGATATATTGTTTTCATTATGAACTATTGCTATCTACAGACCACTTGGATTTTTCAAAACTTAAACAGAACACTGGGGATGCTACTGAGAGAAACATCTTAACATGTTACCTAGAAAGCCAGCTCACCGAATATCTTTAGTGTCGTGATCGATAAATAATACATAAGCTATTCTAACGGTCAGTGTATTTATCAACCCGACAAAATCTAGATTCACCACATAGATGGGCCTCTGAGCTTGCCTGGTAGGGGAGCTGTCTAGCTACATTATTTGATGTGGAAAGACCTATTTTAATATGAGCTGAACCAGCATTGCTTAGGTGGAGAAAGAGAGCTAAGAAGAAAGCATGTTTTTATTCATTGCTGACTGTGGACTCGGTGTCCACAGTCCACATCAAGTTCCTGCTATTGTGACTTCCCTACCACAATGCCCTGACATGTGAAACTGGGAGCTCAAGGAACCCTCTCTCCCTTCAGCTCTTTTAATCACACCCTCTTATCATAGCACCAAGAAAAGAAACTAAGTTACTTATTCTTTCAATGTGTAATGTGTGAGTTATTGTGGTATACAAAGGTAACTCTGCTGAACAGGTAGAAGTAGAAGGATCTCACGGGAGGCAAGCCTGGGTTATCAGTTTGGGCTGGAAAGATGGCTAAGCTGTAAAGACTCGCTGTTCTTCCAGAGGATGGGAGTTCAATTCCCAGTAATCATGTTAGATCGCTTATAACCAACTGCAACTTCAGCTCTAGGGTATCCACACCTTCTTTTGGCCTCCATATACACCTGCACACACACACACACATTGAAAACACTTGCACAGGCACATACACATGACATAATTAAAAATCAGATGAATCTTTAAAAGATATAATTGCTCATTCAGGAAGCATGCCAAGTTACCTGATTACATGTCCTTATTGCCATGCAGTGATCCGACGACTTGTATTTACATGCAGAGTGAAGAGGGACTTTTACCCATTAACTTCTCAGCAAATGGTTCCCAGGAATACTTGTACTTAAAATGCATTATCATCATCGTCGTCGTCATCATCGTCGTCATCATCGTCATCAGTACAAAATTCACAATTTTGGGAAATTCATATATATTTATTAGAGACAGAGAGATGGATTGAGAGCCATACAGATTCCTTGTCTATTACTAAAAATGTCCCAGAATAGAATTAGAAGAAAAGATCCCAAAATGTGTTCTCCAAATCTCTCTACTATATATGAAAGCAAGAAATTTTTAGTCTGATGGTGAACTGATCCTAGGCCTTTGGGATTCCTAAAAATCCTTCGGATTATTTTTAGACATACTACTTAGTGAATGTTAGGGAAATAAATATATAGAATGGTTTATTGGCAGTTTCTCTGCAAAACAGAATGGTATATAAAAATTTTGTCCTTTGAGCATAATCATAAACATTATGAAATGTATTTGAGATTATTCTTAGCAGATGCTTTTTGTCCATCAAATGATTTCATTATTCTATAGTAAATCCACTTTTCCCTAAAATACGAGGCAATTAGAACATCCATCAATCTCTAAGAAATTATAGATCAACTTTGCCTTTCCAATATTTCCTGTCAAAAAAACTCGATTTCTAAGCATTACTGAAAGTATGGGAATGTGAGTTGCTTTTGAGTTTCTGTCCAGCCTTGCTTCTCAAGCTGGTTACTCTAGTCTGAGGGAACTTTTCTCTTTGTCTTTCCCTTGACCCCTGCTAGGAATCAAACCTCCAGTTTCATGATAACAGGAATGCATACAGGGGTGGTGTCAGTTCCACTGGTGTCAATAAAATGGTTTTTATTTGGGCTACATCAGGACATACAACAATTAGATATCACTCTGGGGTGGAGTATATAATTTATTCTCTACCCTCTTACTTCAGCATACTTTCTGGAAGTGATGCTAATTTCTACCCAGAGAGCTGTGATAAATCGTGCTGATTCCTTATTATTTTAATTATACGAGAGAAGTCCTTCGAAACCCCTCCACTCCATAATAAAACTGCCCCAAAACTTTCTCAGAGAAAAATGAGTAGCTGATAAGTCAGCTCTATTATTACTCTATTCCAGAGGGCATGCCGTGATTGACAACCATGTAAAAAACTACAACAACAAAATCTTTCTTGTTGTTCCAGCAAGAGCAGGAATATGATTTATAAGGACACAAAAGTTCTGGCACCGAGAGTCCCCAGCCTCAGCACGTTTGTGCTACCCAAAGAGACAGGCTCTTCCTCATAGGTCTAGAAGATCCTACAAAGGTAGCACAAGACCCAGGGCATGTCTGACAGGTCCTGAATGGTTTTAGTGCAGGGCATGCACTGAGCCCTATGATGGTAAATTCATGTGGTATTAGTTTTCTTGGCAGGTTAGTATCTAATGCCACCCATACAGGAGGGGAACTTAACTTCTTGTAGTCAGTGGCTCTGTTGAGTCCTTAATGGGCTCCTAGATCCTGAAGACATTTTTTTCTGAAACAAATAGCATGCTTATTGTATTCTCACCTTCTTTTCAAGCCTTCTGTCCTCAAGAGTATCTTCCCAATAACAAAGAGAATGGGATCATTTCTCTTTGTTATCATAAAGTGATACAAAAAAGAAAAGTAAGGAAGCTAGTTCATTGCATATTTTCTGCATTCTAACATCAGAAACAAAGGGAAAGTACACTTTGGGTCCAGTTGACTTACTATGTGTGATCTTAAAATTATTGCTTTTAAAACCTCAAGTCACAATGCACATTGGATTATGTTTCCCCAGGAAATAATCTCAGGAGAGACTGCTATCCTGCTGTCAAGGAGAAATTGGTCACCATAATCATTTCTCTTCCCAGGATGGCATGACTGTTATTATTTCTTATTAACTGAACAAGATGACAATCACAGAGACGCATGGTTTAATACCCCTTAGGGTTGTATCACTTTAAACTTCCCATAGACAAAACAATCAAATGTATCAAAGATATCTTTCCCTCAACTTGTCGATTCACATTGGGAATGCATTTTAGTTAAGGATGTGAGGTTTCAGACCTTCGTAAAGTTAAAGCTTTGGTCATATCTTAGAAAACTCTAAGTAAGACCTTTAAAGTTACAGCAAAGTTATTTTCAAACTTTAGTCTAGCTATAGACCACTAGAGATGCTTGCTGAATGTATACATTGACCTCCAGTCCCCCAAACTGCAATAAAGGAAATGAAGCTAACCCCCCAAAAGCAAAAAAACAAACAAACCAGAAAGGACAGCAAAAGATAATCTAAAACAAATGGTGTCTACATGGACAGAATCATAGATACTTTGATTCAATAGATTTATTAATGGAATAATAATTTTTATATTTAAAGAACATGAGGGAAATTTTGATGAGTTAGTCTATGGAATTGTCTTTACAAAACAATCAAAGAAAAGATAGCTGGTGATCTTCAAAACCAAGTTTATTTATGTGATAGAACAATACCTATCTCATTTACAAAGTATAGTCAGGTTTTTTTGAAATGAGTCCAATTCAATATGAAAAAAAAATGAGGCAAAGGGGGTTAATTGACTGTGATAGTCAGTTTTCCATACAGTAACCAAATACCTGAGATAATCAAATTATAAAAGGAAAGGTTCGCTTTGGTTGATAGCTATGAAGATATTAGCCCATGTTTCACAGCTCTGTTGCTTTTGGGTTTAAGCAGGACAAGAAATATGTGTGAGAGTACATCTGTCCAACTGATGGCCAGGACAAAAAACAAAAACATAAATAAAAGCAGAAAAAACAAAAACAAACAAACAAACAAACCCTCAGATCCTAGGGATGTTCAGATTTCTTGATTTCCCAATAACTGCTGCCTATTAAAGGATCTACTACTTTCCAACAATGCCTCAGACTGGAGAACAAGACTGTAACACATGGGCCTCTAGGAGAATATTCTGGATCTTGAAGTTATCAATGGCCATCATATCTTCATTAAGTTTTGGCAATAGTTATTGAAATATATCTTGTAACAACAATTTGTCTGGAAAAGGTTTTATCTTATTTTTTACTTAGTTTTATTTAATATATTCCTTGTACCTTAGCAAATATTTTTAAAGTATGAATGTGTTTTAAAAATGAGTAATGACATTTACACAAGTTATTTATTCTGAGATTCACCGTGAATGTCCTGGGGAGAATATGTGAACACTTGTTAGGCCGTTTACTCTTCTTATTGTGGCTTTAATCATTTCCAAGGTGCAGTGTGTCTCAAGAAATGTTCAAATTTAATACTCTAAAACAGGAAAACGATCCACAGAAATGCAAAACTGCAGATAGCAGTATATTATTGAATCGGTTTCACACTTGAATTGGTGATGGTTCCCTTTAAAAGGAAAATGGCAGGTTCTAACAGCAGGCATCCTTCCCTTGCTCAGGTCTCATCCTGGTGGTGAGTTAGGGTGCTCTAGAGTGGTTGCTTAGTAGCAGGTTCAATATGATCTGCAGACAAAATTAATTAACAGATACTGAATTATTTCAGTAATTTTCTATTCCAATGACCTTATGGGCAGAAGAAAGGAGACCAGAATTTCTGAAGTCAAATTTCCTGTCCTATTATAGCATATAGTTCATATTGTTGTTCCTCCTATAGGGCTGATGCTCACAGCCATACAGTGGACTGAGCACAGCGTCCCCAATGAAGGAGCTGGAGAAAGTACCCAACGAGATGAATCCTGGCTTTGAGGGAGGGGATAGTACTTTATGTTAGATTCTGGTCTTTCCCGTGCCAGACTGGCCAGCAAGAACGACGCTGCAACAGGATCCTTCCGCACACGTTTATTGGGAGAGCTTGATTGCAGAGGTGAAGAGACCCCAAGCCCAGAACTGGTGCTGCTTATATAGGCCTAGGAGAGGCGTGTCTCACACCCGGATTGGTTGTGCTTGGGTTATGCTTTTCACCTCATTTGCTTGCCTACATCTGATTGGTTAACTTCTCTCTCATCTGTTTGGTTAACTTCTCTCTCATCTGATTGGTTAAGTTGTCTCTCATCTGATTGGTTAATTTTGGTTAATTCTCAAAACCTCATCTTGGCAAAAGAACTTTACTGCCTACGTATGCGTGGTGGCCAGCGGAAGCCAGCGCCACCCTGCAATGGCACATGTGGCTTCCCACATTCTGGTTTAGAATATATGTAATCACTGGAGAACCTTATCCCATCCCTACAAGTCACTGACATCTAAACTGTAACTTCATCTTCAAGAGCCCACCATCCTGTCTTACTGACAAGACAGCTTCAAGGTGATGTAGAGGCTGGGAGGACCCACAAATGCCACAGCATGAGGCCATTGCCACATTTCTTTAGCTGTGAAGTGAGTTCCTGGGCCAGATGTAGTACTATGTGGAATGCAATGATGGTGGACAACACATTCTGTAATTAAACCTGTTGATGGTAATTTTTACAACAGCATTATGCACAGGAAAGATAAATCCATATACCGAATAAATGTCTGTTCCAGTGGTGAGGAAATGGTGCATAATGGAGTCAATTTGTCACCAGGTTACTGGCTGGTCACCATTAGAGAAAGATGCTGGTTTATGGCCTCAGTGCTGGCCTTTGCTTCTGAAAGACTTGATACTAATTAATAGTCATGGCCAAGCCAACTTTGGTGAGTGGAAATGTACATCACAAAGCCAGTGCACAGCCTCCATTCCTGTCCTGACTGCTCATACTATTCATAAGCCCATTGGACAACGATGAGGAGAAGTTAACTACTCCCCAAACAATAGGTCTTCCTGGATACTTTGTTATTGAAACTGTCCTCTGCTGTGGTCATGGTTTGCAAGAATTCACTTAAGTACAAGTTGTCCCCACATCCTTTTCCATATGGAGAGGTCTCCCCACATATCTCTTCCCCGAATATCTTTTTCATTAATTCTTCAATCATGCTCTTTTCCAGTTCCCTGTCACACAACTAGCCATCCCCATTCCAAGCAAAAATTAGAACCTGTGCCCTGCTGGACGTTCTGCTCATTGTTAGATGTCCTCTCATAGTTCATTTTTAACTAATGTTCCAGAAAGACAACTGTAACTATAATGTTGTGTTGTCTATGTTTGGCTCGTGCTGGCATAGCATGTAGAACCATCTGTAAGTTCAGCCTCCGTTTTCTGTCATAGTCAACATATCATAGAGCATACGCACTGTCATCAGTACATGCTTTAAGACAGAAGGAAACATAGGAAGAGTATGAAACAGCAGATTTGGGCCATTTAGTAAGTAATTTGCTTTTGTCTTAAAGACTTGATGAGGCCCAATATATATATATGTATATGTATATGTATATGTATATGTATATGTATATGTATATGTATATGTATATGTATATGTATATGTATATGTATATGTATATGTATATGTATATGTATATGTATATGTATATGTATATGTATATGTATATGTATATGATGTATATGATGTATATGATGTATATGATGTATATGATGTATATGATGTATATGATGTATATGATGTATATGATGTATATGATGTATATGATGTATATGATGTATATGATGTATATGATGTATATGATGTATATGATGTATATGATGTATATGATGTATATGATGTATATGTATATGTATATATATATGTATAACCTTCCATTTGCTCAAGGCTTGTGAATGTATAACTGTATGGTTTGATGGGTCGGTCAGACAGAACCCAGTTAATGTTGGGAAACCCAGATCACATGGTAAGTTGATAGCACAATGTCAAGTATTTAGTTAGCACTTAGGTTCAAAGGTCAGCCAAGAGCTGTCTCTCATAGGCCATAGTTGTCTGCAAATGATGGGATGGCCTTGTGCCCAAATCTACATGCCTTCTCTGTGATTCACCCAGACCAGGGATGATACCTTACTTTATCATACATCTAATTGATCAAAAAGCCCACCCAAGTGCCTTCCTTGCTGTAGCAATTTGGCACTTGCAGAAACTGAAGGTTGGTGTATCTATCTCTTAAATATTTCTCAACTATAAATACTGTATATTTTGTATTTATTTCTGAAAACTTCTTGAAGCTTATCATTCACTGCTCAGCAGTTATTAGGTGGGATTTACCTAATAACTTTGCCTTTGTAACATCTGGGCTGTTCAAGATAACTTGAGTTTTTGGGAGAAAGTCCACACATGTCACACCTGACTAACACAGTACATTTAAGTCTCTGGGCTGAGAGACTGGGGACATACCTGTCTTAGGCATCCGTTGTTTTTAGTGGAAAGGGTGGGGACAGAGGGACGAGACAAAACACCCATGTTTAGGACTTCTCGATAGTTCATTATGACAGAGAGTGTCTGGGGCAAGACTCCAGTGACATTCATCTTGATAATAATATATAATACTAAGATCCTTGACATCTATCCATGAAGGGACAGGTGATGTCTTAAGTAACCTAAAGTACTGTACTGGCTGGTTTTGTGTGTCAACTTGGAGTTGTCACAGAGAAAGGAGCTTCCCTTGAGGAAATGCCTCCATGAGATCCAGTTGTAAGGCATTTTCTTATTTAGTGATCAAGGGTGGCAGGGCCCATTTTGAGTGGTGTCATTCTGGGTCTGGTATTCCTGGGTCCTATAAGAAAGCAAGATGAGCAAGTCAGATCAAGAATCCAGTGAGCACCACCCCTCCATGGCCTCTGCATCAGCTCCTGCCTTCAGGTTCCAACCCTGTGTGAGTCTCTGTCCTGACATCCTTTGATGATGACCAGCAATGTGGAAGTGTAAGCTGAATAAACCCTTTCCTTCCCAACTTGCTTCTTAGTTATGATGTTTTGTTCAGGAATAGAAACCCTGACTAGGACAGGTATGGAAGAAGATGAATTACTAACTGGACTAGAGGCTCTCTTGGTTCTCCACGCCTTGATTTAAACACGTATCTCAGGATGATGGAATGATTTTTTTACACTTTTTCCAAAAGTTCCCAGTCAATGAATAATCAACAAGCAATAGAACTTTGCAGTTATGGAGAACTAGGTACTGACAGCTTATGGCTATCAGCTTGATAAGTGGGTGACTTGACAGAATAGTCAGAGGCAAATATAACCTAGTTACATTCTTTGGTTTTGTTTTGCTTTTGACCAAAGGCTAAGAGTCTCAGTACAGTGTGTGAAAATGTATACATGAATTTTTACATAGCAAAGAATTCTTAAACACAGTAAGTACCCTACAGAGAATGTTCCAGAGTATTTGCATAGTCGTTTTCATGGAATCAACCCACAATATAATGCATATACATTGTGTGAGTGTTTGCTTTAGAATCTGGGTCTCCAAACTGAATTCTTCTAGTGATGAATGAAAAGAAATAAAATCTCTTGAATTATTGCTCAGTGTCAATGGTCTATCCATCTATGAAGATACAGTTTGTCAGGGAGGAAGGACAAGGAGCAAGGAAATATGCCTTGCTTGTTCCTGTCATGTTCTCTAAACCACAAGACTATCCTTATAGAATCTTTCAATGGAGAGGAATTAGAAATTGTATATATAAGGGAAAATGAAGGTTAAGGAATGAATTATTTATCTTGCTATAGCATTCGTTTGACAGTAAAGAGAAAACAAACAGACACAAGTCGCCAAATTCCAGTCATTTCATGGAGATAGCTGATCATGTGTCTACATTTGCTGTGAAAGAGACCTAAATATTCCTTTAAAGATCTTAAGGACACAAACTTATGCTTTAAAATCTTAGTAAAATATATACTAAGAGATAAAGTAAAACTCGTCTCTTTGAATCAACCTTTAGTCAAGCATTTCCTCAAAACTTCCTTTTTTTGAGAAAATTCTTTGCCACACTCCCTGGAATACTGCTGTTTTGTTGTGAGATACAATCAACCCCCAAGCTCCTCAAATAGTGTTTTCCCTTAAGTTGCCATTGGCTTGGTTACTTCTGGCCAGGAACTGTGTATTGCAGTCTGTGAAGATACCTGTGTTCGTCGTGACTTCTATAAAGTTGCTTTCTACACTGGGTCACTTGGTTCCTCTTTCTTACCTGCCCAGTCTTTCCAACCATTACAAAGCAAGGATCGCATCATATGACTCCCTTGTTTGCTACACCTCCCTTCTGGATCTACTTTTTAATGTTACATGGTTTCCTGCTTTGACATTATTTTCTGTTGCCTCAGTATATATATATATGTAGTCTTTCCAAATAAATTTTAAGTTCGCAGATAGAAATAATAATGGCCTTTTGTTTTTCAAATAATCTTTACCAAAACTGAGATTAAGGCATAAATACATTATCAAAGAGCAAAGTAGCATTTTTGAGCATATGTCATTGTCTTAGGGACGACTTAGAGCACATTTTAAATGGAATATTTGAGAAAAATACATGAACTAGGATATTCATGTACTTGGTTGGGGGACTTACTTAAATATCTGTACTCAAAACATTGTCATTGTGTCGTGGTGTTCTCTGGAAAGCACTTGGGAAAGAAGAAATGCATAACAGAAATTACGATATGTTTCCTAGACAGACATCGGTGTATCAATCGTTGCCAACCCAATCCATTGCTCACCAAACGGCCAGGAAGATGACAGCACAGAGGAGGAGAGCTAGGGATGAGAAGGGCAATGAGGTGGAAGGAGCTGCAGCTGTTTCATTTCATCCATTCACCGAGTTCTCTGTAAGTATTGGTAGGGCTCACAAAGTGGTCTGAGGCATCTCTGTAAATTAAAATGACTGTGCATATCCTGGCAAGAATAGCAGGGCCATGGTGTCACGAAATGCAGTGACATCATACGCCGTGTGAGCTTTCCCTGTGGCTCATCTCACCAACTCCCTGTTCATCTGCTTCGAGACGTTTGGATGTGTGTTTTAAGGGAGCCAGTACTTTCACTGACAGAATATTCCATGACCTTTTGAGGTTTATCCATCCACAACTTCCTTCTTGCCATGAGCAACCATGGCTGGTTTACATGAGGACTGGGAGGTTTCTTTGAGGTTTTGCTTCTGGTTTGCACTGAGGTTCCACAGGGGGCGCGTGGGGTGGGGGCAGATAGATGTCTTTCTGTAGGACTGAAATGACGGATCAGAGTTTTAGTGCTGCCCTTCCTATATTTGCATATTAATTACTTGCATCAAGTTTTATTATTATATCACCTGATTCGGAATTCTGACTAATTAATTTCACCTGGAATTGCAAGCAGACGTATGAAAAATCACACTTGGCCGTTTGTAGAGACCAGCTGTGTATTAAAAATATCTGATCCCCATCTGTAGGATTAAAAAGAGAGAGGGAAAACAGCTGATTGTAAAAGTCACTTTTCCTTGTGCCCTGAAGGTATTACTGTTGGCAGATATCCCTCAGTGCTCAGCCTCTTCCGAACATTAACCCAGAAGTTGACTGTGAGCATCAATTGGTGGGATGACTTCACTTTCCATGATTTTGGTTTTAATTTGCAGTGATGCTAATGCGGTTGGGTTTCCCCCTCCCCCTTTATGCACGCACTCATTGCCTTCGATTCCAGCCTGAATCACACACAGCCAACTTCATTTGGACCGCAAATTGCTTTGGCCTCACTGGCACTGGGAAGTGATAAACAAAAATCTGAGAGAGCCGGGCTAGGATGACAAATCCAACCCCCAGCATCAAATGTGGCCGCTTAGAACTGCAACCAGATCCTATAGCAGGACCCAAATGCACACGCATGCTCTGCTTTCTGCCTGCTCCGTGTCTTGCTATTCTTTCCGTTGCATTCTTTGTCTGCCCTGACAACAGATGGTGTTTTAATAAAGTCCAGTAGGAATAGGACTGTGGGTAAACATTGCAGGGTATGCCAATTCCATAATTGCTGGGGACTGATTCAGCCTCTTACCTGCTGCATCCAAATTGGGAGAGAACCAACTGCGCTTGCACCTACCGGCAGAGACCCGCTCGCCCGCAGCTGGGGTGTACTGCAACAGCCAGCCTCACTACGGAAGGTAAATCGCAGCTCCTGCCATGCTTCCTGGCACTGGGGCTGGAGGACGCTGCCATCTGGCTCACCATCAAACATGGCCATTGAATCTCTCAGAGATGAAATGGCTTTTGAGAAAAAGAAAAGAAAAGAAAAAAAAGGAAAAGAAAAGAGCTTGCTATTTAAAAGAAAAAATGGATACACATAAAACTTATTATCATTCTTTTTACAGGCACAGGCTATGCTAAAATCATACTCTGAGCTTACTTGGGCAGTGTCTAGCTGGTTGTTTCCTTGCTGATTCCCACGCTCAAAGGGATTTATAGCCTAAACCTATTATGTGCTAATGGAAACTTAAATTCATTGGATCTGGCCAAGAAAATGCATGCTCTCATTTGTTGGCCTCACTGGGGAAGAGTAACGAGTTTTGGCTATCTATCTGAGCTCCTTTAGTTGTCTTGTTTCTTTGCATAGCATAGAAAGAGATTTTCAACTCTTTCAGAGACTTATTCATAAAAGGACGCAGGCAAAGCAAATGAAAGTGATGTCCAAATGCTTATCATTTTCTCCTTCCCCCAAAGTCCCCTCAAACTACTGAATAACCAGAGGCTTTAGAAAAATCAAGTGGCTTTGGCTGTCAGGAAGAGACAAAGTCAGAACATATTCATGTTGTAAGGAAGCCACCGGCATGCAGTATTTACCCAGGGATCATGTTTTAAGTGACATGCAGTTTCTTCAGATATGGTTATTTTCAACAGAGTTCTCTGAACAGTTTTTGTCTTGTCTTCCATTAGAAAGGCAAACAGAGAAGTCAAAATCAACTGCAGAGCAGCTTGGGAAGTGGGGTAAAGGTCACTATCTGCCAGCTGGCTTACACACCTAAAGAGGTCTTCTGTCTCTTACTTTACCTGTTGTCTGTTCAAGAAAATAAAACTAGCTGGTAAGACTAGAGCATGATAGCTCAGGACAGCTTCCTTTTCCTTCAGTTGAGTATGTTAACACCCAGAGAGGATGAGTATTTTTATTATATTCATTTTCACAGGCTTTTAGACATAATGATTCAATTCTTAAATTTTTTGTGTTGTATATGAAGCGTGTGTGTGTGTACGTGTGTGTGTGTACATGTGTCTGTGTATCTGTGTCTGAATGCAGGCACACACAAGTCATAGCTCATGTATGAAAGTCAGGGAGTAACAGTGGGTATAGATACCTTGTTTAAGAGAATTTGTGGGTTGTTGATTTGTTGTTGTTTGTCTCTGTACTCCAGGCTTCCTGGCCTGTGGTCTTTCATGTAACCTCCATATCTGCCTCCACTCACAACACTGGAACAGTGGAGTTCCAATGTATACTACCACCCCAGGTTTTACATGGGTTATATGAATTCAAACTGTTACACATGCAGCCTACTACCTACAGAGTCATACTCAGACCCTCTGGGTTCTGTTTGTTTGTTTTTGTTTTTAAGATTTCAACATGTACAGGCAAAAATAGTATTCTTTAAATTACTTCACCCATTTTCTGTTCTTAATGACCATTGAACCACACCCAATTCTGACTGTTCTCTGTCTCTCTGTCTCTGTCCTTTCTCTCTCTCTCTCTCTCTCTCTCTCTCTTTCTCTCAGTGTGTGTGTGTGTGTGTGTGTGTGTGTGTGTACATCTCATTTATTTTTCTCTTTCTGGTTCATTTGAAACACAATTTGGATATATTATGCATTTAATATTTTACAATCTATTTAAAAAACATAAACTTGCAATATTAGCACAAGGAACAACTAGTAAGTTAACTAAAATTTGCCATTTTGTAAAGTTTCTACTATTCATTTGAGCTATAGTTTCAAAAACTATATAATGGTTTGAAGTTCTTTCAGGTGTGTCAGCTCTCTATTACTATTTATAATCTAATGCCAAGGAGGTCTACCTTGGCTTTGTCTCTTCCATCCTCAGAGCCAATATTGACATCACTTTGAATCCTCCTCTCTTCTCAACTTGTCTGTTTTCACAGACTCTCCTGTCGGCAAGTTTTAAATGTTTGCGATTTTACTAGACCCAGCCTGAATTCCCAGAATAACCCGCATCTCAAGACCCTTCCTCATATCTGCAGAGTCATCTTTGTTTAAGGTTGAAGCATGTTTTCAGGTCCCAGGATTCCAACATCCTATGGGGGAGGGGAAGGGAACATTCCCTTACATGATCATAGCAACATAATCAAAATTAGAATATATAGTAAAAAGCCTAATATGTGTTTGTTGTATATATATACACAAACACATATACACATACATATATATGTGATATATATATATATGTATATATATATATATATATATATATATATACACATATATATATATATATATAGTGGTGGCTTGAATGAGATGTCCCTACAGTCTTGAAGATTTGAATACTTGGTCTTGGTCCCCAGTTGGTGGTACTGTGTGGGCAAGTTTAGGAAGTATGGCCATGATGGAGGAAGTATGTCACTGGGCTAAGACTTGCAGGTTTCCAAAGCTATGTGCCGTTTGAAGACTGAAGATGTGAACACTTAGCTGTCCCTACCACCATCCCTGGCTGCGGCCATGATCCCCTTTTCTGTGATGGATTCTTTCTCCTTTGTCACTGTAATCTCAAAACAAACTTTTCCTTCTGTAAGTTGCCTTGGTCATGATGTTTGAATCACAACATTGCACAGATTCCCCTAAATTCACCCAATAACTAGATCTAATTCAGCATACAAATCCCATGTATAGATATGATGGCTAATATTAACTGTCAACTGGACAACTTGAGGACAAACCTCTGGACCAAACATAACAACACAACATAGTTTTCTAGATTAAGTTAGCCTCTGGGCACATCTGTAAATGATTGATTTAAATTAATTGAGGTTTGAATAATCCTCTTAATTGTAGAAAGCCCTATCCCATGCATTGGGATCCTTGCCTGAATGGGAAAAAAAGGTGCTAAAAAATAGATTTCATCCCTCTCTGCTTCGTAATTATGAATGCAATGTAATCAGCTGCCTCACTCCCACACGGTCAAGCCCCCCACCATGATAGATTGTGTGCCGTAGAACCGTAAGCCAGAATAAAACCTCCATCGCATAACTTTTATTGGGTGCTTTGTCACAGCTAGAGGATGGGTGACTACCACAACACACCATTGTCGTGAATCTTCGCTTTATTTTGAATTGTGGTCATTAGACTTTCCCTTCTTCGATCCTTTGGCATTTGGAAGTTATGTACCCGCTGGACCCTCTATTTTATTTTTAAGTAAAATTATTTTCTGAGATCCTCATGGAAAGTTGAATCCTAGAATTATGTCAGAGATACAGAGGATACAGTTAGTCGAGGCTCCTTTGAGTCAAATTGCAACTTGATAACCAAATGAATATTAAGCATAGTATTGACCCTCTATCTTTAAAATAAAAACCTTGTGGGTTTTTTCATTAATGTTATTCAGAATATGAGTTTTTGACTGATATGGTGGTTAAATTTTTATGTCTTAGTATTGATAGACTCTGATACACAACATGAATATTATTAACCTGGGTGTGGCTCTCAAGGTGCTCTGTAGACATGATTAAAACTTAGAGTTAGCGGACTGCAACCTAAGGCGATTTAGTTGGGTCTCCTCTCATCATATGAAGGCTAAAAAGTGAAAGTGAGGCTTATTAGCAAGGGATAATTCAGTTTTAACATTAGAAGTCTTGGCTTAATTTAATTTAATTTTTAATTTTCAAGTCCCCAAACAGGTTTTGCCTTTCCTGATACCACAACTGCTTCATCTAGTTTCTTGGAACACATGCCTGTATAGAGTGATGTCTTACCAACTTTGTTTCTCTGGAGAACCCTGAGTGGTACAGCAGGTGTGGCAGAGGATAGATCCTGGACTTCTTGGGCCTCACACCAGGAGGCAGGTAACATCTGTTTGTCTCTGTACTGGAATCTTTACATGGATGGATGACTTAGTTCCTTTAACTCCTTTGGGAGCCACCAGGTCTCTTTATGTGAAGTTGCTGCTTTTCTCTTTGCAATTAAGTAAGGAATCTTCAAGGCTTTCACTGTCTGCTTGGAATATCCACATTAAACCATTCATCAAACTTTTGCTCATCGGTTCTGGCATTCACAGAGTTCCCCACCCCTTCATTTCTTCTATCTGAGTGAAAATGTTACTGTAAAACAGGATGCTTTTCGGTTCTTCTTCGAAGTGATCCCATCAGGGATTGAAAATCTCTCTGCACATAGGGTTCCTCTTTATGGTTCTAACTGGCAATGTGCTCTGGCCAGCTTGTTTACCCCTGAGATCCAAATATAAGCATCTCTATCCAAACCAGCGGCATACTGTCCATAGCATGAACTCCCTCACACTGAGAATATCTACACTCTTAAAACCATCACATGTTGCTACAGAGGCTTCGTTTTTCTTTTTATAGTGAGCAGCCATCTGCAACCCATTACCATCAATACTTATTTGACTATCAAGTTGCAATTTGACAAGGGAGTGCCCCACCCAGCTCCATCCTTTGTACCACTGACATAGATAGCTCCAGGATTCGCCATTCTGCGAGTGCTTCCTGACTTTCTGTCTCACCGTGATGTTCAACACTGCTCACTGTTGATACTTCCTCTGCACTAGCCCTGAATCTAATTTTCTTTTCAAGGGAATCTATTTTCCAATAGGAATAATATAATTCCCAGTTCCTTCAATACAGTTGAAAAATTTATAAAACTAATCCGTAGAAGCTACAGAGCAATTTCAAGACAATTCGGGATTGTCAGGTCCTATTGCTTCATATTGTATATCTACTGTGAAGGTGAAGGTGTCCTCAGAGACCAAAAGAGGGGGTTTAACTCCCTCAAACTAAAATTACAAGAAGATGTGAGCTAGCACTGTGGGTGATAGGAATGGAACCTAGGTTCTTTGTGAGAGCAGAAAGCACTCTTAACTGCTGAGCCATCTCTCTAGCCCTGAAAACTAATTCAAATTGTAAATTAGTTTTAATTCATAAAATTTTAAATAAATTCAAAGTTTGATTTTTTTGAGATTATAACATAATTACATTTATCCCTTCCCATTCCTCCTTCCAAACCTCATAATTGCCTGTCTGTTCACCTTTGAAGCTCATGGCTTCTTTGTTCTCTAATTGTTATTGCACACATATACATGAACATATACATTCCTAAATAGAACCTGTTCAGTTTGTATAATGATACATGCATATATGTTTTCATGGCTAGCCATTTGATACTTGACAACCAATTGATGTGGTCTTCCCTGGGAAAGACCACCTCCACAACCCACCCCCAGATGCCTTCAGTCACCTATAGTATACAAAATGCTGTAGTTTGATACTTTTTTGCAAAGGTGAAAGGTCCCATTCCCTACATCTCCACTGTCAGAGAACATTTGTATTTCACACAAATAATTTTTAGGGTCCTTTCAGAATTAATCTACACTTCCCAAGGCATCAATTTTGGATTTTTATGCTCTCATCAGATTTTGTCCACGGTTGAACTGTGAACAAATGTAATTGCTGATTTAGAGTATGTCCTGTTTCCTGAGTTAAACAACAAAACATCTGTGAGACAGGCTTGGTGCATGTGCATACATAAAGATGCTTTTTACTGTTGAGTAGTGTTCCTTACGTTAATACAACACAATCCTATGTGCTTTTCTGCTTGTTAGACTTTAGCAATTTTTAGGTCATGGCTATTACAAAAAGCTCTCATAAAAACTCTCATACACATGAGCATTTATTGTTATTTATTCTGAGAAAATACCAAGGAACAGAGTTTCTAGATCATATGTTTCACTAAAATTAGCATTGGAAGTAATTTTTCAGCATAAGAACTGCATCATACTTACCCCTCCCAATATTAAATAATAACTGACATGGGATTTACTCTCTTATGTTAAATAAGAAACTAATACCGATGTGTTATGAGATCAGGCATGTAGACTTAGACAGGTCATACTACAGTGGGGATTTGACTTCTTGAGTTTGAGAAGAGGAAGCAGATCATTGAGTGAATAATGGCCAAGTTGACACAGGGTGATGCTCACCTGCTATTTCAATGCTGAGAAAGCTGAGGCAGGAGGATTATAACTTCAAAGTAAGCCTGGGCTAGAGAGTCAGACATTTAAAAAAAAACCTTAAGGAAGGAAGGGAAGAAGGAAGAGGGAGGGAAGGAAAGAGAGGGAAGGAGGGGAAAAAGGAAGGAGAGGATAACACAATAGAAAGAAAAAGGTACAATGGCAAAAATATTCCACATTTGGTGACAAAACACAAATCCACAGATCTAAGTGGCTTACCATCCCCGAACCATAATGAACACAAAGGAAAATGTAGCCAAGCACAGAGAATCAATCAACAACAACAAAAAAATTAAACCTGAAAAGAAAAAAAAACCTTTAAATTCACAGTAAAAGAAAGATCTTTGTGCAGAAGAGCATTAAAAAATATATATATGTGACTTTCGCTTTTAGCCCAAGTTCGGAAACAATGCAGGTCCGTCTATGTGAGAAGCCAAATACTACTCACTCTGATGTCTTTACTTAGAAAGATGAATGTCTTTCAAAACGAAAAGAAAACCAGACTTTTCCGAAAAGAGCAAATCTGTTTGTTTTACTTGATTACAATTGGAATTTAGCTATAAACACTGCAGATTAATTTGATAGTTTTTTTTAAGTTCTGAAATAATGAGAAAAGTAGCTGGTAAAATAATGTCTATTGATAAGCACCCTAGGAGACACGCTGCTTTTAAATATCTACACCACATTACATGAGTCACCCTTAATTATTTCATATAGAGATACTCAGGAAAATCGTGGCAAAATGGTATAATAAATGGGCATATGACTTGGTGATCATTATCAACCACAAATAGGAATCAAGGGAGATTAAAAAGGTACAGGGTTTTTTTTGTTTTTGTTTTTGTTTTTTTCAATGACTTTCTCTAACAGGGTACCTCATAGAAGCCACTGTGTGTAGATGAATGACTCATACAACCTGTCTCATTTACATCCATATGAACAGACAAAAGAATTATCATTCTTGACAGAAAGAAAAAAAGAAAGGAAGGAGCAGACACAAATGCTGAGGACTGAGTGCTTGACTCTGCCAAGGTGTGTGTGTGTGTGTGTGTGTTTGTGTGCGAGGGAGCGCCACACCCATGCTAATAGGGCGTTTGTCAGAGTTTCAGAAAACAAGCAACAAGATACAAAGAGTATTGGAATAAGAAAAGAATAACATCCAGAAAGCCTGCACCCAGATTTAAATAGACTAAGGATATCCCTTTTTTATTTTGGAGCCTGTCATGTCTGAAAAAGTACGTTATCTAGATAATTCTGTAACTAACATACCAAGCTATGTTTTATTGAACATGTAATAGGACGTCCAAAGACCAATTGCTTTCCTTATAATGAAATAGTTACCCAGTAAATGATTAATCAACGAATGTTGTTGATTCTGGATAATCCACTAAGAAAGAATGTATTGAAAGAAAATGATAGGTTATTTTTAAATATTTGCAATATTACTTATAAGCATTTTAAGCCATTGAAAGCCTAAATGTATTAGTGGTTTCCAATCAGTAAATGAAGAATAACAGAAAAATATCAGCCCTTTCTGCTCTTCCCAGATTTCTCTGCAAGTGCCTAAAAACAGATATTAAAACTTTCACCATGCTATAACACAATTTTGTTGTTAACACTTCATATTCTTAGAGTATAAAAACTTTATATGTTTTTAAGCCATGTTTAATGTAATTAAATTTTGTGCCCACCTAATATCTTTCATAAGTTTTTTTTTTCTTACATGATGGTGTGCAAAACTGTTCTTTAATATTTGGCAAATATAATTAGTAAGACTGTCTAATAAGTTATACTGTTGGAATCACTCCTGATTCTGACTATTTCAGAATTTCCTACTTTGAATCTGCTCCTTTTAATCAGATGTTTTACACAATTAGATGAACTTGACCATTGCCTTGATTTGAGCACTGAATTCTGGGAGCTCACCATGTGGTCTTGTGATTTCTGCTCGCCTTGAGAATAGAGTTTCATGTCATCGTCCCAGCATCTGTGTCTGTTGACAGTTACAATAATGATATGTCAACATTTTATGAATAGTTACCTTTGAAAACCACTCACACTCCAGGATGAGGAGTTTTCAAATGCGTTAATGTGCCGCTGTCTGACAACAGTACAGACCCTGATAGAAAAACTGTTTTCTTTCTTCCATATTGACCTCTAGTGAGATGAGGGTTTTGCCAGTGTGGGATTTGGATGCCTGGCCCCTCTCTCCTCCAAAAGCCGGTGCTGATGGAAGGGGATGATGTATTGTCATTCATTTCTTACTTAGGTTCTTGATACCTTAAACAAAGACCAGGATTTACCAACCTCAGCCCCCCCCCCCCCCCCCCCCGTCACAAAGTTAGAAAATGCATCTTCCCTGAGAAATTTTCAAACTCTTCACAAGGACAATGAGATTGTGTAACAAAGTTGCGAAAACCATTTGGAATTTTCAGAACACCCTGTGGTTTTTGGAGCTGTGTGATGATATTTCATACTGAGATTTTCCTTATGAAATTAGTTACTGGTCTGTCTTTCTTTTTAAGGAATTAACACTTGTTAATACGATACTCATTTGCGTCTATCCTACCCCAAAAAAGTTTTCTTTTTTCCACTAGGCTTTTCATTGAGGCAGGCAGGAAAGAGAAAACATGGGTGCTAACTTACTGCTCCTGCTTAAACATGGCTGAAGACTGGAGCTAACAAATAGCAGACCAGTGAGGGTTTTAAGGTTTTCTAAATTTATTTGCCATTGGGGAGAACAATAAAAGTTGTTGATACATCTACATTATGTGGATGCTCAAATGATGAGTTGCCCTTCTCTTAATAAAAATCCCTACCCAGCGTCTCCCTGAGGGTTTGCCTCTTAGTTCCCACATCTCTTGTTTACATTTGCACAAGAGAAAGGAAGAACCCCTGTACACCTGAGAGATGACAGAAAGCATGCGCGTCAGAGGCTAAATGTTTCTCCGAAGGAGAAGAGAGGGAGAAGGCCAGAGAATAAATATTTGAAGAATTAATTCTGGATACTTTCAAAAATTAATGAAAACATGAAATCCCATTTCTAATAAGCTCAGAGAATATGATCCAAAATTAAAAGGGGGAAATAAGAAAGGTTGATAGAAGGGTCATGACTTGTAAATAACAGAGATAAGATAGAAATAGTAGAACTGTTTTTCTTTTCTATTCATCTATGAAACTTCTTTAGACAAAAGGGATAGCACTGGAGGTGAAACCCTGAATCTATTATGCTTAGAGCAGTAAGGAGAGGGGGAACAGATAGAAATGAAAATAAATATAATTATTCATTTATTTTTAATATTGTAGTAAGTATAAATTGTTACTTATAGTCTGATATAGTTGTCACTCGTGTTAATGCAGGAAAATTACTGTCAATACTCAGGCTTTTCAGTACACTCTAGAAATGAAATGGCTGATGAACACAGCAATAAAACTAAAGGGGACTATATGGGTGTCTCTAAGGCATGTGCGCTACAGACGAAGTGATGTCACAGACTCTGATTAACTAAAGATGTATTTCATGAGCTTGGCTTATAATATTCAATGCATGTTTCAAAGTTTGAAACAAGTTGAACCAGCAATGAAAATCAAGTGGCATGCTGAAAGATAGCTAATGAAGAAAAGTTACAAAACCATAACAAAGATATGATGGAACAATTAAAACAAAACCAAATAAACAAAAATAGTAACAATGTATCCTTTGGCCCACTGACAACAATAGCTAAACACAGCACCAGAATCAGAGCTATTGTAGGGAATAAATAAAGGAAAGGGGTACTTATGTCCCATCTAGAATGCCACTACCAAGAAATTAAAAGAGAGAATTTCAAAGCTCTGAAATGAAAGGCACATCGCTTTAGACCACACAACCATGGAAAGAGAAGTAAAAACACAAAGAGAACAACTCAGTACACAGCGAGCACGTGTTTTTGCATCTGTGCATCTGTGTGGACACCAGAGGACTGGGGCTGTCTTGCTTTGTCACTCCTTATCTAAGCCTCTCTGAGCAGAAAGCTCACTGTTTTAGCTAAGTGTCTGCGCAGTTAAACTTCTGAGATGCACTTTGCTCTGCTTTCTCCCTCCCCCCATCAGCACTGATGGTAGCAGTGTGCACAGACATGGCCATCTTTCACATGGAGACTGGAATCTGAACTCAGTCTTCACACCCATGCAGCAAGGACTCTCACCAAAACGAAATGTCTCTCGGCCCATAGAAAGAACAACTCTCTCCAGTGGCTGATATTCAATGGACAATACTGCGATATTCACGAAGAAAGCCTACAACTTACAATTCAGCGAAATAAGACACAGCATTTTTGATGGGCATCTAAAAAAAAAAAAAAACCAAGAAGTAAACAAAAAGCAGACAGCCAGTCCCTCAGTTTACAAAGCCCGACAATTTCAAGTAACTTTTCTACAGTCACTCTCCTACTTCGTGCTGACTTGCATACTTATTTGATCACTATCTGACATTCTACTTCATAGGATTGACTCTGTTGCCCGACCACGTTGGAAACCGAGCACAGCTGCTTAGTGAGTCCAAGCTATTGAATAATTGCGTTTTCACTAATTCAACAAAGAAAAACAAAGAGTAGAAAAATATCTCCAACTAGAGATCAAATGTTAAAGTGACCAGAGGAACTACTCGTGCTTTTCTGAAGGGAGAGAGAGACAGCCGATGGCCCCTTCCATGTTTCTGAGAAGTCAAACCTGTGGTAGTCACTCTGGAAAATGCTCTGGTGTCTTCTAGCCAAGTTAATGAGCCCATACTAGGGACTGTTCCAAAATTCAATAAAAACCATACAAAATTGCAAAGCAAAGCAAGCGGACAGGCACCAGGAGTACCGATCCACAAGCCACGGATTACCATTGAGGGTTTCCTTTTATGGGATTCGAGAGAAGGGAGAGTTTGGTTCCTAAGATGGCGGTACTGAGGAAGGACTGCTTTGAGTGACAGCTTGAATTCTATAACCATTTCTGGATTGCACATGTCCCTTCTCATAATGTATCCAATTTTAATCACATGCATACCTAATTATTGTAAGATTGTAAATAGGAGATTCATCTGGAGACAACAGTTTTGCGTTATGGTACCTGCATCTGAACCAGTTCAGGCTGGATTGCTCATTTTTCTCTACCCTGTCCCTGGGTACATTGGGGATGTTCTTGACTAGAACTATCGAAACTTAATGGTTGTTCCGGGAGGAGACCTTTATTCCATTGTTCAGTGTGGGGTTTTATGCAACTAACTCCTTACAGGTCCCAGATTGCTAAGAAATTGCTAGGTGCTTTGCTTAAAGAGTGGTGTGGGTGCATAGTCCATTCAGACAAACACCCTATGTGGCTAGTTACATTATTAGAAAAGGTGTGCGTATACATGCTCATGTGTTTTTGTGTGCGTCCTTGTGCGCCCGCGCACACACGCACACAACATGCACTTGTGGATGTAGCCCAAGGTAAGGATAGGTCCCAGAATGCTAAACTCTCACCTGTGCTCACTTCACCTCTAAGCATTTAAGGCAAAGGAATGAAAAACAGCACTTATTAAAAAGGACTGTTGTTTGAGTGATTACAATAGTTTTACCCATAGCCCTGAAAATGTAGAAATGCAACCTGTCACTTAATGTACAAAATGGTATGCAAGTGGTGGTGTGTCTACACAAGGACTCCAGTGTCAAAAAAATGAGAGAACTCTTGGTAGAGACAGTAGAGTGGGTGAAACTGAAATGCAGTGTTTTGAGTGAAAGAGAACACATGTAAGTTTTTTAAAGTTAAATATTGTGTTTTCCATATTTTTGAAAAGACAAACCAAAGGGAGATACAGGGATTCAACATTGAACATGAGACATAGGTCTAAGGTAGACTGATGACAAGGTATGACCGAGGACAAAATAAATGCTACATATATTATGGGTCACTGAACAGTTGCAAAGTAAAAGTGATAGCTCTTTATCCAGGACCTTATTTATGTATCTGCTAACTTTTTAGGTGTAAGAACATAAAGGGGAGCTATCCAGGTGCATTCTCTACCCACTCCCAAGAGGATCTCTTGGCAGAATCTGTTGTTCATCAAATCACCACACACATAAACACAGAATACTTAAAAGGCTACCATGGTGAGTTTACTTGGTTTGTCAGAATGGGTAGCAAGTAGCTTCACTTCTTGGAGAGGGGTGTGAATTGGAGACTCTCAGAAGGGAGACAATAGCTGGTCATTGCAAAATGTGCTCCATTCTGAAATACAGGTTAAGACCTCTAGAGTAGACCTGCCTCCTGCCTCCCTTCCTTGCCTGCTGGCTTAACTGGCACAAAGATTTTGGCATTTTCTTCATTTGATTATTAAATGTTTTCACTAAGTAACAAAATGCTGGGTTTCTTGAAGTGTGACCTTTGACTGTTTTCCCCCACTGTGTTCACTCAGGAAGATGACTCGGGAGGCACAGCCCTGAAGGACACACATGGAGCTGGTGGAGAGCCATGCTGTGCTCCAGACAGCAAGAACCACTATGGCTTTTAGAATCCCTGACTTAGGGAGACAACAGGCACATTGATTGTCCTCATGTCACAGTTGGATTGTGATCACAGGACCTTGAGAAAGGAAAGTTTAAATTAAGTGACCTTCACATATATACATAGGGGTCCCTAGTGCTCACTGACCTGGGCAGTTGTTTTGTTGTAAGCAGGAAAGGAAATGACACAGCATGTCTCAGAGAATGACTTCAATTTTGCCTTTGATAAATCTACTTATTTTCTTATTTTATTAAAGTTATTTACATGACTTGGCTGTATTTTTTCTTGTGAAATATAAAACATACTATTAAATTTACCAGCATCAAAGGAGAAATCACTCCTTTTGTCCATATTTATGCACAACAAATGAACATAATTTTGCAATCCCTCAAACCAGCTCCCAGAGAAAACCTGCTTTTCCCTTTCTATGGTGTGTTTAATTTCTTAAGTCAGTTCTTTGTAGGAAAATAACAACAAAACCATAGCCATTGACTCTGTTGGTGACAGTCAAATATCAGTGATTCTAAGGGAGACTGTGTGAGTGAGAGAGTTTTCTTAGCCCACAATTCTACCCCTGCCCTTTCCTTTTGCTGCGCACACATCTTCTCTATGAGAACAGTACATTAGATCGAATCCCTGCAAAGGTCCTTCATTTATAAAGTGACTTCAGACAATGGAGTGAAACCACAGATTTCTGCAGGGAAGATAACATGCAAATATGAAAGTGTTTAGCATGCCTTTCACATTCTGCTCCTTCGTTATTTTGACATCTGGGTCTGTAGCTCTTTTAGGAGGGCTTTGTCCTCCCAGGGTGTCTGGCTCCTAAAGATAGCAGAGGAACCTCCTAGAAATGTGCTTTTTTATGTACAGAAGCCAATCTAGCCCCTCACCTCCCTCAGCAGACTTCCTGAATCATTCTTTTACACCCCAGGACAATGTCCCTCTGCCCTAATTTTTCTGAGGAGGGTATTAGCCTTCTGTAACCAGTGCAAAAACATCCAGAAGCCTACATAAGGTAGTCAAATGAACCTATCCTTGCCCCTATAAGACAACTTTCCTTCCTCACTCATTCCTTCCTGCCCAAACCATATTTGAGGCTACTGACTACACCCCTTATAGCCAATAAACTCATGTGCCCTGCCCCAGTGTAAGCTTATACGGCGTGATATAGTGTGATGCTTTTTCTCTTCTTGGGAACTGTGAAAGACATCTCTCAATCAGTTATCTTCAACAGGCTTAATTCTAAGTCCTTCATTTAAAGACAATGTCACCTGAATAATTAGTACTAGACAGTATTGCTTCCATATGGCTGCGTGTTCAGCATCTTCTCACTGCCTCTTACCTACTACAGTCCAGAGTCCTCAAAGGACATTGACATTCCTGAACCACTGGGATTCATATATGTGAGTGCAGGCAAGGCTCAGAAGTCATGATGGCCACCTGCATGTTTGTGAGCCTAGGGAGCTAGAAATGTGACTTTATATTAAAAGTTATAGGGCTTGGGATGAGACTCTGATAATGCTATTCCTTCCTGAGACTAGGCATCAGGAGAGCCATGGGCACAAGTACTTTGGTCAAAGAACCTGGAGTCTGATGTTCAAGGACAGCAACAAATACGCCTCTTTGGAAGCTGATTCCTTGTTGAGATTCCTGCAGCACACGCCTCTTTTAAAATGGTGCCTCTTTCTCTTTTTTGCTCTTTCATTCTATCCCATGTGTGTATCCATCCACATTCAGTGTGTGTCCTCCTGATTCAGTTTGCTGAGTTACATACTATTCCCTTTTAGGAACGCCCCCATTAACACGCCCAGAAGTATGTACCACCAATTCACTAGCCTATCCTTTCTTCAGCCAACTTGATAGCAAAACATAACCTTCATAGATGTGAGGTTGGAAAAATCAATATTTTGTACATTCCAGGAAGTCCACTTCACGGTTGTCCTGTAGCAGAAAGAACAGGGCCACCTCTATGTAAATGTCAGGGCAGGGGGTGGGGGTGGGAGATGCAGCCCCAATAGCATCTCCTACAAGAGAACCTAATTGAAGACTGCCTGGGAGACCAAAGATTGCTGAAGGAAGACATTGCCAGTCAATCAGGAACTGCTGTCAGGAAGAAATGCTTTCTTAGGACCAATGGGGCATGGGTAGAGGGTATTAAAGGAGCTTGCAGCAGCATTTAGATGAGCTTGCTGTGGCATTTCTCAGTTGCTCCTGGAGTCTATGCCCTTGACTCAGTTGACTCTGCTCCACCTCACCCCCAACCCCCCAGGGCAGGTAGGGTCCCACGTCGAGTCGTTCAGGGCACAATCAGCATCCACCCAAGATAGCCAGTTTATTATAACCAGATTGCTACCATGGAGCTTCTTCTGCACTGTAAGTAATGCTGACACTGAGAAAGCAGAACCTCTATCCCAGGCGGAGGTTATTTAGCTGTGACCTCCTACTCCACAAAAAGTTGCACATCTTATAATGAAATCTAACATTTGGTTTTCAGCTCAATCTGCCCAGTGGGGGGAAAAAAACATTAAGACTTTTGAAGTATGGGGATGTCTGTCTTTACAGCACATCTGAAGCTGAAGATTATCAAATACTTTTTAGAAGGTTTCTAAAGCAGTTAATGGAACACACAACAGTCAGCTGGCATTTACTACTGATCAAGATCAGTCAAGGGTTAATGTCCACCTGCAGGTCATCCTCACCCACCCCTGAAGAGAGTCTCTGCAATTGTAACGGTATTGAAGATTAATGACCACCTGGCTCACAGCCAGCCAAAGCATCCTTGTTGCCAATAAGTAGTCCACCATTTCTAGAACCTCCTCTTTAAGGTCTGGGTGTGTTTTGATATTTCTAGTGCTGATTTTCATAGTCTTGGGATGCCCTGCACAAGCAGAAACTGAGCCATTAGCTCATATGTAGGTAGGTGGTTTCTTGGGGGAAGTGATTACAGGGCACAAGAGAGGAAACACAAGGGTTGAAATAGAAAGCCAAGAGATGCCACTTAGAACCTATTATGGAGCTGATCATTTCTGGGGTCAACTGCGATTTAATCACACTGGGAACCTCGGAGAAGCTATACTGAATCTGAGCTACTGTGGGATGGAAACTAGCACTATAGTGAGTACTCTAAAGTGAGCTTCTATACCAGATCTGAGCTATTGAGGGATGGAAAGTAGAGGAAGTCACCTATGGTACTCTTTTTCCATTACTATTGTCCCTCAGACAACTGTTCTCCATCACTTGTGTTAGTGTTTGTGTGACTACACTTACATTAACACAAGTGTAAATGCCTGCATGACTCTGACCACCTTGATGGCAAAAGCCAAGAACACATCTCAGGTGGGTGTGAAGTCCATAACTACTGTGGTAGTGACTGGTACCAGCTACTGGCTGGTAGGTTATATTTGACCCATTGGTAAAGTTGTGCTTTATATTTATATTTCTTTAGTGCATATTCATGAGAAGCCATGCAAATAAGAGCATGTTCCTTTATGCTTGTTTTCAAAGATCCATATTTTCAGTTCCTTATGTTCCTCCCAGTGTGAGAATTTGTATAAACATATTAGTGTGACTTGTGCGCCTTTCTATGTATGTAGGTCAGATTATTATTCTCTCGCTTCCAGACAAAAGGGATTAAATGGCCTTTGGAGCTAGCAGATAAAAGTCTAGTCTGTTCACTTGACAAATAAGGAGGGTGTAGTTCATCCTCTTCAAGCGATAACACATAATCTCAATTTAAATTTGTGTCAGTCCAAGAATGTATCTGTTGCCACTGGGCTTCCCACATGGTCTTTGCCCAGTGTCTTATACCACTGTTTTCAAACAGCGCATGATTTTTTATGGCCACACATAGTAAAGTATTGACATTGCTTAACTGTAATTTGCAAATAATAAAATGAGGATTGGTGAGTTTCCCCATAATGTGATTCTTATTGAGTTCACCGAGACAATCTCTCTGGGGTCCCAGCAAGGGGAATTTGGGGAATAGGCAAATATCTATGAACAGCTGTTCTTAGCAGGGGGATAAAAAATCTGAGAAACTAAACTCATTCCATCTTAAAATTAAATCTTTTTTTTTCTTCCAGGCTGTATAAACTAAGTATTCACGAGGAGATGAGCAATTCCATGGGGTTTCTCCCACCAATCCAGGCATGTTAGTAATACATTAGGATCCAATCACTTGAACTTATTTGCCCATGAGCAAGAACGTATCTGAAATATGTGCAATGTGCTTCTCTTCCTCGATCGTTGCTCTTTGTAAATGTCCTACTTGCAGCCCGCTTCCAAATCTACCTCCCACGCTGTCTGAATGTTCAACACCCAGCCACTCTAATTGTTCTTCCTTGAAACAAGGACTCTGTTCTCACAGCCTGTGACAAGATTTTATAAAATATTTAGGACGGGGTAAAGAAAATAGCTGGCTATTTTTCACAATTCCTGACACAATTTCCACAAGATTGTGATGACTGGTGGCCGCAGATTTTGCAATTCGTAACGAGTCATTCCCGAGTTTATGCTAATGGTATAAAAGGAGATGAACCCGTAGACACCTATGGAAGAGAAGGAGGCTATTTCAGAAAGCCAAGCACTTCAAGCACTTCCTTCGATGGTTCTTTCCTTACCCCAACCCCCCCAGTGGCTTATTCCACCTCTAAAGAGAGGACAGAACTGAAGGTTAAGTTCCAGCTACAGTTTAACAATTTGATCACTTGTGACTATATAATGAAACCCCAATACAACTCTAGACAATAACGCTTGAGATCCTTCATGGATGTCAGACATTTTGATGTGCTGGGATGACCCTGCACCACATATCCAGCCGGGCTCATGCATGGGACCCTTTCATGACTCTCCTTACCAGCATGGTTCATTGGGCCATTCCTTAATCACATTCTTCATTATAAAACTGACACTTTGAGTATCATCATATCTGGTGAGTTTGACAAGTAATTCAAGCAAATTATCTAACCCTGAAAGATGGCTTGCAGGAATGCTTCAGCTTATACTCAAGACTAGCATAAATGTGGGTGATTTAGGGATGCCTTGATTTGTGATTGGCAGACAAAATGGAGACAATGCTCTTTAATCTGTGACCTCATCACTGGCCCTACAGCAGGACACTCAGTAGGTGGCATAGAGCTGACATTGGTTTGTCCATCACAGATTCTACAAATTTTCTAATCAGACAAGACGGTGTCCTCAAATTTGTAATATTTAAGAAATCCTGTATGCCCAAACTTCTCAATGGAATCAAAACTTAGTTTTGCAATGCTCCTAAAATTTCCAGTCAGAGGTCTTCACTTTTGAGAAAATCGGGCAGGGCTGTGGTTCTTGCGATTGTGAACTATTGCTGCCCGTGACCTTCAGCTGAAGTGTTTCTCTTCTGCAAATGGATTCAAGTTGTCCCATTGGTGCGAGACCTATCTGCACAATTGTTGCCGTATCTTTATCTCTTTATACTGCTTTTGAAAAAAAATGCCAGTGACATAAGGTGTCTGTCAACTTTCTATCATAACAGAAGTTAAACACTTAATGGGAGGAAAGCTGTATTTTGGTGCAGATGCAGGGATTCACTCTGTGCTTGCTTTGGACCTGTGTGATGGTAAGTCCGTGCAGGGAGAACGAGGATGGAGGGTAGAAGCAAAGTCCTTAGTGTTATTCCTGATGATCAACTTCGCTCTGCTGTATCCCATCTCCTAAAGGTTACCCCACCTCTCAATAGTGCCATGTGTTGGTGGTTAACCTTTGAAAGCCGTGTCTGGGGGCACTCTTAGTAATTTCAAAAACATGGACAGGGACTTTGTCATAGGATTAGATTCTCAGAGACCTGAAATTGAGGCCTCAGTAGGTCCAGTGTCTGATAAACTTTTGCTGTCTAATGACATGTGACAATATTTTTTCCTTCCTTTTTCAGTTGGTAGAAGAAAAGGCAAAGGGAGTGAGCTAGTTCCCTGGAAACAGTTTGTAGTGCTATTAATCCCATTCATAAGGTTAGAGCTCTCAGAACTTATCACCATTCTAAAGATCTTGCCTCTCAGTGCTCTCAGGACAGATACTGGATTCTAGCAGGAAGCAGAATATACTCAAGCCATAGAAAATGGTGCTGAGTTTCTTGGGATAGTCTAGAAAGGAGCTTGATACTGATAGAATTTGCTGTTTTATGGCAAACTATTGAAAATCTGAATAATCATTAAGTTTAAATCTGGGCAATATCACTGATCTCTTGATTTTAGAAAATATTGAAACTGTTGTTTTATTGTGAAGTAATGGTGTAAAATTTACTATTAGAAGTATATAACAGGGGTTTTTTTATGTGAAGCATTTTTAAGTGTTACTTAGCCACTTGCATCTAGTCTTTCTGCTCAGATGCATGGCATACACGTTGGCTAGTGTTGCTGTTTTCATAAAGCTTGATATTTTATTCAGTTCTCTGTGTGTTATATATTGATGCTTTGTCTATTGGTCAATTGGCGAGGACATTCTTGCATCCTGTAGGCTACCTTTCCACTCTGTTATTGGACAATTTCCCTTTCTAAACAGAGAAGACTTTTAATTTCACAGACAGACTCCCATAGTGTCAAGTTATCCTACAGAGCCATAGTAATCAAAGCTGGGTGCTGGAGAATCTAGGTATCCACATCTGAAGGAGGAAGCTAGATCTCTCTCTCTCTCTCTCTCTCTCTCTCTCTCTCTCTCTCTCTCTCTCTCTCTCTCTCTCTCTGCACAAGATTCAGCTCCAAGCATAGTGAAGCACTCAGTGTAAAGCCTGAAACATTGAGACCGCTAGAGGAAAAGGCAAATGATATACTACAAGGTAGAGGTGTAGGTGAGGGGCTTTTAAACACGCTTTTAGTTACTTAGAAAATAAGTTTAAAAATTACGTTGTTTGATTGTTTTGAGCCCTTCGCATGAGTGTTTGCTTACAAAATACATGGTCCTATGCAGGCTTTTAGTTGAGCGTGGGAAGATTCAAGCATAGATTTTGTGTGTACACAGGGAGTAGAAGGCTTTCAGTGAGCGGATTGCTGTGTAACTGGGGGCTGACTCCTCTGTACAGTTCATTTCCTCCTTTCAAGTTTGAAGTGCTGGTAACTTTGGACTAGCCCATGTCTGCTCCACCATGTGAGAGGTCTTGGAGTAAGGGGCTTGTTCATTCGTTTATGAGATCTACAAATGAAGTCACTATGGTTCAAACTGAAATATAGTTAGTATCTGACTTAAAGAATGAAGTATTTCACTTTTAAGCCAGTGTTATTTTAAATGAGATTTTAGTGTCTTCAACTGAAGCTATAATGAGAAGAAGTGGTCTCAAGGTATAACAAAGAAAGAGACTTCATGGGAAACACTATTCTTATTATTTGAATATATCGTGGTGAAATATTTTGGATATCCTGAAATGTCCCCAAAGTGTTTTCCAACATAAACCTATGCTTAGAACATTAGAAGTTCTTATCTTTTGTCTTTTGTACTTCTGTTTGTCTTCTGAAAATTTGTTCTAGATTGAGTGAGCAGAGTTTATATTTAGGGATGATACCTCCTTGCATAGTAGATGATACCTTCACTTTTTGATGCAATAAAGGCTAGGGAGATTTATTAGCAACTCATTTAAATGGTTGGGGGCCAGCCTGGACTACAGAGCTAATTCAAGGACAGCCAAAGATACCAGAGCAAGAGGAGAGAGGCATTTCTTAAGCAAGACATTTAATGGTGATGTAGTCACTGTGTGAATAGCACATATCTCAGTGCTCCTCCATATAACCACGAGGGAACTGGAATTCAGTGAGACATACAGGAGGATATATACATATAGGGGTGTCAATTTTTTTCTGATGAGCCTTGCCAGGTCCGAAAAATACTTCCTGTTTTCATTCTATGTTGCCCATATCCCTGATAATAGGCTTTCAGATTTTACACCAAGCAAGGCGAGAAATAGCTGAAGAGTGTGGGACAAAGGGGAGCCAGGCTCCACAGTGCTGTAGAGCACTTTGGGTTCCAGCTGTGACTAGACAGAGAAGTTGCTGGCAGAAGCAGATGTGATGGTTTGTATATTCTTGGGCCAGGGAGTGGCACCATTTGGAGGTGTGACCTGGTTGGAGTAGGTGTGTCACTGTGGGTGTGGGCTTAAGATTCTCACCCTAGTTGCCTGGAAGTCAGTCTTCCACTAGCAGCCTTTGGATGAAGATGTAGAACTCTCAGCTCTGCCTGTGCCATGCCTGCCTGGATACTGCTGTGCTCCCTCTTTGATGATAATGGACTGAACCACTGAACCTGTAAACCAACCTGTAAACCTGTAAACAACAATTAAATGTTGTTTTTTATAAGACTTGCCTTGGTCATGGTGTCTGTTCACAGCAGTAAAACCCTAACTAAGACAGTAATTGGTACCAGGGACTCCTGTATTGCTGTGATAGTCCTGACCACACTTTTATTTGAAAGAATGTGGATTTGGGGACTTTGGATTTGGAATGCAGTGGAATGCTTTAAATGGGGCTTAATGGGTCATCCTAGTAGGAATATGGAAGACTTTGTTGCTGGGAGTAATTTGAACTGTGTTGACCTTGCCCAAGAGATTTCAAAGGACAATAATTTCAGAATGTGGCATAAAGACTGTTTTTGTGGTATTTTGGTGAAGAATGTGGCCACGTTTTGCCTTTGTCTGAAAAGTCTGCCTGAGGCTAAGGTGAAGAGACTCAGATTAATTGAATTGACAAAGGAAGTTTCGAAAAAGCCCAGCAGAGACTTTGTTCTCTGGTTAAGTTTTATGAAGAGAAGTTTGAACAAGCATAGCAAGCTTAGAAAGGAAAAATATAAAATATATGGTTCATATAAAATATATGGTTTGAGTATTAAAGAGGTACCAGGAAGTGAAATGGAGCAAAATCCTGTGTTCTAGGAGATAACAGATTAAGGGAGTGGGACTTTGGGGCAAGATCCCACCCAGCTAAATTTATATCCAGGCATGGTAATACACACCTTTAATCTCAAGAGATGGGCATGCTGGTCTCTGCATTCAAGGTCAATCTACAGAACAAGATCCAGAACAGCCAATCTTAGGTAGTGAAGGAGTTGGAGAACAGAAAGCTGGTGATAATGTAATAGAAAAAGGAGACCATGTTCCAGCTCCTGCAAGCAGCAGAACTCTGCAGTTTCAGCCATGTGGCTCTGGCTTTAGAGTGAATAATAGAAGGGACTCCTTGGACAATTGATGCTGGTTAGCTGGAGCTAAGAAATTAGCAGTGATTAAGAAGAGACCAGAGTCACTGAGGTGAAATCTTCTAGGAATTGTTTTCTGCGAGTACATAGAAGCTGTGTTCCAGAGATAGCCAAGATTGTACCTCCCTCTGCAGCTGTACTTGGTAATGGGAAAGAGTCACTAAGGTGGTACTGGTTTTGAAAGCATGAAGGGGTTATGAAAATCAGCTGAGGCTTGGCACTGTTAGAGGAAGGCCATTGGTGAAGGTGCAACCTCAGCTGTAGTTGATGGCTCAGTACTGAAGGGGTCATGCAAAGGATTTGTGGCTTGGCACCATGAAGAGAGCCTATGAGAGGCTATTGGTGAAGCTTAGTTGGAGTGGAACACCCCAGTGTATTGGAGATGTCAGTACCATGGGATGATCACCAAGAACAGCAACCATAGTGGAGTGGATCAACCTGAGCTTAGAGTGCTACAGAGAGCAGAGCTGAAGTGATGCCAGCCCTTAGGAGGAGCCCAAAAGATCAAGTGGAATCCCAGACACTGAAACAAGAAGCTGTAACATTGAAATTGCCTTGGAGACCCAAAGATGTTAAAGATGCCAGAGCCATGGGATACATTCTGAGAAAAGCTGCTAACAGGGAGTGGAACCAGCCCAGGAGAAATCAATTTATTTCAGTCAACAAGATGAAAACGGAGTGGAGATCTGAAGACTGCTTTGACATCAGCCACGGAGATGCAGATTTTGGAGTTTACCCAGCTGGTTTCCTGTCTTTCTTTGGGGATTACAGTTAAGTGATTGAATGAATCTCAGAAGGGACCTTGAACTTTGGACTTCTAATACTGTTGAGACTGCTATAGACTATGAGGACTTTAAAAGTTGGACTAAATGAATTTTGCATTATGCTATCCTTAAGTATGGCCTCCCATATACTCATGTGTTTGAACAAGTCTATGGAGTCCAGAGAGTGGAATATGATGGTTTGTATATTCTTGGGCCAGGGAGTGGCACCATTTGGAGGTATGACCTGGTTGGAATAGGTGTGACCTGGTTAGAGTAGGTGTGTCACTGTGGGTGTGGGCTTAAGATTCTCACCCTAGTTGCCTGGAAGTCAGTCTTCCACTAGCAGCCTTTGGATGAAGATGTAGAACTCTCAGCTCTGCCTGTGCCATGCCTGCCTGGATTCTACTGTGCTCCCTCTTTAATGATAATGGACTGAACCACTGAACCTGTAAGCCAGCTTCAATTAAATGTTGTTTTTTATAAGACTTGCCTTGGTCATGGTGTCTGTTCACAGCAGTAAAACCCTAACTAAGACAGCAGATAAGCCAGCCTCGAGGTGATTTGCCATACAGACAAAGGACAGCTTTGACAGCATCATAAAGTCAGGAGTTACAGAGACAAGGTCTAAAGCTTTCCTATTCTTAAGAACCTTGTTTGCTGTTTTGTCCAATGAACAGTGTTCTTTGCTTTACAGAAGCTTTTCAGTTTCATGAGGTCCAATTTATTATTTGTTGATCTTAGTGCCTGAGCTGTTGGTGTTCTGTTCAGAAAGTTGTCTCCTGTGCCAATGAGTTCAAGGCTATTCCCCTCTTTCAGTTCTATTAGATTTAGTATTATAGTGAGGTCTTCAGTCTACTTGGGCTTGAATTCTGTTCAAGCTGATAAACATGGATCTATATGCATTCTTCTACATAGGGACATTCAGTTAGACCAGCAACCTTTGTCAAATAGGTTTTCTTTTCTCAAATATCCGGGAATATTTTCATGTGCAAATTGAACTAAATAAATACAAAGACAGTTATTTTAGTCTATTTTTATGTTTTCTAAATGTTGGAATCAAAGATTTCTTTATGTTTGATGAGACATTTTCCATCTTAGATAAAAAGAAACAATGTTCTTCCAAAGACCACACCCCCCAATTAGCGAGTTTTCTGTTGCTGTGATAAAATACTACAACCAAAGGAAACTTAAAGAATAAAAAGTTTCTTTTGACTTATGGTTCCAGGAGAGGAGGAGTCCATCATGGAGAGGAAGACTTGTGGTCAGCAAGTGGTCAGAGCAGGAATCTGGATGGTCACATTCCAATTGCACACAGGAAGAAAGTGGAAACTATAGTTGGGATACAGACCTTCCAAAGCCCCCTTTCCACTGGGATGCTTCCTCCAGCAAACCTGTGTCTCCTAGAGCTTCTATAACATCCCCAAACAGCACCACCAACCAGGAAACAAATGCATAGCCTAGAGGGGACATTTCTCATTCAAACCATAGCCATGGAATCTTTAGGATCCTCTCTATGTTTCGATGTTCTTCCTGGGGTGTGCTTTTGGTGGCTTCAGGTTTCATGAGCTCAGAGCACAGCACTCTCATCTTGCTCATACTGTTTTACACTGTGTAAACCCAAATTCTCTAATAAAGCAGATTCTCAGACTTAGAAAAGTTGAACTTGTTGACCCGCTGTTCCCATTCTTCCACTGAAAGAGATTTCAATCAAGAGTAAACACAGACAATCTGAACTTCTGCCACTTCGTCCCAGAGCTTGCAAATCTGTTTTAATGAAATCTTTCAAAAATAATGTCTCATAAAATTTGGCTTGATGGCCTATGCCTTATGAATCATACCACTGAAAAATCACTTCATGTTTCACTCAGGAATATTTCGTTCTTAGTAGACCATATTCCACTGTGTTATATTAGGCTATCCAGAATTACTTCTTATGGTAAATATTCTACAACCACCATGTCACAAATCTTAATCATTGTATCATAGGTTTATTATGTTCAGATGAAAACCCCACAGGCTGTGGACATCATATCAAAGACCTTCTCTTTCTTTCTCTACTTTTCTTCCTTCCTTTCTTTTTCTTTCTTTATTTTTTCTCTCCCTGCCTCCCTCTCTCCCCCTTTCTTTCTCTTCCTTCCTTTCTTTCTTTCTTTCTTTCTTTCTTTCTTTCTTTCTTTCTGTCTGTCTGTCTGTCTGTCTGTCTGTCTTTCTTTCTTTCTTTCTTTCTTTCTTTCTTTCTTTCTCTCCCCCTTTCTCTTTTTCTTTCTCTCTCTCCCCCTTTCACTCTCTCTCTCTCTCTCTCTCTCTCAGACAGAAGGGTTCATAATATAGCTCAGCTTGTCCTAGAACTCACTACATAACCTAAAGTGGCCTTAAACTTGAGAAAAAAAATCCTTTTACCTGCTGCTTCCTTAATGCTGGTATTGTAACTGTGGACTACCATACTAGGCTTGTCAAGTAATTTAGTGATGTTCAAAAAAAAAAAAAAAAAAAAAAAAAACCCTTCAAAATTCAAATCAACTTCAAACTAATCTAAAATAGCACTTCACAGTATTAGATATGCATTCATATTCTCTATAGTACAAATTAAGAATCAAATTCATTCATGAGGTAAATTTCATGTGACTATAAAAACAATATACATAGATAATAAACAAGGCTATTTATAGTTTTTTCTGATACTTTCTGGAACATAGAAGAACTTATCAAAAATAAACCAAATGAAAAAAAAAGAATAGATTGTAAAATATATGGCATTTTAAAAACTGAACATACATCATCAGAAGGTAAAAATAAAATTTTGGGGGTGGGTGAGGGCCAGAGGATAAAGTGCTAAGCGTGCATGCATATGTGGGTCTATGTGCCTCTTTCTAACTGCACCATGTCCAGCCCAATCATTTATGAGGTCCACTGGGCAACAAAGAAATACAATTCTCGTTAGCTTATTTACTTTTTGACAGCCTTAAGAACTTTATTTGAAGTTTCCATCACGCAACACCCATTATTTGATTAGGCATGCATTAGCAGAGCAAACATTTCTGTAAAAATAAATATAAATCTGATTATATTGGTGAGCTTAAGAAAGCACTTAAATTCTTAGACTAAAACCTAATGTTTGGTTTTCTTTCTGTTTCCTTTTCTAGTACCAGTCCCCTAAGAACACTTGACTTGTATCTAGGATTTATATTGAGGGAGGAATTCCAATTCAATTCAGAAGCCTCATAAATACCTCAGTGGAGCAAGATATTTAATATTCTCTGTGAAATTTCATTTTTCCTTTATATAGAAAGATAAATTTGTTTTCACAATACCTGAGGGCCACACTTTCAGCAATTTTTTTTTGAAACAGTGATGGATGCCTACTGACCCAGACACATCAGATCATTTATATTTTTATCCACTGAAAACGCTTATTTTTATTTTTGTCCACAGTGTTTCAGGCAGTATATTAATCGCTAGTGACACAAGAAGCAAAATGAAGATCTTGCCCCCAAGAACGTCCACATCTAAGAGAAGAATACTGAGTATCGAGGCACAAGAGAGAAACAAGAACGTTTATGACTTGATGTCATATTTATGAGTAAAATTCTATAGGTGCACTTGGGAGACAATAACCACAAAGGGCCAAAGTGGAAAGATACAACGTGGTGTGTAATCCCTTTTCAGCAGTGAGATGAACACACCACAGTGACAGCCAGGAAGCTCTGAGAAGTGTAGCCTTTACTGAAAGGGGAACAATTCATTCCTGAGGATTAAGAAGAAACTGAAGGCCTGGGGTGTGGTTTCATGGTAAAGTGCTAACAGTATATTCAAGGCCCTGGGTTTGAACCCCATTACCAAAAGGTTGGTGGATATGAATTTAGAGAAATAAAGACACAGAATAAAGTCTTAAAGTTCTACCCCACTGGATTAGTGGAAAATCATGGAGATTACCTCAAGAAATCTAGGATAAGGATGGGAAGCTGTATTCTCACAGGGGGAAAAAATGAAGGCTTCACCCAATGAAGGCTTCACTCAATGAAGGCCTGACCCAGTGCCAGTATGGATTAGAGAAAGAAGTGTAAAAGCTATAATAAGAACATTCCGCCATGGATCAAATATTCTTGCTGGGTAATTCAGAAGTGGAGCAGCACAGATCAGAATCTAAAAACCCTGCCTATTGTCTTTAAGTGGAGGAATGTTCATGAGTTTCAATAAATGATGAGGTTATGAAGAAGAAAAATAAAATAGTACAGGGAAACCTTTACTTAACAATTAAGACTAGAAAATAATACTGTAGTCATCTGTATGAGTAAAGTATTATCATAATATCAGAGGAAGTATGAGTGAGAACTTTTAAGGTATTATGATAGCTAATAGCTATTCTCTCTCATATGCAATAAAATATATTAAAATTCAGTGTGCTATTAAAAGGACCTGCTAGAGGTATACCTTATACCTAAGTATTAAGAATTCTTACATAAGGCCCAGGTTCAATCCCCAGTGATCTAGAAGTAAGTAAGTAAATACATAAATAAATACATAAATGAATAAGGCTGAACTATGAAAAGTAGGAAAGGAACTCAGATGTATATTAAGTTTAGAAAATATTAAAAATATTTAAAATTAAAAATACAAGAAAAGGGGGCCTGAGAGATGGCTCAGCAGATAATAGTACTTGTTCCATAAACTTCATTACCCAAGTTTATAGAACCCATGATGGAAGGAGCGAATTGATGCTACAAATTGCTCTTTGACCTCTACATTCCCACAATGACATGCTCTCTCTCTCATTCTCTCTCATTCTCTCTCTCTCTCTCTCTCTCTCTCTCTCTCTCTCTCTCTCTCACACACACACACACACACATACGGTTACTAATAACAACAATGATAAAAATAGTAATACATTTTTGGAAAAAGAAAGCAAGGACAGGCTACAACTAAGCAGCGTTGTGGCTGACCCCATTACTAACCCAGGTAAGCAGGGAAATGAAAACCTTCTAGGAAACTATCTATCAAATTACCTGACAAAATGCCCCCAAGAAGTCAGGGGAAAAGAAGGAATTCAATTAAAAAATAACACCTTTAAGTTAGTTTCCGTGTCTTTACTTAAACCCTAAATGCAAAATCGTACTGACAAGAAAAGCATCTCCACTGGCTTCACCTTCCAAGGCAGGCAAGTTTGGGATTATACCAGTGAGCTGAGCCCTTCCATGTATCAACACCCTATGACATTTACCTTGAACACGGAGGGAAACACCCAAACACGAGGTGTGCAGAGCCTGAAAGCATTTGCTCTACAAAGTTACAGCCGGGTACAAAGGCAGACCACGATATGGAAACATTATCTGGTTTACCTATTTGTGTGTGTGTGTGATATGAGTTTAACTGGAGTCGCTTATAAGAACATGGGGGAAACGCTAGTTACAGGCACATGGGCACCTCACCAGTAGCTAAGTCACTGAAGATAAGTGTCTTTCTTTTAGCAACCATTTATTGCCTGTAGATCCTCAGGGGAGCATGGGGGTCTCGCCATCCCCTTGCATATCGCATAATAAAAAATAATAGTATGCTTATGAGTCCACTCATGTGTATAGTTTGCAGGGATCATCACAGCCCCTGAGAGATTGAGTGCTTCAACGAAAGCGAAAAGGTGAAGTCTTCCTCGTGTCAGGAAGGTTCTCCCGTCTGTCCTTTAATGCTGCTTTGCTGTGCTTTATCAGTTCATTATGTTTTGTTTTGAGACAGGGACATGTTGTTTATCAGGGGCTAGCCAAAGCTATGCCTGTACTCACAATACCCCTGCCTCTGTTTCCTAAGCGATAGAACTACAGGCCTGTACCTCCATGCCCAGCTCCAGGGTCTACATACATTTGCCAACCTGGCTTCCTGGCTTTTTTTTTTAATCTCTGAACATAACTTTTTCTTTTACTCTGCACAAGAACAACGATTATCTTTCCTATTCCTTTGAGTATTCTAGGATAGCTTCAGCTTCAGAGGCATCTAGAATAGCACTTCTTAAGAAGAATATAAGCCCGAGATCTCCGGGCTTACCAAATTTGCATCCAATGTCATTGCCTTGGCTACCCTTCAGTCACTGTGTAACTCCTTTAAAATTGTACCGCTGACTATTGCTGTCAAATGTTGCCAACTTCCTCTACAGTATCAACGTCACTATACCATTTGATACTTTTACTGATTCATTAACTAATTGGTTCTTGAAGGTGGCATTACCTTACCTTAAAGTGTAAACAATGTGGACTTAAGGTATTTATCAGGATATTTGGTTCATTTTTTTTCTAGAAAATAAAACAGTGTTGCTATGGATTAAGTACTCATGAAATACCCACGGAATCCACAAAGGGCCTGAGATACTTGATTAGACATGTTTAAAAACACAAATACCGGAGAAAGTGGAAAACGGATCACCACAAGCATTCAAATTGAAACGAAAAGGGAAAAAATGTGAAACTCATGAGAGGAAAATGTATAAAATCACATGTGATAATTTGAAGATAACACACTATCCAGAACATGTTATATAGACAAGCAACAGGAGTAACATCAAGACGTGGACAAATTAAAGCTAATATAGTGCCAAGGGCAAGAACAACTCTACTTGCAAATGCAAGGTGTGCTGAAGCTTAACAAGAACAGGAAAAGAAAACAACCGCTTATCTCATGATCCAACACTTGCTGAAAACTATGGGAGAAATGTGTTAATGGTAATGTAGGCATGAATACCACATTCGCTACCAAGATGGAGACCATTTGACCACGAATGCTACAGGAGAGAGTCCAACCAGGAAGACAGAAACACTCTCAATTTGCATGTAATCAAAAATGAACTTCACGAGTCAAGGAGATGGCTCTGAAAATCGCTTGTTCTCCATGCCTTAGGAACAAAGTTCAGAAACCCTGACCTTCAGAAAACTACGTTCCTCAGTAAATATCTGTAATCCCAGGGCAACTATGGCAAAATATAAATAAATTTAAAAGTTCGAAATAGACTGTATCATAATCTATTGCTGTGTCTGGAGTCAATACATCCCTTCAGGATTAGGGTTAGGGTAGGTTTAGGGGTTAAGGTTAGGCTCATGTGTTCTGTAGGTTAAAATTCTCTTATTATATGTCCAACCCCCTCACCTTGAAAGTCTGATGGGGAAACTGAGACCAAGGTACAGCATGGAGTTGCAGCTTCATTTCAGGGCTTCACTTCCAGGATCTCAAACATCATTACAGAATTCTCTGTTTTGAAAGTTATTTGGCCAATGGTCCAGGTGTTACTTCTTGTTGAAATAAAGTTATCATCTATACAGCTCACTTCCAGCCTTGGCCTCTTAACACATAGGTTTCTTCAACAGGCATGCTTCTTTCAACAAAACCAGGAATATACTGTCCACCGATGCAATTGGCTCAATCTTATGGAACACGAGCGTGTTCTGTTATAAAAAGCTAGGACCCAGCAATGTAGAAGGGAAGGCAAGTTTGATTATCAGGGGCCAAGGATAATTGATCATGTCCTCAACAAATGCACTTACCCATAGGATCTAACTGGCTTGAGAGTCCCTCATCCAACAGCAGCCAATTGCATATGAGACAGTTGTCAAAACTGACCAGATACCGGTTTATAAAGCAGACCTCAACACACGTTAAAGGATTTGGGACATTCAAAGAGCATTGCTAGACCAACGTGAAATTGAGTTTGATGTCAGTAAGGAAAAGAAGGCAAGAACCCCACCCCCAACTGCATGGAAATTAAGAGATGAAATTCTAAATACTGCATGGGTTTTACATAAAGAATAGAGAGCATTAGAAATCATTTTGACTAAATGGCAAGGAAAAGAGAACTTCAAGACTTGGGGAAGTGCAAGTAAGAACACATAAGGATGCATAGCCCCCAGCCATGTGTTTAAGAGAAGGGTAGTTTAAAAACAACCATTCAATCTACGGGCTAAGCAGATGAGTAGGAAAAAAAGACATTGCAATTCAGCCAACAAAAACAGGGTAATAAAACAATAAAATCCGAGAAGGAATGTGTGATTGTAAGCTTTCCATGACTATGACACAACTCCAGAAGCAATCAAATGACAACAGGAAAGATTTGCTTTCTTTCAATATCAGGGATTTTCTGTTTCTGGCTGCTCGGTTCTTCTTTATTTAACGATTGGTGAGAGTGTCTTCTGATGAGAAGAGTTTGTAACAAACGTTTCATCAATAGGATCTCTCTCCAGAGTCAAGGAACTCACTCGTGTGAACACCTGCACCCTGTTAAGAACGTGTGGGGCTGCATCCTCTGACCTGAACTCACTGCTGAAGGGAGTGAGCTGATTGCCAGGGGGATATTTATTGTCTTCATTGTTCCGGCTTGTTACGAAGATTCCAGTTTTTATAAAGGGTGATTTATGTATTTGAAATAGGATACATAAATAATTCTGCCTTAGACACTTGGGTGTTGATCATGATATCTGATGCACTGTGATGCATGCCACCTTAATTCAGTGGTTGAACATTCCATAATAACCCCAGAATTTAAGTCACTGCAACATGATAAAGGTCCCGATTCGTGATTGCATGTTAATATTTTGAAGCACTTTTGGCAACTTTCCTCACACAGATAAGGACCTGGATGAAGATGTAGGTCAAGGGGACAGTTTTCATTTCCAATACTACATGGACAGAAATACCACAAAAATAAACATGTGTCTGTATGCACACTCACTTGCATGTACGTACATACACACACACACACACACACACCACATCACACCATAGCTTAAACTAGTGGTTCCTTAAACGACTAGAAACTTCTAGAACCACAATATTTACCTATCTGAAAAAGTTCCAAGTAAGGATAAATTTCTCTGCAAACAGTCTCTTCTCTCATATTGAAATGGGTATTAATAAAGAAGGCTGCAGCTTAGATCCAAGACTACCATCGTGACAAGACTGATAACTGTTAAAGAGAAGCTTCCAGAGATTTACATCCATGTAGGAAGTAAAAATTGGTTCACTAGAGTGTGTCCCATGCATCTTTGGTTGCTTTTCCTGTTAATACTTTGTTACAAAATTTTCACCAGGTTTCAGTGACCTGCCATAAACCCATATTTCCCCGTATGTTCTACAATGTTTAATGCACCATATTGCAGAACACCGTGCTGCACATATGGAATCATAGCAGGGATGCCTCTGTAGAGTATATGTGGCATTCTCTCTTGATAATACAGCTCAAAATATGGACTTGGAAACTACCTTGCTTCTAGGGCATCTAATAAAGCCTGCACACCTGGGTAGGGCATAGGCACAAATGTCCAGGTGCCACAAAGCAGGGTACGGCATGAATTAATTGGATGGCACAATTAGGCTTTGACAACTTCTCTGCAGGCTTGCGCAGTGAAAAAAAAATCTAATAAGCTAAAACTCAACAAAGGCCCATTCTAGAGTCACCCTCTGAGCCAGTTGGATAGAAGGATGGGCAGGTCTTTAGTAAAAACATAATTTTAATATCTTTTCAGGTTTTATTGTAAGGGAATGGTAAGAAGATAACACAACGTATCACCAGGGCGCTGCTTGTGACAGTGTGAAAACGGAAACAGTCTACAAGGAACAACTAGGCATTTGGTAAACACTTTGCAGTGCAGCTGGGGAATCGATTGCTCAGGGCCCTCTAGAAACCCAGACTAGAAAAGGTACAGTAGATTATTTATGGCTATAAACACATGCTTAAGACATAGGTAAACAATTCGATGGTAAAAGTAATAGAATTACTTCCACTTTTGGTACATGTGTCTGGTTATATATTCATGCACACATAACATACATGTTCATCTGTGTTCTATGTGTGTAGCGAAAGACAGAACCTTCACGAAACTGTTTGAAAGTGGAGTCACTGCCTACTCCTGAGAAAGAAATATTTTGCTTCTCACTCGGCATGCTTCGCCACTGTCTCTATCGACCACCAAATATGCCTTTGGAATCAAAGTTAATGCACCGAGCTCCTTTATTTTGATTCAAACAAAAGAATTTTAAGAAATGTTACTTTCTGCAGAAGCAGAGAGAGGTTCCTTCTACGTTGTCACTCAGCCCAGGATGTGTTCTTTGCACAAGCTGGAGAAACCCTCCAAGACTGCATACAGCTTCAGGGCCCTAAATTCTGCTCTGGTGTCCTGAGGATGACACAGCACATATTCAGCAAGTGTGTCCTTTGCTTATTGAGCCAGTGACTTCCTTCCTTCCTTCCTTCCTTCCTTCCTTCCTTCCTTCCTTCCTTCCTTCCTTCCTTCCTTCCTTCCTTCCTTCCTTCCTTCCCTCTTTTCTTTCTTCCTTCCTTTTTTCTTCCTTATCCTCTTCTTCCTCCTCTCCTCCTTCTTTTTCTAGAGTTGTGTCTCTTCATTGTTACTGAGTACCACTTTGATTATAAATTTCATTTTGTGAGATTATGATGGCTTCACAGACTTTTGTAACCTCTGATAGAGGTTTTGGCTATTTTGGTTTGATAGAGGTTTTGACTATTCTGGGTTTGTTCTGTCTCATGTCCCAGGCTTTTCCCAGGATTTACAAGTGACATTCAGATATTAAAATGCTGGCTTTGGATATGAAATCAAATAATAGTTCTTTAAAACCTTTTCCCTAAGGAAGATTCCAATTCTTCAGGAAATGTGTGTCTAGATAGAGTCTGTTTAGCTGCCTAGTCTTTAGGGAGCATGATAAAGCTGCTGACATCTTTGTGGTCTGTGCAAGCATCATCATGCCTTCTTGGATATAAGACAATGCTGAAAGCTTAATGTTGAGTCATCTGTTTGATCTTTACATCGTTGAGATCATGCAGTATTGTAAATACAAGCTCTACTTGGAATGTGTCTTCCAGCTTTGCTCATTCATTCTTTCTCTGCTGTAAGGGAGTCTCAAGTTTAAACTAGAATGAACATATATAACTTACACAGTGATGAGATATAAAAGTTTTAACCAGTTCAAAGTTTTAGCCACCCTCATGTTCCTTTTGATTTTTTTTAAGGGCTCATGAAATCCTACTACCATTTGTATTCTTATTAAATGGCATCTCAAATACTTTATTATTTACACAAATCTCAAACAATTAGCAAGAGCTGGCATTACCTCAGGCTTTGCTGGGATGCAAGCTCTCCTCTAAAGCATTTACTCCAGGGAGTGTGGAATGAAGCCTGACAAAAGAGATTTCTACTGGCGTCCAATGATGCTGATCTTTTGGCTAGCTGACCATATTGTCAAGTAGCAAAAATACAAAGCAAGCTTTTGGATATCTCAGCCCCTCTCTCCTTATGTTGCACATCTTACTTTTGCTTTCTCAAGACCCTGATTCTGTTAAATGTTCCTGGTGGTGAGAAGCAGCATAGCTAATCAGAGTAATTCATCTTAGACAAGACGTGCGCGTCGTACAAGCCTCCACTGGAGATGCTTTAGTTCAAAGTGAAAATTCTTTTGCTCAAGTTGTCTATTTGAGCATGTAGGATTTTCAGAATACACCACACCATCCAGTACCAGGTGCCAGTGCACCAGGGTGTGAACCGCAGCCTGTCGTTTTGTTTCTAAAGGACAAATAAAAGTGAGGCCATGTCTGTAAATAAACCAAGGCAGCTTAATACATAGCTCGTGCACACACACACACACACACACACACACACACACACACACACACACTGGACACATTTTCTCAAGCCAGCTACAGATAGAATTGGTCTTTCCTACATCTTCATGCATCGGGATATGTAACAGATGTCAACCAAAGTGACAGGGCCTAGCAAGACATTTGTGAGTTAAAAGGGCAGATGTCATTTCCCAGTGACATGTTTTCTACTCTACTCTGTCTCTCTTTGTTTATCCTTCACTCAGTGTATAAGGTGACTGCTCATCTATTTCGTCTTGGGTAGGGCATAAAAATGCAAGTCAGATCTCAAATTTAGTTTGTCGTTTGCCTTTTTGAGAGATGTGATTTATGTTTATAATAAAGTATTTGAAATGTCACTTAATAGGAAAACAAATGGCAGTAAGGATCCCATGAGTCCTAAAAAAATAAAAAAAAAATTAAAAAAGGAAAGGAAAGAAAAGAAGAGAAGGGTGGAAACTCCAAATAAGACATTTTTATCTTATGAGTGTTTGAGTTACATATTTCTGTTCTAATTTGTAAAAATTATCTCTCTTGATCAATCTTTTCCATTATTTTTTTCTGAGAAAATTCATCAGCTGGGTTAATGATGGCACAGAAGTTTAATATATGCATTAAACATTTAAGTTTTAATATGTTAACATGTCATAGGGTGTGAATAATAACAATGTTTTATATATGAAGTGAAAACATATTTTATGTTAGAAATAGTTATAATGCCGAGAAAGTGACTTATATCCATAACAATTTCATTTAAATATTGCTTTAGCTCCCCATCTATCTCAGATGCAATTTTATAGTCCTTTTAAAAAATTCATTTCAGTGTGACCTCTTTGAGGCTGCAACTTAGTGCCTCTAGCCTACATTTCCAACTGTACTTGGGCTTGCCCCTATTCAATTACCTTTTAACATGCAGAGAGCAGCCAGCACCCAGGTTTGAGCTGCATTTCCCATTCAGAAACTCTTCAAGAATTACAACTTTGGCTCAGTTTCACTGCAATAAGAAAGAAGGGCAAAAAGGAATCTATCAACCTGCTCGGCTGTTAGATCCCAGGGGTGGTTTTTAATATCCCAAGTCTGGGCTCATACCTGGCCCTAGAATGGACTTCGGCAGCTTTATTCTGAAAAGCATAGAAATGGCCTGTTAAAAGGAACCTTAGAATATTTCTGTGGCTCACATACTACGGAGCAAAGAAGGAGATAGTTGAGCCAGGAAATAATTCATATTATGGAATAGAGTCATGGGGCCCTCCTTTCTTCACAGAATTTAATTGGATGATTATGTTAAGACTCTGATTAGAACGGCAGGGGGAAGTGGAAGGCAATAATTACTTTGCTTTGTGAGCACAAAATGACAAAACATTATGCATGACTATAATGCTTTATAAGATTCAAAAATTTCAGATAGGGAGACATTAAAATACCACAAGACACCCATCCTAAGGCGGATTTGGAGAAAGAGGGACACACTTTCTCTAATTGAGGATTTGGGTCCTGGTGTTTGGATATCTTTGGCACCAAACTTATACTGTTGCAAGCTACCTCGGTCAAGAGAACATCAATTCTCCCAGAATATAGTGAGTTCCTTACAGGATGTAGACACACATCCAAATATCACATTCCCTTACCCGAATGCATGCATTTATTATTTGTCACTTCAAATTTATCGACAAATAAACACACAAACTTCTAAAGATCAAATGCTGCACCCTAAGCACTTTGCCTTTCAATGGTGGCTTTAAGATCATGGAAATTCACAGTGACATACTACCCCAGGATATATTATTATATTTCTTTATAATTGATGAGGTGGGATATAAGTAACTTACCTGCATCAACCTCTTGGCAGATTGCTTTTGTAATTGACTCAAGAATGGTAGACAGTTTGGTTTATTGTATCTTCTTTTTAACTTACACATAGATCCCAGCCATAAAAAGCACATTTTAAAAGGCAGAAGTATCAAGATATCAAAGTATATGAAGACAAATAAACAAATACACACTAAATATCATTCCTCTATTACAGAAATTTACTACATGTCTTTTTGTTGGATTATTTAGATTGTCACAGAGAATAAAACTGACAGCCAAGGTAAAAAGACATAAGAAATGTGAGGCTCTACTGATGGGCTATGTGATGGGGAAAATGTCACAACAAACTACACTTTGAAGCCATGAGCCATGCCTTTGATGTGAGTCTGTGATGCAGGCCTTCTGGCCGCTCTTCATTTCACACTTCCATGGCATGGTCTTTAGAACAAAGCAGTGACTGAATAGACAAATGGCTGGTGTTCCTTCCCATCCACCCATTCTTTTTTGCTTGGTGGTGGCACTGGAGTCCAGGGCCTCCTGAATACTAAGCAAGCACTCCATCACTGTACTACTTCTCAACCCCATGTATTTACCCTAAAAACTATGGTGTCACCACTGGGCTCTGTCATGGCTGGTTTCTTCAGCTCAAAAGATAATTAGCTATGTCCTCATCTCTGTCAATTACTCTTTCAAATTTACTTCGTGGAGCTGTTTCCTTCCTTAGTAATAATCTGACTTAGCAGGATTTCATCACTAAATGCATTATATATTATTTATTTGAATTACTATCTGAGTGGTATAGGGTGAATCCAACAACTGTGCCCAATCTTGCTGGATTATAGTTATTGGCCTGAATTGACTCTTTGTTTGTCATTGGAAATGCCAGGTCTTCCACAATGCCCTTGCTTGTCTGTGTCCAACTCTTCTCTTTACCACCTCAGGTAGCTTGCTGTCTCCAGCCTTTGCCTTTGGAAGAACACACCCAAGAAGTGTGTGTAGAAGAACAAGATTAAGGGGAGTGTTTTCTTTCAGGTTATTTTATAATTACCTGACTAATCATTGTGTTTTATGATGAGAATAGAAGCTTTATTAAAATAGCTCAAAAGTCTCCTTCAGAACATGAACTATCCATTAAAAATAATAAGGCACGTTAGCAATTTTAACAGTTTTGATGTATAAAATCACGTGGGTAATTTTTTATCTTCAAACAACACCCAATTGTAAAACTATATGAAAAATAAATTTAAGAAAAATTCACTAAGCAAATTTTGGTTTTTCCAAGGCTTGCAAAGTATAATAATAGTGCAAGATACTCAAGAACTCAAAAATGATGAAACTTATAATAAATATTAATTGCAATAACTTTCAAATATTGGATACAGACATCAATAAAACAAACATGAAAAGACCTATTTCCATCGTGTGGAAAGGACAGTAGCTTAAAATAGTTCTGTTTTAATTAAATGCAAACAACATTAATTTTATACCAAATTGTAATGTTTTCCAATCATTCCAGATGAAATCCATCTTATTCTTCTGTTTTCCTATTACTTTGCCATGCACAACCCATTACCCAGGACTGTTAATACTGCAGTAATGTCTTACCATCATAATGCAAGCTCCTATAAGGCAGGGGTCTAGTTCTGTCATGGTCTTACCAACCCTGACTGACTATTGGGCATAATTTGGAGTGAGGCTTGCAGCACACCTATGTCAAGATTTCTAAAACTTCTTTAGTGAACTGTGGGAGATTTTAGTCACAAGTAAGGAAAAATGGTAAAGCAATGTACTTGCCTTGCAGCATCTGAAGGTCTGTGGTCCAGAACTTTCCACAGATATGCAAATCTGAACTTGCTCAAGTCCCCTGTATAAAATGAGTTAGGGAAGCTGGGTGTGGTGGTGCACGCCTTTAATCCCAGCCAGGAGGCAAAGGCAGGCAGATTTCTGAGTTCGAGGCCAGCCTGGTCTACAAAGTGAGTTCCAGGACAGCCAGGGCTATACAGAGAAACCCTGTCTCGAAAAAACAAAACAAAAAACAAACAAACAAAAAAAGTTAGGGAAGAGGAGACTCAACTCAGCCACTGAGAGCACTTTATCTTCTTGCAGAGGAGTAGAGCAATTTTTGTACCTACATTGAGAAGCTCATAACACCTGTAATTCAAGCTCCAGGGGACCTAGCACCCTCATCTGTCCTCCTCTAGCACATTACACATCTGCAAACATGCACACATGTCCAAAAATAAAATACACACCTTCACATATAAACAAACAAACAAACAAATAAATAAAAGTAGTGGGTACATTTGTTGTACTTTGGGATTTGTTAAGCCATCCCAGATTAATACACACATACACACACATACACACACAAACACATGTATAATACAAACACACATGTATATAGTATATATTATACATATATACATATTTGCACATAGTAGGTCTATTATATTGGTTAGAGAATGATGACAGGAAGTGAGTTTGTACGTGACCTATGTAAGCATGTTTTTTGCATCACAAATGCTTTTGATCCATGGCAGACCAGACCCGTGAAACCATAAGTGCGTTTAAATTTCAGGTCTATCAAAGTATCTTTTGCATGTGAGTTGTTTTATATTCCTAAAATCTTATTTTACACCTTATCTAATATAGAATTTGCAATTTTAAAGCAAACCTTAAAGAGGAATTCTTTAGCTTTTATTATGGATTGAATGTTAAAGTTTAAATATATGTTGCCCTGAAACGTTGATCCTAGGTATAAGTTTTGAAGTTCCAATATAGTTCATCTCTACATATTGATTTTATACTCTTCTATGCATGGAATGAGGAGAGAGAGAGAGAGAGAGAGAGAGAGAGAGAGAGAGAGAGAGAGAGAGAGAGAGAGAGAGAGAGAGAGAGAGAGAGAACTGAGAAGGGGAAACATAAGAGGAGGAAGAGGAAGAAGTTGAAAGGAAAGTAATAAGATAAAGTGAAAGAAAAAGGGGTAAGGAAGGTGTGAGAGAAATGAACAAAGTAGGGAAAAGAGAAGGATAGTGGTAGAGAAAGAACACAGGAAGATGTTGTGTGTTTGCCTGTGTTGCTTTTAAGTACTATAGAGCCTTATTATATAATAGAATGAGGAAGAAAGCATGCATTTTATATTTTAAATTAAAACATGTTTTTTTTTTTCTGTCATGCTATTACTTGAGTAGACATCCCTGAGTCTTTCCTGACCTCCTCATAGTGCAATGCAGTATCTGGCATTGAGTCTGATGCTGGTAGACACCCAGTACATCCTGCTTGAACTGATTTATTCACTCCAAGCTTTTCTTCTGACAGAAGATATATACATATTTTCCCCTTGCTAAAAATCAAAGAGAGTGCTTGACCCGGTAGTTATGAAGATATTTTTGTGGCCACATCAATGTTGTTTCCCCTAAATGTCTGCTGACAACTCATTCTTCCCAGAACTTTTCTCTGTAGTGAGATTTGCTGGACTGCAGCGTTATGTGGATTGATGTTTGGGTTCCCTGGACTCCCCTGCAGAACTCTCTTCCCACATTCCAGACAGGATCTGATATCCCAGAGATGCTCTAAGTCTGGGTAGACTGGAGTTTGTCAGTTCCTCCAATGTGAGTTCAAGCTGTGAAGACTGGGGACTATGTGCCCATCTACAAAAGCAGAATTAATACATTCAGTGGCATTGGGTCCACAAATGATATATACTTCAACTACAATGAAGTCAAATTAAAAGTCAACAGGAGCTAGGCGTGGTGGCACACGCCTTTAATCCCAGCACTTGGGAGGCAGAGGTAGGTGGATTTCTGAGTTTGAGGCCAGCCTGGTCTACAGAGTGAGTTCCAGGACAGCCAGGACTACACAGAGAAACCCTGTCTCAAAAAAACAAACAAACAAACAAACAAACAAACAAAAAACAAACAACAACAACAAAAGTCAACAGGATAATGGGATTTGAGAAATTTACAATTTTTTAAATTTAGCATCGTACCTTTAAATGACTTATTGGACATCAAGTATTAACTAACTAAATAAATGGTCATTTTAAATAGAAACTGATACAAAATGTGTAGGATTAAAGAACGAGGAAGATGTGTTCATTTGGAAATCTGCAGCCTTAAAGCTAGAAATAAAACAAGCTAACACAAAAATAACAAACTACAATATGAAAATGATAGAAAAATAAATATAATTAAAGTAAAAATTGTTTCTTGTCAAATTGACAAGAATTTAGGTCTAGTCATCAAAGAATAAATGACACCATGCAAATTATTAAAATCAAAAATCAAATAAGAATATTTCTACAAATGTACAGCAATTGTTAACATTAATGGGATTACTAAGAACAACATTATAATAACAGCTAGACCACTTAGCAAAAAAGTGAAAAATTCCTAAAACAAAACAAAAAAGACCTGGAATCTATCAAAATCAACTCTCCAAAAATAAACACTGTTTAGATGTTTCATAACTTAAAGATAAAATTAGTGAATGATTCTTTCTACAAGGAAAATATTAGCCCTAAATAGCTTTCCTGATAAATTCCCCCAATGAAGAAATGAAAATACATCAAAAATACTTTCATGCACTTAAAAAAAATTATAGAGCATCTTTAACCCAATCTATGAATTTAGTAATTTAAGTCTTGAGAGAAGCCAAAGAAATGCCTTACAAATTATGGAGAAATATCGGTCACAAGTATAGACATCTAATTCCTGAATAAAACTCAACAAGTAAGACCTTATAGTGAGGAGTAGGTTTATGAATAGGGACCAAATAAAATTCATACCAGAAAGGCAAAGTTTGACTGAAATTAAAACACTGATTGATGTCACACAATTTTAATAGGTTAAAGAAGAGAGATGGCTTGAAAATACTCAGTAGGTATAGAAAAAATAATATTCATTTAATTATAATAAAAATTATTAACATATAAGCTATACAAAGAATTTTTTCAACCTGATAAGAAATACAAGATATGAGCCAGCTAACACTGAGTATACATAACTATGAAGCATTAAGTGGATTTCCACAAGGAAAAAAACCAAAGTGAGTGTCTCTCCACTTCCATCCACTCACATTGTGTCCTTCACAGCACTTCCATTTGATTACATTTTGAAATGGGTGACCAGTGTAATCAGATAATAAAGAGAAATTAAACGGTATTCAACCCAGAATGAAAATGGAAATTTGTTTCCCATATAGATTATATAATCTTGTACATAGGAAATTCTAAAGGAAAAAAAAAACCCATCAACTACAAGCAGACAAAAGAAAGTATGATGATAACATGGAACTCAGCAATGTTCTGGATCAAAAGATTAATATGTAATTAATATGTAAAGATCAAAAGATTAAGCTGTAATTCTTATTACAGGAATAATGCAAAAATAAGCTAAAGAATACAATTTAATCATTGAAAAATGTTAAGTTTCCAGTACTAGTAATACAATTATATGTAATTAAAAGAAATGTTTTTGTTTGCTTTTAAAAAAATCCACATGTACGATGATTTCAGCAAATGAAGAGAGACATAAAACAATCTCACATCAAAAATCTATCACAGAATTATAATAAGATTAAACCGCATTGGTGTAAATATAAGGAAATGAGGGCAGAACATAGAGAATGGACAAGATGCTGAAGGATGCTTAAGTGAAAAGGCACTTTCTGTTTTATTAATTAGCAGACTCACTCTTGTTACCATGGTTCTCTTGAAGATAATCCATCAATTATGAAATTCTTTATCCCCAGGTTTCTAACAACTGACAAACTGAAATATATGTAAAACAAAAGTATGTAAAATGACAATAAACAAGTTTAAGAATTAGCTCAGATTTGAGGATTTATACCCTCTCTTTGCAAAACACACAATATGGAGTACAGTCATCAAAGCAATATGACATTAGCATAAGGACAGACATAGACAAAATGGAACAGAATTCAGAATCCCCAAATGCCATTATATTTATGGTCAATTAATTTCAAAAGAGCGACAAAGCATTTTAAGATGGTTTTAGATAATCTTTTCAACAGATGGTACTGGGAAAATTGGGTATCTATTTAACAAAAGATAAGTTTATCCTATTATATCACATCATATACAAAAAAATGAACTCAAGTAGATTTATGTCTCTATATAAAAGCCCAAATTATAAAAAGTTTGGAAGGAAATATAGGAGTAATCTTTGTTTTTCCAATTAGATCAAGATTTCATAATTTTCATACTAGGCATATGCAATAAAAGAAAAGGTCATGATTATACAATGTTTTTCATTAAAACACAAGTGTTTACACTTCTAAAGCCATTATTAACAAAATGACAACATTAACAACAGACTTAGAGACGACATTTGCAAACTCTACAATTAATAGTCAATACATGTAAAGAATAATATTTCAATAGGAAAAAAAAACTTTAAAATGAGCAAAAGCTTTAGATAGATATTTATTACAAGTATTTAATATAAATGGAAAGGTGGTTCACCAAGGTAAGTCAGAGGTAAAATACAAACCCCTTTCAGACACTAACGTTACTTTTATCAAAACACACACAGAGCATCAGATGCTGGCAGTGAAGCCACAAAGTCCCAGAGCAAATTCTGATGGGGTAACTTCTTCAATGGCTTCTACAGGCTGAGCTATCAGATGGTCAAGAAGTTTCTCACTCATCTGCCACCACCCTAAGTTATATTCAGACACATATGAAAAATACACACAGATATTTAATACATCTGTATTCACAAGCAGTTAAAATTTGCTACAATACAAAAATACTTTAGTGAATGGACAAACCAAATGTAGCATATTTAAACACTGAAGTATTCTGTGATAATGAGACAATTAAGTTGTAAGTACATACTAGAATATGGATGGACCTCAAACGTTCCTTGTAGAAGATGATGTAAGGTAATATACACTATATGAGTAAGTGTCCACGCCCTTCAGGGCTTTCTGAGGATGCTGATGGCACCAGGTTGTCAAGGAAATGAGTTACCAGAGATCTTTACATAACAAAAATATACAATCATTCAATCATGGGCTGACTACATATTTATATTTAAAGTAGACAAACCCTATGGTTTGAAAATTAGATTTTCATAAAAGCTTTTTAAAAATCCCATAATGGGAATTTTGACTCTCTAAGTTCCAAATGTTTTAATAAATAGATTGTACTACATTTTATTGAGATGAGATGAAAATAATCATTTAAACTTATAGCATAAAGATCTTAACAAGTAACCCGAATGCTCTACACATTTAATTTATAAATACCCCAAATAAAGTTGATCCACTATAAAGGATAAATAAAGATCAATGTATTGCATTTAAGTTTCATAAACATTAAAATAATCCTAAACCAATAACCAGAGGTTTAAATCTAACTTGAATAAGGTAAATTTTAAGATAGACACTGGAGAGCTGAAAAAAACAAAACAAAACTAAACTAAAACTAAAGAGCTGACTAGTCTAGTCACAGTTGATATGCTAATAGTTAAACTCAAGACTTCAGCCTCCCATGGGGCATTTATATACTTTTCTTGGTCAATAACTGTTAAATACTTAACTTCAAAATAGTTTAAATTGAATAAAGCACATTTTTTAAATGTAGGGTGAATTGTGTTATGGCCATTTTTCTCTTACATGTGTAATAATATACTTTGTAGTAAAAGACAAAGTGCCACGGTCAATGTAATTATTGATGGGGAAGTGGGCAAGATATACTGAAACTTGGAGGAGGGGCTGCTTGTAGCTGCCTGATGTGGGTCCTGAGAATGCACTCCAGGTTCTCTGCAAGAGCAACAAATACTCTCAATTGCGGACCCCTCTCTCTAGCTCCAAACAAGTTTTTGTTTTTTTCTTTAACCAGACCTTAAATCAAAATGAATTTAACACTGCAATGTGAGAGACACAGACCTATCCTTTAGGAAAGCTGGAATTTATAGCTGGACCTATTTTGCCCTCTAGAAAAGAGGAAGGATCTTTGCTGTACGTTAGGGACTAGCGAGGAGACAGTGATTAGTCAAGTCGTGCATGAAAGTTTCTCATTATGCTCACGCTTCCTTCTACTGCCTGACATTAATAAAGTGTGGGGTCCGTTTCCAAACCACTGCATCGTCTTGGCATGTGTTGAGAAGAATTAGAAAAACTGATCCTTAAATAGATATTTTCAACTCTTAGTCAAAGCAATCCCAACATTTCCTAGGGTGCTATAAAATGCTTATATTTGTCCTAGGGAATGGGGCTATAGCACTGTCCTCTGTCATTCATATATGAGGATACTGTGGAGGAAAAAACACATCCAGGAAAAAGGGCCACCTGTAATCTACCTCCATCCTGCCAATACCATGTGCTGTAACATGATACCAAGGCTCATCTCTGACTGATCTTTTTTTACTCGCTTTTCCTAATAAAACTGATGCTGCACCAGAGACTGGTGGCACCTACACACCTTTTCTAAAGGACAAGTTCTGTATGCTGCTGATCTCTGCCATACTCCCTGTCACTCATAATTGTTTACTGTGACAAATTAACTTAGGGGATGAATGTCGGACCTGGGGGCAGATGGTTCTCCATGGTATTTAAACACTGTCCAAACTTGGAGAACTGCCACACCAAAGCTTTGCCTGGGCGACCCTTAAAAGCCTGTGGTAAAGGACAGACTACACAAATGGACATCAATTTGCAGTTCGCCTGACTGTGGAGCCTAGAGGAGAAATCACAAAGCTAAAGTCAAACTCCTATGGATTCTGTTGAAAACCCAACTGACCAAACATGAGAGACTGAATTTCCAGTCCTGACACAATTGGATTAAGTGATTTCCTTCATGGAAGGAACAATAGCTTGTTCTCACTTGTATAGAACGTACCCCTGGAATTGGAGTTCTCTGCCCTGGACATAATATATCTGTCATTAGTAGACATACAAAATGTCTTATCCAATGGGACTGGGTTTCATAGAACACTGTGTCTGAGGTTTCTGTACGCAGTGCTCTGAGTTCCTGAATCAGAAGCAGCCCCTTGATGGGATGTATGTGTGTGTGTGTGTGTGTGTGTGTGTGTGTGTCTGTCTATCTATCTATCTATCTATCTATCTATCTATCTATCTATCTATCTATCTATCATCTCTCTATCATTTATCTATTATATCTATCTATCATCTATCTACTCTATCATCTATTATCTATCTATCTATCTATCTATCTATCTATCTATCTATCTATCTATCTATCCCTATCATCTAGAGAGATCAATATAGATAAAGATTTGCATTTGGACCTACATATCCATTGTTTCTTATAGGGAAGCTTCCTGAGAATTGAAACCTTCCCTCCAGGAAGGAAGAGGGGCCCCTGAGAATAAATTTTGGCAGTGCTAAGGATGCTCATACCTTTTCTTATCATTATATCCTAACTATTAGTGCTGTTTAGTAACTGTGCATTGCATCCAATGTCCTAGGTTTTTAAGAAATGATTTAAAATATACAAGATGTGAATAGACTAGGTAAATACTGTCACTTCTCAGCTCTGGTTTCTCGGGGAAACCAGGCCTCCATTGACAACAGGGCTGATAGTTTCTTTTTACTGTTCTGTTGTTCAGGTAGAACCCATATTGATTTAAAAGGCAGGTACCCTTGAACTGGAAAAATACTAGAGTTTACTAGACATTCCACGGGTACATCATCTCTGTAAGATGTTGCTGGGACATGCTGCTGGATACTGAGCTATGTGGAGAGTGATAGGAAGAGATGAAGGAACAATGTAATATTACCAACCTCTAAGCATGGCATGGCCTGATAGACTGAGGATTGCGGGGTCACTGGTGGCCCATGAAGGAAAGGATGGATGGACATGTACAAGTCCTGCTCACAGACTGTTTGGTGGGATGGTGAAGACAATGTTCGTAGTTGAGAGTGTAGCCATCCCTGGCTCTAAGTCCAAAGTGGACTTGTGTTCTGTGGTTAAAGAAGAAGAACCCCTCAGACACGTCACAAGACACAGCTGCCAGTGTGAACCTGGGTTGCTTTTTTCTCAGTTTGTTTAATTTCTTTCTCCCACGTTTCTTTTCACCATTGTTATTTTTCTCATACATAGTTACCATTCTCTAAAAACTTCACAGGGTCACCAACTAAGGTTTGAAGGTTTCCTACATTTTATCTATTTTAGTACACAGTGATTTTTTTTTTTGTATGTGAAATACACATTGTTCCTCTGAGGGTGGGAATAACAATGAGTTGCCCAAAGCAGTTGGGTAAGTCAATAGGTTTGAGAAGATTTGCCTAGATTAGAGCTTAGGTACAAATCCTTTTTCCTGTGTTTGAAAGACCTGAACTCTCACAGTCTTATGCACCACTTCAAAAAACAAGCAGCATCCGGAGAACCAACAGTAGTCATCATAGTGAAAGCAATTCCAGCTGATGAATAAGCAGTCAAAAAACAAAACAAAAGCAAAAAAAAAAAAACAAAAAACAACAAAAAAAAAACCAAAACAAAAAACAATGCAAACAAAACAAAGCAAAACAACAACAAAACAAAAGTTCAAAAAGATGTGATAGCATTGTACTTTTTAATGTCTAGTCTGCAGGAAGCCAGGCTGTCCATCTAACTTCCATTTACTCTAGATCATTGAATGCTCCTTAACTGACTATTTCATTCATCTATTTCATATGAATCTTTCACTTTCCTCTCATGTAGTGTTACCTTCTAAACTTTAGCTTATTTGCTAATGCAATAATAATAATAATATAAAATAACAGCAGTACACTTAATTTTATACAATAGAGAGGTGGAATAAGAGATGGTCTTTGCAGATATGGTAAGCCTGAGACTTGCCATTAAGACAGTGCTTAAGTTAGAAGAATACCCAGCCTGCATCAGCCAACAGGTTGGCCTTTCTGGAGTTTCCTACAGCTAAGACTAAAGCTCTACTAGATCCTCCCGCTTTGTAATTAGATGACCTTGTGCGCAGGCTAGTTATACAACCTCCTGAGAAACTTCACTGAGATAAACTAGGTCTTTAAGAAAATGATGTGAGGTCCATGCTAAAATGCAAGAATTTAGAAGTATCTCATAGTAAGTAATGTTGAAGGTCTCATTTGTCCCATAGATTTATGCAGTGGGTTTTAAGACAATAACTTCTATAGTCTGGCGATAGCTCCACTTTGAAGAGCACTTACGGCTCTTGTAGAGGACCTAGGTTTGATTCTAGCACCCACATGGCAGCTCACCTGATAGCTCCAGTTCCAGGGGCTCAACAGCATTTTCTTGCCTCTGAGGGCACCATGTACGTATGGCGCACATATGTACATGCAAACACCCATGCACATAAAATAAAAAGAAATAAACCTTTAAAAAATAATTCTAAGGCACAATTATTCCTCTGTGATAAGCATGGCTTGTGTAGTCAGCCTCTCTGCATCCTTGTGTTTTTCAGATGACTATCTTGGTAGCCAGCCTCCATACTTTCTTGTGTTTTTCAGTGCTGCTAAGTGTTTTATCAGAGTCCATGCTGTGAAATTTCCTATTTTCTGTTCTTCTCTTTTCTTAATCTCAAGTCTGTGTGCCAATTAATTTCCTGAGTTGAGAAATTGCTTCCAGATTTTTGCCCTATTTAGAAACATTTTCCATTGGTTAGGCATGGAAATAGACAAACTGTTAACACTCTTAGCCACTAAAATTTCCAAACCATTTCCAAACCCTGAGAAATCAGACACTCCTTTAAACTAGCAAGGCAGTCAGCCACCTTCTCTAAACTTAATAAAACAGTTGTAGGAACTGATTTAGGCAAGCAAATCATTACTCATACAAAGCCAAGGATATGTCCTACATATCAATATGAACAAAAATAACTCGGTTATTCAGCTTGATTGGGAAATTTAAATTATGACGTCACTCATTAAGAGACCCTGGTTTTCAGAAATACCATGGAAGACTTTAATGATCTCTTACCAACAGATGTGTTTTCATGAACGATTAACATGGATTTTATTCCAGGTGCGTTCATATCAGGGATATCTACTTGCAAACACCAATATTAAGAATAGAAGTCAACAATAGGAAACTCAGACTACAGTGGGAACATCACTGATAAGATAGGTTTGTTTGTGTGTTTTAAGTCTAATGATGTCATAGAATTTATAGTCCTTGAAAATAGGGTCTTCTTGGATTTTAAATACCTTCCTCCCTTATTTCACAGACAAGATATCATCTCTTTATTAAACCTTTAGGAAAATTCAGACTTTTAATCTCTTAAAGATCATCTCCAACTAAACTCTACCAGGCTGCTGTGTTTTGAGGGGACGTTTGCAAATGTGCCTGCTCTGTCTCTTCCACAGAGCTGTTAGTGTGCTCACACCTGTCCCCATTTCCGTTTTCCCACCTGAAAACTGATGATATTATCCATTCTAATAGCTAATTATGGCAGTAAATTAACATATACAAAACCCCATGACATATAGTTTAGTAAACACTAGCTAGTTAATAGTCATGTTTAATAAAATGCCTTTTTAAAAAGTCATCTCAAGTCACTTCATGCTATTATAGCATTGGTAGTTACAGTGGTATTCTTGATCCTTCGTCCATTCTAAGTCACATAGAGCAAAAGGCCCTGGAAAACCAAGGCTTGTTCTGAGACAAGGGATTTCTCCTGGATGAGCTTTTTGCCTTGTACAGAAGGCTAAGCCATTAGAGACCATGTCCCTTATCATAATAGAAATAAGTAGAGCAGCCACACTGGAGCCTAGACCTCAAGCAGAAGGTATGTTCAGCTGCCTTCACTGGGTGTAACCAGGCAACAAATTCAAATTCTTTCCATGTCTCTATTACTTTGGCCTCTCTTGCTGCTGCTCTCTTGTTTATGCTCTCTTGTTTAAAATATGGGACACTGGGTCTTTTGACTGAAGATGAGGTTGAGAACATAAATTATTTTCAAATTTAGATGCTAAGATTAGTACCCATTTATCTCTCTCAGAAATGAAGTAATTATGGTGCCCAACATATGTCTTTTTTTAAAAATCAAAGTATTTTATTATAATAGGAGAGATGGTCATTTACTGCTTAGCCTTGTTTATTTTAAATGGATTCATGTGTTTGATCTAGATGAAGGTTCTGGGTTGGTTGGTGTTATTTGTTTATGTTTTTGTTGTTTATGTATTGTTAGAAAACACATGAGCTGCCTGTCAAAGTCCCAGGCACTTTGTACCATCCTAAATATTTAATTCAAGATGAAAGACTTTAAAGTATCCCAGGCAGACAAAGATTTGAATCACAAGATCTAAACACACTGTGGTCCCACGCTTTCCCTGTGTCCCACAGAGAGGACAGATATTAAAAGAGTTCATTCTTTATGATTCTTTCAAAGATCTTAACACAGTGCTTAGCACTTACCAAACACTTAATAAATGGATTTTGGTTGTTATTCCTACCAAACAAGTTTTTTTAATTTTCTTTCTCTTGTTAATTTTTTTCTTTCTCTCTTCCTTCATAGTCTTTCATGGTTCCATTATCCTTTTTTGTATTCTATGTGCGAATTTCTTAACTATTGTTTTGGGTTTTTTCCCATTTCTTAGACCATGAATTATGTGTTGCCTGCCTCACACATGGCTTTCATTGTGATAATCCCTGACAACCAAAACCAGACTCATCTGTACTTCTGTATAGATTACATTTTGGTAGAAGAGAAAGATATTCATCTAATAATTTGGTAAAGCATGAACAGTTGCTCCTGCAATGAGCATTACAGCCGAGGGAGGCACATGCCCTGAGAACAGGGAATAGAGAAAAATGACCTGACAAAATGACAAAAGGAGGCTTCCTTAAGTAAAGGACACTTAATTTGCTTGTTTGGGCATCAACTACCATTACCTACATGACTGTATGAGAGAAAACCACACCATAAGAATGGACAGAGCTTATCCAACATCATGACAGCAAAGAACACAGAAATTTGAGCTCCCAGAGATGAGCTAGTATCCCAGAAAGCAAAGGTCCACAACGAATACAAAGAAACTGTCTGAGGATGACATGGCTGTCTGTTGCTTTTTGTAAAGCACCAGTGGAAAATAAAAGATTGCTATGGGTAATTTTTTTTGAAACATGGCACCTATTAGAAAGTCTTTAGAAGGGAGTTAGAGTGGAAGTAGATAAACCCGTGAGAAACCCACTAAAGCCATCAATGAGAAGGATGTCATGAGTGTGGTCTAGGATGGTGGAAAACCGAGAGACTGCACAAGGGACATCAGTTGAGACTTAAAAAGGAGACTGTTAAGAACTATTCAAATTCTTCAGATAATGGAAGGTAAGATGGCAGCTTTAGAGGTATGCTAGACGTAGGGCAAGGACATATACATGAGTTCTAATTGGATGCTGTTAGTTTTAGATGCCTTTGAGATCCCCCCAAATGTTAAGTAAATAATTAAGTATATGAGTCTGGAAGTCAGAAGAGATCTGAGCTGACTGGGTAGGGCTAAAAAGAATCTCTAAGCACAAGACAATTACAAACACAGAAGTGCTTAAAGTCAATATTTGGAGTTTAATGTAGATTAGGTTAACCTGAAAGTACAGAGTAGACAGCACTAAAGTAGGTAAAGTTTAGGGTAAGGGCTAAATAGCATTGGATGCAGATCTTAATAAATAAATATTTGAATGCAACTGCAAAGACTTATATAAAAGTAATGGAAATGTATTTTACATTTTATGACCTAGAAGTCATTGTGAAGCTTAATAAAACCATTTCAGTGTATGATATAGATAGACATACGACAAAGTAGACAAGACCAAATTTAATCCCTTGAGAATTTTGGCTATGAAGAAGAAAAACTAGGGAAGCTAAGGGTAGAAGATAAGTTAACTGGATGAGCTGTCTGGGGAGGATTGTGGATTTTATGTTAGCACAGTTAAAAGCCAAGGAGGAAGTTCCACTTGACAGAGAGAAGGATGTAACCAGGTAAACAAACGTAGCTAGAGAGTGGGCGACTTGGCATGAGAGAAGGCTTGCTGTTAAATCTGAGGTTCCTGGGGATGGAATCCACAGAAGAGATCTAGAGTCATAAAAGAAAATAAAAAGTAGTAATACTGAAATCCTATAGACAAAATGTGGTTACTATAGGTATAGAAACATTGCAATGGGGTCTTGAAGAGATGGTAGCTCATTCCTGGATGCCATTGTCCAAGTGTGAATTTTCATGGGGGGATCACAAAATCAGAAATTTAAGTGGATTAAGGAACTCCACATAAAACCAGAGACACTGAAAATTATAGAAGAGAAAGTAGGGAAAAGCCTCGAAGATATGGGTACAGGGGAAAAATTCCTGAATAGAACAGCAATGGCCTGTGCTGTAAGATTGAGAATCGACAAATAGGACCTACAAAAATTGCAAAGCTTCTGCAAGGCAAAAGACACCGTCAATAAGACAAAAAGGCCACCAACAGATTGGGAAAGGATCTTTACCTATCCTAAATCAGATAGGGGACTAATATCCAATATATATAAAGAACTCAAGAAGGTGGACTCCAGAAAATCAAATAACCCCATTAAAAAATGGGGCTCAGAGCTAAACAAAGAATTCTCACCTGAGGAATACCAAATGGCTGAGAAACACCTGAAAAAATGTTCAACATCCTTAATCATCAGGAAAATGCAAATCAAAACAACCCTGAGATTCCACCTCACACCAGTCAGAATGGCTAAGATCAAAAACTCAGGTGACAGCAGATGCTGGTGAGGATGTGAAGAAAGAGGAACACTCCTCCATTGTTGGTGGGATTGCAAGCTTGTACAACCACTCTGGAAATCAGTCTGGCGGTTCCTCAGAAAATTGGACATAGTACTACTGGAAGATCCAGCAATACCTCTCCTGGGCATATATCCAGAGGATGTTCCAACTGGTAAGAAGGACACATGCTCCACTATGTTCATAGCAGCCTTATTTATAATAGCCAGAAGCTGGAAAGAACCCAGATGCCCCTCAACAGAGGAATGGATACAGAAAATGTGGTATATTTACACAATGGAGTACTACTCAGCTATTAAAAAGAATGAATTTAAGAAATTCTTAGGCAGATGGATGGATCTGGAGGGCATCATCCTGAGTGAGGTAACCCAATCAAAAAGAACTCACACAATATGTACTCACTGATAAGTGGATATTAGCCCAGAAACTTAGAATACCGAAGATATAAGATACAATTTGATAAACACATGAAACTCAAGAAGAACGAAGACCAAAGTGTGGACACTGTGCCCCTTCTTAGAATTGGGAACAAAACACCCATGGAAGGAGTTACAGAGACACAGTTTGGAGCTGAGACGAAAGAATGGACCATCTAGAGACTGCCATACCTGGGGATCCATCCCATAATCAGCCTCCAAACGCTGACACCATTGCATATACTAGCAAGATTTTTCTGAAAGGACCCAGATATAGCTGTCTCTTGTGAGACTATGCTGGGGCCTAGAAAACACAGAAGTGGATGCTCACAGTCAGCTATTGGATGATCACAGGGCTCCCAATGGAGGAGCTAGAGAAAGTAACCAAGGAGCTAAAGGGATCTGCAACCCTATAGGTGGAACAACAATATGAACTACCCAGTAACCCCCCAGAGCTCGTGTTTCTAGCTGCATATGTATCAGAAGATGGCCTAGTGGGCCATCAGTGGAAAGAGAGGCCCATTGGTCGTGCAAACTTTATCTGTCTCAGTACAGGGGAATGCAAGGGCCAAGAAGTGGGAGTGGGTGGGTGGGGGGAGTGGGTAGGGGAGTGGGTGGGGGGCTTTGGGGATAGCACTGGAAATGTAAATGAAATAAATACCTAATTAAAAAAAGAAATTTAAAAGAGCAAACTCTCAGATGAAGGAGATTCTGTCCAATCCAATCTAATGAATCCAAGCTAAGGTAGGAAGGGTAGAGTGACTGACCGTCTGTTACCTGCGGTACAACAGCATCTGTACCAGACAGAGGTTAGTGATTAGTTATCCAGAGGGCAGGTCAAGTACTACAGATTTAGCAAGATTATTGCTAGACCTGAAGTTCATGAGTGAAAGTACACAGATATTCGAGTTGACCAAGCTGAAAATTATTGTCAGGTAGGAAAAAAATGACCTTCTTCAATTTAGCAAGAAGAAAATGAGAAAACTGTAACACACATTCCTAGACAGGCAATATAGATCTTCACACTCATTTATGCATAGGTATAATATTACCCATCATTTTTATATTGGATATATAGTCAAATCAAAGTTACCCGACTCATTAACTACACTAAGCTCATGAAAAACCTTGTAACTTTGGAGACTGAACAAAACAGATGGAACAACAACAACAACAACAAAAAAAACTATACCACTTTCAAGAAGCATATTGAAAATTTCCAAATACAAAATACTTCTGTTTTAGCTGATCTCCTAAAGCATGGCTAAACTGGTAGATTTAAAACATTGAGGTAGAAGCTGAGCAATCCAGAGAGCTGCTGCAGAGATTAAACTTTGAAAGTATGAATCTGTTATCATCCCTTTCTTCAACACAGACATCATGAATGAGACACACAGCCCTGGGTAATCTAAGCTAGGCTCCTTTATGCAGTTCAGGATAGACTTGAACTCAAGGTCTTCCTATTTCTGCCTCCCAAGCACTGGTAGAAAGATGGTAAAACCTTTAAAAATAAGAACTGTATAGATTTTAGCATGAATTAATTGTTTAACATTAATCTTCTGGAACTTTGTTTCAATTTTTTCTGATAAAAGTATGTCTAAAAGTCAGTAGTAATGGTGTTGCACACCATAATGCTTTTTGTTCCATGTTCTTCAGGTCATGTGACTTTAAAGAAGAAAAGACAACAGTGCCTCCAGTATCATTCCAGATTCCCATCATGCCTCCCAGACATCAGGACACAAGTGAAAGACAAAACCAAAACAATCCTAAATTAACTGCATCTTGTCTTATTGCTCAACGGCCATCTAAGGATTGAGAAATATGTTTTGGCTGACCTGGTAGCTTTCTGTTTCCTGTCCCCAGCCCATCCCACCCAGTCTGCACTTCTTCACTGACCACTGATGGTTGTCAGGGTGAAAACTCTCAGACAGTAGACCAGAAATATGTCATGGACTTTCTGGTTCTTCCAGCTTCTGTCTAGGAGCAAAGCCAGCCATCCCACACACTGAATCCCATTCTTTGTATGAATAAAGAGAAAGCACGGGCTGCTTGGGCTTCAGGGATACCTCTTCTCATCCTCCGTCAGAATGAATAAGGCTTGGCAGCTTGTGAGAAAGGACAAGAGGGAGCAGTAAGATACCTCTCCATCTTCCTCCTGTGATCTTTCATAATTGGGACAAGGAGCTGGCAGGACAGTAGGGACAGCTGGTGCACAGGACCCAACACTGTCCTTCTGAGCAGAAGAGTCCATCAGCAGCACGTTAAACACACATGCATTGGTGGTCTGCAGTGGCAGTGTTATTGTATTTGAAAAGCTGTCAGCTCCACAGGGAAAACTAGACAGCAAGCTACAAACAACTTTGTCTTCCTTAAGCAGCTGTTAAATGAGAATCAAGTACGCAACGGTGGGATTAGCATATGCTATTGAATTTCTAAAAGCAAATTTTGTCCTAGTCGGAGTGTATGAATATAGACTTCCTAGAGGAAGTGATACATAAATTGAGGAGAAATAAATTTTAAACTATATATATATATATATATATATATATATATATATATATATATATATGCTAAATGTCTATGAGGCAGACCAGGGGAACATGCTAGATTGTAGTTCTATAACAAAAAAGAAATGACTTACTTATGTGAGCACACAAATACATTTGCATCTAGAATACCAAAATATGGGAAGAGATAATGCTAGATAGGCAGGCAGGCAGACAGATACACATAGATATGTGTGGTACATATACATACATATATATTCTGTATAAAACATATAGGAGATGGAACTACAAGAGTTATCTCAGAAGCCGTATATTATCAAACACAGTACTACTGTGGGCATCTATGAGCAAGTGCGCAGCTAAGAAACACACCCAAGACTCTGGCAAAGAGGGAAGAAAGACTTGTTAGTTTGAGCAGGTAAGAAGAAACAGTAGATAATTTTCAATGCAGTGCCTCTTAGAAAAAAACAAGGAGCTTTAATTGGGAAACACATACATTCACACATCAAAGACCGCACTGCACAGAGGTGGGCACATTGCGGAGCATGCTCAGTTGAAGACAAACCATCACATACACAAAGGTGGACAGTGAGAATGTCTCTTGCCCAGAAAATTTGGTATTATTACAAGCAAAGATTACTCCAGGTCATCCTCACCCAAAAATGGTCAGTCTGACTGGGTAATTTTGGTGGGTTTCTTGTAAGTTTCCTTAGGTGGCTTTATCTGAAACAAAAGGAAACATTGAAGATATTTCAAGTTAAGGAAAAGGACAATTTTTCCTCCCAAAACTTGATTGCCTAAGTCTCATGGAAAACAAAACAAAACAAAACCCCACTCTTTTCTGTCGCACTTACTTCCTGTTTCCCTTTACTTTTGTGGGTGTCCCATAGGGAAAATACCATTGAACTGCTGGAGATATGGCTCATCGGTAAAGGAGTTCACTGCACAATTCATGAAGAGCCTAGGTTGAGTGCATAGAACCCAAGGAAAATATAGGCATGACTGCAAGTGTCTGTAAACCCAGCACTGGAGTGGAGATAGGAGGATTCCAAGAGCCTTGGCCAGCTAGTCTAGTTAAAGTGGCAAGCCCTAAGCCCACTGAGACATCTTATTTCTAGGGAACAAGATGAAGATTAATAAGGCATCTCTCTCTCTGTCTCTCTCTCTCTCTCACACACACACACACACCTTCAACTTAGGAATCATAAAAGCCAAGATAATCTTTGACATTGTCAGTCACAAGATTTGAATATTTTTTAATAAATCATGGTTTAGTTTTATTATTACTAAAATTAAACTAACATATACCAATACATAGGACTCTGTAAATGTTAACAAAGTGTACATCATAGTCCTACAACTCTTTGTATTATCTATTTCATTTCAAAAAAATGAACAATAGTGCTCTATTCAATTCTGGAATCTTATACATTTATACATTCACTTATTGACTCCTTTTAGAATTAACAGTCAAGGTCATATGTATTTATTGCATGAAGCCCACATAACATGAGGACTGAAATAAACTTTGGGTAAGCAGAAGAGTGACCCCTGACTTGCAGGGAAAACCTCACCCAGGTTTCCTGCAGAGCACAGCTGGAGTTACTATTTGGAAGCGGTTTGTGAATTCTAAAGTAAGACCCTAGACCATGCACAGTGTTACTGTGCCGTTGTGGGCATTAACTTAACTCAACTATGCTGTTACTTTTTCTGAATGTGATACAGCATGCATTCATTAGCTGAGATGGTTTCAATGACCTGATTTTAACTTGTCTGTTGGTTTATTTATTTATTTTTTATTTTCTTCTTTGCTTTAACTTGGCTATGTTGTCTAGGTTATGAGTTTCTTACTGTACTTACATAAACTCTGACATTCACACTTCAGGCTCTTCTTAAGAAAAGGTGATAATCTTGGGGTTTATCTCCTGAGAACGATGTGGATACTCATTTGTGAATCTCCTTGCTTTACTTTTTCATAGATGGAAAGCATCATCTCACGTTAGGAATTCAGATAAAGGCATCGTATTGGACTTTGTTCCCAGTATTAACTTGTCTTTTGGTGCCATCTCTACTCCGACCATGCTACTTGGTACCAGGAGTTTAAGACCTATTTCATACCTCCGCATAGTCAGCTGTTTTTTTGCCTTTGTTTTTGGCAGATTCTACAACAGCAGATACTGGAAATGACCAGCCTGGCAGAGGGAAAGAAACCTTCCCGTAGGATCAGGTTGATCTGTTCTTCCCCCATGTTGTTTCCGAGAAAGTTACCCTAGCAACAACCTTTACCCGGGCAGCCTTCTTCATGGCAGCCCCCGCAGTGCCTTCCTGTAAGCCCAGCTGCATCTAGTTTGCAGCTGCCATGGCTGTCACCTCCGCCTCCAAGCCTTTGTCGCAGGCTGCAATTCTGAAAGATTCCCCTGGCTCCTGTCTTTAGCCCTCATTCTTTGGGTGGCTGCTTCCAGAAGTTTCGTCTCTGTGGTAACTTCAGTATTCGTGGTTTTAGTTACCCGGCTCATCACGTCTCCCCAGCTCTCAGTTCTTCACATTAAATTTTGTGTGTATGCCTGACGTGCTTCCTGCATCCAAGGAAGACATGGTAGGTTACAGCCTTTATAGGTCTTAGATATACATTAACTTCCCATTTGCTTACCTATACAGGGTTTTTTCTACTCTGTAGTCTTTACTAATACTACCGGTGCGCTTGGCTGTCAGCCATGGATCTTATTTTTAAGTGTGCTGCTTTCCCTAGATTCTGGTATTTAGTATCATCTTGAAATCCTGGTCTAGTCTCAAGCATGGGAAGAGCAGTCAGCAGCTCACTGTGACACCAGGTATTGGTGTTCATCTAGTTTTGGCCATGTGCCTTGGGCTCTGGGGTTGAGGTACATTATATAACTTACTTCTCACTAAGACTGTGGGTAAAGATTGCAGTGAGAAATTAGCACCATTTTATAGTATGTACAAAAGCTCATATAAGATGGGACAACATGATTGAGGGCAGATCTAAATGAAGTGGGCTTCCCTCTATATCAGAAACTAAGATGCCAGGGCATTTTCTGAAATGTGTACTAACAAAGGCTTTGCAGATTTAGAAGACCTCAGCTGCATTATATCATTTGCACAGTGGTTCAATCCCATCATCAATGTGGGCTTCTCTAGAGGATCAAGAGGCTCACTCCATGAAAAGGAAGGCAGAGTGATGTACAGACCTGATCAAAAGTCTGTGGGTAGGGAGGGTGTGTGCCTGAGGAGGGAGCATCCCTAAATGAACATGTTGTCAAACTGCCTTCTAAGTAAATTTGACTTGAAATCCATAGACTCACTGTGACTCTCAGCCTGCATCAAAATACTCGTTGCAGAGGGTGGATGCTAATACACGGACTCCCGTGTGGTTATAGTGTCGAGAGTGTGCAGAGCAAGGATGAGTGCTTGTCTTAAGTGGGATGTCTGTATCCTCTCCAGCCCTGAGAACATCACAGAAGACAGAGTGAAAGGGATGGACGTGATGGAGGATGGGAAGAATGGTCTGAAACCAATCAGATACAGCACTGCAGTCACACCCATTAACACACAGCAGCTATGAATACCTGCATGAGTTGCTACCCTCCAATGTTCAATTATAGATAGAAGAGGCTTACATGAGGCCCCATTCCTTTCTAAGGAGCTAATGGTTATTGCTGGCTTTGGTGGTGTGTGTGACACTTTTCTTTAATAATATGATCACTCACTCATTGACTAGAAGAGAAGAAGGAGTTCAGAGGAAAAAGAAGAGGGATACCACAGGGAAAATGGGTCTATATAATCACAATATATTTCATACATGTGTAAACCGGTCAAAGAAGGGAAAAGGAAATACTCTGAAATAGAGATCCAATGCACCATGAGTTGGGAGAAGAAAAGAGTCACCAAGAATATACCACCAACCTTATAAATATTCACGAACATTTTCAATTCAATAATGCTGAATCTATTATGTTGCTGCTCCTCCTGTTTGGGAGAGACCAGTCCAATCTCTTTTTCTAGTCCTGGCGTTGCTTGGTTAAATAAACATCCTGTCAAAACTGTCTGTGTCTCCCGACTGAGTTCTGCTGTCCTTCAAGAAGACAAAACTGTCCCATAACAAACAGCAGCTATGCCAAGCACCTCGAGCCCAGGTGCCCTCAGCTCACTCCAGTTCTAAAACATTGCCATCAGTTGCATCTCAATGTGCAGGTGACATTCACCAGTGCATGCCGTGTTCCTCTAGATGTACCACAAATACTGACAAGGTCCTAGACATAGTAAGAACACAAATGAAAGAAGAATGTGGAAAAACTTCCTTGGGAAGGTGGTAAATAGTCTGTCCATGGCAAAACTCATCTAGAGGTAAGAAATGACTTAAGCTTCTGATGAGCAGTGGCATTTCAAATTAATGACACTAGAAACATGTTGGGGCCGGCACCTCGTAATATCTTCCCAACAAGACAGCATCTCATAGTAAGTAAAAATAATTGCTAGACAGCAGCTAATTTTAGGGAGATTAAAATAGAGGAATTAGCAGAGGGTTTACAGGGGCAAAACTCTAATGTGTCAAAGTGTTTTGAAAGTACAAAGAGAGTTTTGAAAATATATTTTCCTTCTCTCTAGAAGAGATGAGGGGAGGGGAAGGAAGGTTTGTGGTTGGTCTTTAGTTTGTTTGCCGCTGAGTAAGTGAAAAAAAAAAAAAAAGAAAGAAAATGAGGTTCTTCCAATTTCAAACTGTTTCAATATGGTTTCTCACATGCTCTACAGAGAATTCCAGAAGGCATGAACCCAGTCACAAATCGCTACACATCAGCACTTTGCATAAGAAGAAAACATCCATATTTGACTCAAGCAACAATGAAATCAATACAGAAACATTTCCAGAGAACTCCTGCAGGTTTTTTTTTTTAATGCATTTACGGCTAGTATTTCCTGCAAATTAAAAAAAAAAATCTTCTGACTGTTTAATAAATCAACTTTAGATCCACAATCCCTAAAGGTCCATGATGTTCTTTATCATTGCCTGGGGAGTCCCCTGAAGACCCAAAGAGACATTTGTTTCTCATGCTGTTTTTATTCCTATTAGATGGTTTATCTCTGCTGAATTTTTTTTTGATGATTTTGAATACAGGGGTTAATTCATATCTTACAATCTTTCTACCAAAGCCCCTTCCAAAACTTGCAGAAGGTCATAAAATGAGCATCTGACCCACTTGAAAACCAAAATATTGCACTCAGTCCTCTGGCTTGGGATAAAACATTTCAATCTGTAACCCACAGGCCACATTCACCCTGCAGTGCCCTCTGAATACAGCCCAGCACAAAAGTACAAATTTACTTAAAGTATAATGAAGATATTTTGGCAATGTTTTGAAGCTTGACTGCACGATTCTCAAATGTGAGCCTTGCACATGGTGTTGTCAGTGTTAAAAGGTTGAATACATCTGGCTCTCGGTGAGTAGTGTTATGGCCACTCATTGCCTGTGTTTGGGGAGACTAACCATTGAATGTCTCAGCCAAATTCATCATTTTGGATGTTCCAGAAGTCAAACTTGGAAGGGCTTCATAAATAATGAAAGAAAAGGTAATATTTACTCACCATTGTGCCCTTCCCCTAGCCTTAAGTGCTCTCTATCAGACCTTGTTTTGCTACAGTCAGCTAGCCCACTTAGGGTGGATTCTTCAGACCTAGGTCAAGTCTATGTCCTGCCACCTCTGCAGCTTCCTGCAAGAAGCCACTACTTGCTGAGCAGCTGAGCTTGTCTTCCTGGTGAGATCCTGGCAAAGTAAGGGATGGGCTTCCCCCCTTTATATTCAGTCTTAAGAATTAAACATTGGGACTTGATCAGAAACTTTGTCTTGGTCTCATTCTTCTCTCGTCCGTCCTTCCCATCCATCCCCAGTTTTCCTTTCGTGAACCCAATTGTCTCTGGCTGCTGGCGGCTACACACCATCAAGACATCCTAAGTATCCTTCATGAGTTTGTTAGTGTGAAAATCTATTGCTCTGAATTCACATTGATGATGTAATATCTGAAAATTGGTCCTGGTTTTGAAAGTTACTAATTCATGAAGAAGAGCTGCTAATATTAGATGATATAAAGGAATAAAAATGCTCCCCTTGATATCAGAGTAACTCTGCTGGATGAGATGGTACAACAATGTCCAGCAATGAAACCAATCAAAATGAGAAGCAGAGATCAAAACATGAAGATTTGGAGGGTTAGTTGCCTTTTTATCTAAAGCACCAATTCTTCTGCAATCTCAACCATATTCTCTTTATATTAAAAGCATGCATGCAACTCTCCATTGCATTTCAGTCTCCTCTTCGTGAACGAGATGTAGATAAGAATTTTTTGAGGACACATGTAAATTAATATTTCAAAAGCATCCCTAGATAAACACCTCACAAAAGGCTTCAAAATATACATCTGCTACCATTACAAGTATTCTATTAAATGAGAAAGCCTTTGTACACTGAGGGTCTGTTTTGTTTGTATTTAATTTCTTAAATTACAAAGGGCCCAGTAAACTCTTATCTAGAACGTGTTAAATTCTTTGGTGCATTTAAACTGGAGGACTACACTGTGAGTTTCATAGTGGTCAAATAGCCCAATCTCACACTTAGTCTATGTAAAAATTAAATGTATACATATACTCATCAAAAAAAATACCATGATTGGGCCATAAAAAAAAACAGGCCAGGCATGGTGACAGTGACAATAATACTGAATGTAGAATGTTGGAGGCTAGACTTAAACCCTTGCTGAGATTTGGATTGCAGGAGGAACAATCTTTGAGAAATGCTGCACTATTCAAGTATGAATGTGTGTGGTCTTCTTAACTGTCTGGATGACATTTTTAAGGGATATCATCCATGCTGCCCTTTAAATGAGCATCAAGATTCCTTCAAAATAGATTTATTTTGAATTAGGTGTGTGTGTGTGTGTGTGTGTGTGTGTGTGTGTGTGTGCATACACACATGCATGTGCAAGCAATGGCAAAGGGCAGAAGTAGTTGTTGAATCCACGGCAGTGGGAGTTATAGGTGGTTGTGCATAGCCTGATATGTGTGTTCCCAATCAAATCTGGGTCTTTTGTGCACACTCTCAAATAATGAGCTATCTGTCTGGCCTTATTTGTCATTTGTTTCAGATAAAGCCCTCTAGTAAAACTCATAAGGACTCAAAAACAAACACCACCCCCACCACCCCCACCACCCCCACTCATTCTTTTTTAAGAAATTTGATTTAAAATATGGTCATTATAATACTAAATTCTCTCCAAGAGATTTCACCTTAGCTGTTTAATATGCACTATATGAAGAAGCAGGATCTTGAACTGAGTGTGGAAGGGAATGAATGTAAATGGTTCTTTGTAAAATGATTACTCTTACCTTCATTGGGGTAAACTATCTGGATGACAGCACATAGAAGCCCACCGGTCACTGGAGAACCGTGATGCTGCCTGTCTGAAAGCTTTGGAGCAGTGGAGATGCTGTTCTGTGAAGTTGCAGCAATAGGGATAGAGGGAAGAATGAAAGGAAGGTTCATGGATGATGGTCCAGTTCCTCAGGAACAGATGCATAGGACTGCAGGACCAAACGCAGCTTGGGATGGTGATGAAGAAATGATGTCCACACAAAGGCAAGTTTCTGAACTCTATGCCTGAGTGCCTGGGTACACTGGAAGTTTGGCAAAGGAAGGCCAGGGTAATGTTGATAAAAATGGATAGATGTGTATACTAATTTGCCCTGTAGCTATGCCACATAGACCTACTCATTACATTTTGAAATTAAATGTGATTTTAAAGTTTTTGATGAACTTTTACTAACTGTGCAGGTTAATAGGGGACAATGTTGTATCTCAATACAAGGATGCAACCTCAGTGACATATCTGAGATACTCTCTTTCTTCTTATCATTACTCTATGTTTGGGATCCAAGTTCCCCTCTTGTAAATCTTCATAAAGTATCACATAGACTGCTATAAACTAGGGTCTCCTTGGTCTGCTATCAAAGTCTAGAATGTACCTATTCCTTCAATCTGGTTATGTTCTAGCCTGTTATCTAATACCCCTGCAAACCTTACTGGCCTCTAGTGACCACTGTTTATATAGAGAGCCTTTATTCCGTGCTGAGGATCCATCCAGATGGCCTGCTTATGCTTTTCAAGTTCCCTGCCAAGAGGCCCATTGCAATCGGTCAGATCAGGTTTTAAACTGTGTGTTCTAACCCCTGAAATGGACTGTTTTATGGGAAAATGAATCACTTTACAGATCAGGATTTCCTCAAAATGGTTGACTAACAATTAATCTGCAGCTTAAGGACATACATCCTTCCCACCTCACTTTGATAGCCAAGGTAAGACAATGCTTATACAGTCAGTACTAGGTCATACGATGGAGATCTAACCTCTGAAGACAGGTGTGAATGTCGATTAGAATTTCCACTCTACCGTCTATTTGAAAAGTGTGGACATAATTTTATTTCTAATACCTCAGCTTCCTCAATGATAACATGAAATCACTAATAATACTATGAGCCCCAAATGTAGTATAAAGATCTTAATGATTCTCAGCACAGAGTGAGGATGGTGTGGCTGTTGGTTAAGGGAACATGCTTTGGGCAACCTTAAGAATGTGTCCTCCTACTTAAGAGTATTTTGTATCTCCACAGATTGAAGCATTTAAGCCTTAGCTGTACACCTAACAGTAAGAGCATCACCACTCTGTGTTTCAGATTAGTCCAATTATATCTATTATAATAGACTAGATAGAGTAAGCTAGATAGCGTGCTCACCAGGTTAAGGTGTGTGCTATGAAGCCTGATGGCACGGGATGGTCCTCATGATGGAAAGAGATAAACATCTACTTCCATGCTCTGCCTGTCAATATGGAGCAGGGAGACATTCCCAGTTACTAGTAAGTCTTCTGCACAAACTTTTAACATGTTAGTGTTTCTAAAAACATGTTAGTAAGTGTTTTTAAAAACTCCACATTTTTAAGTGGTGTCTAAAGAGTAATAAGCAGAAGTTGAACTCACCCTTAAAAAAATATTTTGTGATGCATTTTCTTTTCTTCTTTCCTGCAGTTTAGAGTGCTCATGTTTTTCTTCATTGTTGGAAGGATGAAGGCATTACAATAAAAGAGAACATGCAAATTAATTTCATTTTTGTGATACCTTATTAAATATCCATTAGGTTCTATATAAAATGCCCCAAGATAATTAAGTCAGGAAGTTAAAAAAAATCTAGTGACCATTCAGGATAGTGTTAGTAATTCTAGATTACAGTAGTATCTGCTCAATGCTAAGCTTGGCAGTAAGGCCCTGTTGAAGTTGCTGAAATAATTACATTGAGCAAGTTGGAACTTGGGAATCTGAGTCAATGTGGTGAAGTGTGAATGGATATGGGGTCACCGGACAACATAATTTCCAGCAGAGGGGCTGGGTCTCCCAAGAAGAATGTGCACTTCCTACAGAGATTGAACAGAGAGAGTGTAAGCAGAAGCTACAACCCCAGGGAAAGATGGACAGCTCATGGCCTCCGATCACAATGAGCTGTCAGCTGAGGAGCTAAAGTAGACGGGCAGCTTTAGTAACTAATCACTGACAAGGTCCTTGGTCCTGAGAAGTGGTAACTTCCTGTGTCAGAAGCAACAAGGAAAAGAAACTGTCCATTCCTCGAGGATACCAAGGAAAGCATCACACGGAGTATTAGACACCACTGAGTGCCTGAAGATGCTTTTAGGCTAAAGTAGACATTGACTCTGAGGAAGCCAATGCCTGTACTATAATCCTGTCACGTTTCTCTTCTACATAGTGCTATGAATAAATTCTGGGAAACCTTTACTCTTGGTTTCCCACTGAATTCTCTCATGTTGGAGAATACCTATGCTTTAGGCAAAGGAAAGGCACAGTTTCATTCTGTTTAAGATATCTATGTGCCTTTTTATTAGCACAGATCTTTTCTATCCTACTCTAATCTGAATGTGGATGATCAGGGAGCAAGCTGTGTCAAGAGAAGAACAGGATAGGGGCTGGAAGGAGAGTCAGCAGATGTGGTCCTGGGCACAGCTACATTTATGTTTTGGGGAATTGGAGAGCATGTGAAGAAAGAGGAAAGAGAAACTTCAGTCAGACCTAGACTTGGTGTGGATTCTAATTCTGCATCACCCTGGGTCAGATGCATTGATGCATTTCCTTCAACCAGCTCACTGCGCTAATTCCACTCGAGAAAACCCTGATGATGACCTACTTGGGCAAAAAATAAAAATAAAACAGTCCTATTGGACATGAATTTTAATCTGTCCAGCACACTGTTTTCCAGTACAGTAAATCATATAGACAATCTTAGGTTTAATTATGATGGGTATGACCTTTGTAGCACACAGATTCACTTGACTCTTGGACTATTCTAACATCTCCTAAGCATGGATGCTAAATCTGTGTGTATATAGAAGTTATCTACCTGCAGATTCAGCAAGAGATTTGATGCAGAGAAATGACTATTGACTATATCTCTGATTATGTGTTCCTCTTTAAATAATTAAACACAGCAAGGTAGTGCAGCTCCTCTTGATCAGAAGGGAAGTTCCTAGGTTCTCTGGGTGACCTTAGATTGCACCAGCTCAAGGATCAGATGGTAGGAAAAACTTGACATTTCCTAAGCTTGGCTCCTGTTCCACCACTGTGTAAGGAAAATATTTACATATCAGATAACTTTGGGTGGGTACCAAAGTTTTGGACTGCACATCTGCTAGGATTATTCTAAGTACAATTATCTTAATCCAAGGAGGGAAATCACTAGTATCATTTTTTGATCCACTTAATTTAGTAAATTAATTTACAAACCTAGACAGTTACCAACGATAACATGAAGGTTTTTGTAGGATTATTGCAGTAACTTGAATGAAACTCTGCTGACTTGGAGGTCTTTGCTTTTATATAAACAGTGCTGCCATGGCTTATCTATTTCATGATTCATTGTAAACAGCTTAACCCAATTACAAGAAATACCTGGCTGCTTAAAATTAGTACTTATGAGTGTCAATCAGGGGTTTTGAACTCAAAACTTGGTACATGAAGAAGGAAAAGCTAATAGAAATGTCTAAATAGAGACTTTTATCCACTAATAAGGTTTTAAACTTGACAATTAGGTCAGGTGCTTAACAAGATGAACGGCCAACAGTAAGACAAAAGTTGGGAATTTTGAACACATATTTAGATGTTGCCTCGTTGAAGGTGAAAAAAAAATATGATGAACTAGATATAAATGCCAAGTTGCTTATTGTTTGAGCTAATTATTGACTTTCTTTTGTATATCCTTAAATGTACTCCAATTTGCATAGTAGTCTAGGCATGTTAGCAATTGTAGAAATTAATTTTAAATATAAAAGTTTCCTCTTTCCATCATCTGTATTTTGTTAATCCATAAAGAAAAAAATAATCTCAGAACTTATAGTATAAATGTTAATATTCTAAACACAAAACCACAGAGAAATATGATAGAAAACAATCTAATTGCTTTGATAAGAATTATTTATGATGATATTCCTAAAAATTTTTATGTTTGAAAATAAACATAAGAATAAAATAATTCATATAAAATCTTCAACCAACAAAGGGTAAATGTCTATCTCATGTCATATATTTAAAAACCAGGGTTATTATTATTATTATTATTCAGAAATACCAGGACTTAAGTGTATGCCCAATTTATGTTATTTTCCAGTTATTTGTTGCTAATTACATATAATTCTCTGGGCCCTCTTTTTCTCATCTATAAATGGCTTAGTATTTATAAGTTGTATAAAGCAATATATTAGTGCACATGAAATACCTTGGGATATACATGTGTTCTGTGGAGATAGAGGTATTTTGATTAGAGATGTTTACTATTAAACTTTATATTGACAGGTCATCAGAAGTAAGTTATGTTGGATAATAATTATTTGTTGTGCTTGTGTTTGTAAGAAAGAGAGAGAGAGACATACAGACACACAGACAGAATAGACATTCCTGTGCCACAGTCAGCATGTGGAGGCCGGAGAATCACTTTAGGAGTCAGTTCTTGCCTGTTTTACTGTTTGGGGATCTAAAGTCAGATCCTCAAATTTGCATGGCAAGCATCTTTCCCTGGGTCATCTCTCTGGCCCTGATAAGTTCTCATCGGGACACCTGGAAGGATTTATTTATGGTATTTGAAATGCATTCAGAGATGCAGAATTAGATGTAGTCTGTTTCATCTTACAGTGACTTTTTTCTCTGCCCCGCTCTGCCTCTGTGTGTTTGTATATGTGTGTGTGTGTGTGTGTGTGTGTGTGTGTTATACACATGTGTATGTGCTGCTGTTCATCTGGTGCTTAGAGGCCAGGAAGGATGTGGAATACCCTACTCTATCACTCTCTGCCATATTTCCTTGAAGAAAAGTCTATTATTGAACCTGGATGTTAATATTTCGTCTAAACTGGCTGACAAGCCATCTCCACAACCTTCGGTACTTCTTAAAATGTTTAACACGTTCATTTCATGTCCCTTGGTGGCCTTACACCAGTGTGCTTCCCTGAACTTTGCACGGTCTTCCTAAAGTCAGCTCTGACACGGGAATCATAGTTTACAAACAAGCTAACTATGGTACTTTAGGAAGGTGACCACTCACAAATAGCATCAAAGTGGCACTTTCCATCTACTTTGTGAAAGTTCACAATGCCTCTTCCACGGCGTTTCGAAATGAAACCCCGAATCCACTAAGCCAAATACCCTTTCACAGAAGTTCGTATTACAAATTGATATTTATCAATGTGCAGAAAGCCCCTTGCAGATTGGTAAGACAGATATGACTATTTCAAACAATTGCTGAATGATTTGTGAACCGGCCTAATGCACCTGCTTCCTTGCATTGTCGCTGGCTTGGTGCTTGGAGTGTTCCACAGTCTCTTGTGTGGGGTATACGGCCTGTGCTCACCAGTTACCTTGGATCATCGATAGCTTCCTGGCTGGAGCCTTCCAGTTTGGAGTGTGAACAGGCTTTCCTCAGGGGAGCCAAGCGAGAATATGATGTGACCCTGGAGCATGCAAGGCCAGCATCCTAGCTGGAGATGCTGCCTAAGGGATAAGTGCAATATGACTTGTTGATATGGTGTTGACAAGATTTCTGAAGCTGACAACGCAATCCACCTCACCAGTGTGCTCATGATTCCACGGGCCCTGCTCTGGGCCTTTTCTTCTCGTTCTGAACGGTTAGCTGCTGTGATCTGACACAAGTGTACTTTTGGATTAGCGTGGGTTTTACCAGGGCAGACTGAGAAACCATATACTGCCTGGAAATAAGAGAAAGTTTCTTCCTAGGTGGGATCCATTCTCTGTTCTTTTTAAGTCAAAAGCCAAAATGAATTCATGGGGGCCATAAAGGAAAGCCCCAGCCCTTGGTAAGGTTGTAATTCCTCCAGGTGCAACTTCTGATTTTGATTAACGATAATGGCTTAAAAGCAAATGAGCTTGAAAAGCCCAAAGTGTTATGATGGAAAGAATAACACTAATTTTTTAAAAGGTATAAGTTGTTTTTCCATTGAAAACCCAATGCATCATGTAAATAAGGGATGAGAAAGAGGACTCAGTCGCTTTTCTCAGTCTGCTTTACCCTCCTTCGACTTTAAACCAATCCCTTAAAATGGTTGACTTTCGACTTTGGTAATTAAACATCCCTGGTAATGTAGGGGTCATGGCCATTGTGAAAAAAGAGAAGGTAATGCAAGAGGTATTCCCTCCAGGAGTCTATGAGTCTAAAAGTCAGCATAATAACACATCACCATCTCCAAGGGAGCCCATGTAAATGTGTTACCTTAGCTGTTCAGTGTATAAATGACGTCCTCGCTTATGTAGACTTCTGCACAGCTCTTACATATATCACGCAAATATATATTTACTAGAGAGACCTCAGAACTTTGCTTATTTAAAAAAGACATATTAAATAAATTATCTTCGTTCAGAAAATTACATCGGCACTGGCAGAATTAGCCTGTGGTATATTATTTAAATAGATAGTCTATGCGTCCGTGAGGGATGAATTTGCTCCTTCCATACCTTTAAAAACTGGGTAGGAAGAAAATCAAAATACCGCTGCCCCTAAATCATGCCAACAGAAATTCAGATACCTTTATGTCATACGAAATGGTTTTCCCCACTGCAAGCAAGCCTCCTTGCAGGGGAGCGGGGAGGGGGCATTACATTCTACATGTAAGGAATTGTTTTCAAAAGAAAAATGAATTTATTTCCGCAGTATGACACACAAGACATTCTGCCTTAAAATCTCCCCCAAAATATCTAACAGTCAGTTTGTGGAAGACATTCATAGCCAATCACAGACTTGCTCTTCCGTTTGCAAGATGGGCGGACAACGTTGCAGTTCTCATTTTAAAGTGAAGTGGAATATCCCACTCACCTGCACATTGTGTTCTTTTAGTCATACGAGGATGCACCGCCGATTGAAGGAGCTAAAGGAACCTCTGCGCAGAAGTCTATTGGCGTGTTAAGGTAATCACCTTCGTTAGGAGGAATGTAACCCATTCATAGCTTTGAGTGTGTGAATGTGTAAGGTTGTATCATGAGAGCTAGAAGGTCAAATCAAGTCCATTCAGAATAAAACCTCACAAATAGGCAAATTACTTTGGAAACTGCCCTCTCCCCTTTCCCCTCCCTTCGTTCTGTGTGCTCACAAGTGACCCAGTTTACGAACACGCAAGCTGCTCAGTCTCTCTGGTTTACAGTCCTCTTCAGCAAAGATCACAAAAGCATCAGCACAGAGAAACTGCTGTAATCAGTCAAGTCGGAAGCTGACACACTTCTTCGAGTTCTGCTTGCCAAAAATAGGATTTCATCTGTTCTGGATTTTTCCCCCCACCTGAACCAGTTAATGTAGTAAAATGCCAAGCTTTGAGAGCGCAGGATCGGGGAAGCTGAGGTTTCGGTAGGTGGCGCTTCAACACAGCCCACCTGCCTTGGCTTCCAGGAGCCTCTGATAGCTAATACCTGTGGTTCATCAAAGTGGCGCTTGGCCCAGTTTGCTAGCACTGCAGCTAAACTGAGATCCCAGGCAAGAGATGTCAAATGTGGGGGGAACAACTATTTAGGAAAGAAAACAAAACGTGTTTGGTATTCGCCTTTACATCTGGGCACATATGTGAACACACATACGTGTTCATATCTGCATTGGCTCTGCTTCTTAAGCTCAAAGCCAGAGTAAACCGATTTGAAATTTTCAATGATTTATAATCTTTCTTTTAGGAGAGGTGGGAAACACACTTGTCAAGTTTCAGTAATTTTAGCTTCTGACTCTTATCTTTGGCTTTCACAGTGATGCCAATTTTTTAAATGCCATTTCCCCCTTAAGAAGCCATCCTGGGATATGTTAATCCTTAGTAGTCCTCCCCCCCACCCCCGCAGATATTTAACTATTTAGATAAACGGACACATGAAATTGCCAGTATTTTTCCTGTCTTAAAGAGGAAAAACCAGTAAATGGAGATCTCTCCAGGAATGTTCCAGAACATGGCTACAAATTGACATAGACCAGGATGATTAAGTGGACAATAAGCTACGTGTCATTGGCAAACAGGCATAGATGCCTGGAGAGAAGCACACGCTAAAGGGATTCACTGTACTAGGCAAGATCCCCATGGTCCATTGACCTAAAGGTATCTGGGAACCTCACCCCAGAGAAGATGGAAGGGGACAGGAGAGCGGAATAGGACCAATCAGGTCCTATGTCAGACAGACCGACAGCAATTCATTTATCACGGACATCGTTTCCTCATATTCTGCAGAGAATTGTCTCTGCTATTTCTGAGGATTAAACAATCCTCAAATAATGCTTTATCAATCTCTTCTAAACATATGATTTAGAAGAAGATATTTTTTATTTGAAAATACTATAAATAGGAAATTTCCTGAGCTTTTTTTTTTTTTTTTTTGATAAAAATTTTTGCCTTTCAAGCATACGGTTTTGGAAGATACATACTTTCAAGATACTAGATAGAAAAGCAAATAAATAATTGTTTCCATGACAATTATTTGATATATTTGACTGTATTTGGTATGAATAATAACATATGAAAGAATGGGCTTGTAACTACTAAGAAAATAAAATCACTGAAGGTGGAAAGGAAGAGATAAAAATTGGTTTGTTGCTCCTAGACTATATGCTGTCTGTTTGTTCTGAAATTCATAGAACTTTAAAATGTTAGCAAAATGTCCATTTGGGGTTCTGCTATATTTCTGAAAAAACTTTCAAAGAACGAAGTATAGTGACTTTTAGAATAGCCGGTAACTCAAATATCAAAAATAGTTTTTCCTCTTGGACAAAAGAACACAAAGAAACTCAACCTCAGCTACGTGCCCGCCCTTCATCTGGACTCCTTGATAGAATTATCACAAATTTAAAAATTAAAAAAAAAAAAAAACTGATTTGTGAGACCTTCCATTTGTTGGAGCTCAGTCTGCAAAATGCTGCTTCCGGTTTCCTCTTAGAGAAACCCCCTCTCTTCTGCTTCTTCTTCAGATATTAATTCTTCTCTTCTTTGGATATTTTTCCTGTGTCTTTCTTATGAGGGAGAAGAAAAAATATATATACTCCAAAATTTCACATGTGCGTCATTTGAATATGATGGCAGCCATTGCTTCGTTAACTTTTCATTACAGTCTGGAGGTTAAAGAAAATGGCCACCATCGGTTCAGCTCTTTGCCGATGCCTTGCCTAAATTCGTTTTCTCCTTTCAGCTTCCTACCCTGCCCCCAATAAAATCCATTTTATTTCCAGCAGAATTCAAGTTTAAAATGCGTTTGAATCCTTCAGGATTTTTTGCTTCCCCCTCACTCTGAAGGTTTTGGGCCACAGAATGCCAGCAGAAAGGAAGGGATGGCAATGAGGCCCCCTTTGGCATCTGTCAGCCAGGAGCTCCCATCTGGGTCCCTGCAGAGCTCAGAGTCTGGCCTCCTCCCCAGCGAAGGTCCACAAGGCTCCGGAGCCCAGACACGGGAGCATCTGATGCGAGACTGGCCTAATGAAAGTCCAGCATGGGGCTAAATGAGTTTCAACCAGGGCCGGGTGAGGGGCTAATGATGGAACTGCTCCCTGGGCTGCTCGGTGCTGGGATCTTTGTTGGGGCATATGGCAGTTGGCTCTGTGCCTCGCTAAGCGATTTCCTGTTAGATTTATCCCCAGAATGTTCTCTTCCTAGCGTCTCCTCCTCTGGCTCCTTTTGGCCTCTCCTCTTCCCGTCCTCGGTGCTGTGGTGATCTCTTGATAGGACTGTTGAGTCATAAATACTTAGTATCTTAAAATGTGGCCACCAGGACAGAAAGAAAGAAGAGAGAATACGGACAGTTATATCCTCTGGGGTTTTACCTAACATTTGCCGCTTGTAGCTAAAGCACACACTTCTCAGAACCAGAGAGACTCTCACCTTGAAACTTGTTGAACACCGTAATGCTGGCAGAAGTCCTCCTTTCTCTGTGTTTCCCTCTCCTCTATTTTATGTCCTATTATTCATGCGATATAGAATCTTAGACGTCAAACACATGGTTTCATAATTCTTTTGCTGTCAAATTTTTGATGAATTTAATTTTGATCTATATTCAAGTCCTAGGTAGAATAAGAATAACCTTGATTTTAAAAACAAAACAAGGCTTGTCTTCAGTAGACCTGAAGAGACAACAAATTTGGAGAGGTTCATGCAAAGACAAATTTTGGTTTGGGATGAAATTTGGTTTGATAAAGATGTATGAACATCATTGTTTGAATTGTTCTAGGGAAAATGCCTACAATAGCTACTACATCAATATCCAAGTACTAGATCCATTTCATAAATATAAATTTTACTTTTGTAAAATAGGTAACTCATTAAATATTGATAAAAACTAGTGCCAACTTGCATATTTGAATATTGCTACGAAAGAGCTAGTATTTGAATATGGGTTGTTTAAGTCTGTAATGTGCTCTTACACCAAATTTTGCCTTGCTTATTAAATTATAATAGAGAGGTTGAAGGTTAAAGGACATGATTATTAGAAGCCTGGGGGATGTATTTTGTATTTTTCCTTTATGTTAGTAAAAAGTTAGACATCTAAGAGCAATGGGGTCAGGCAGAAAATCCTAAAGATCAGAAATTTTGCTATTTCAATATGATGGTTTTAGTTCTCAACTCTGTCTTTCTCTCTGTGTCATTAAACATGATTCTGACAGAAATTTTCAAGACTTAAATACAATATGAAATGTACACAGCTACAAGGAATTGCCCATTCTAACCTAAATATGAACAGTCCTTTCATAAACTCCCACTGAAGGATTCTAAATGAAGTTTCTTAACAATCACAGGCTCTTTGCTGAATGAACCCACTCGCTGCAAGGTTCCATCGGCTCCAGGAACTCCCCTGTGTCAGCCTCGAGGTCACTGGTAGGATCTAACTGAGATTGTTTTCTTGTAATTTGCATAGTGCAGAAATACCACCTCGTTCCATATGCCGTATGCCCCATTTTAATTTATTCCCATGACAGGAACTCCATTAATATAATTTTGGAACAAAGTGAGAGGGATAGGAATTTTCTGTGTCACGGAAAACTAAGCCTGCTTCTTAAGCAAATATTGCTTTAAACATGCAGGAGAGGGGCTGGGGAGATGGCACAGTGGGGAACGTGCTTGCTGCTCAGGCATGAGGATATGGGTTTGAATCCCCGGTACTAAAGTAAAGCTAAGAATTAACAATGCGTGCCCACCACAATTCTAAGGTAGTGAAGAGATGGGCAGATTCAGGGGGCTTGCTGGCAAGCCTGTCTAGGAAACATGCCAACTCTGAATTCAATGAAACACCCTGTCTCAAAAAGCAAGGCTAAGAATGACAGAGAAAAGACACCTGAAGTCATCCTCTGGCATTCGTGTGGTGTGTGTGTGTGTGTGTGTGTGTGTGTGTGTGTGTTCCACCACACTGTGTGCACATGTGGGTACACACATACACACACATACATACACACACATACATACACACACACACACACACACATATACATACACGGGGAGAGAGAGAGAGAGAACTTCCAATTATAGATGATTTACAAAGTATTTTCAATTCTGTGATATTAAAACAAATGCTAATAATTTCCCTGTATTGTTTTCCTTGCTTTGTGCACTGTAAATAATTTTTGTAATTATTTCACTACTGTGTTCATTTTTCTTTCCTCTCTCTCTCTCTCTCTCTCTCTCTCTCTCTCTCTCTCTCTCTCTCTCTCTCTCTCTCTTTCTCTCTCTCTCTCTTGCATATGAACTTGAGGCTTGATTTGTACTTAAAAATAACTTCCAGTGACACACCCCTTTAGTCCCAGCACTCAGGAGGTAGGAGCAGGTAGATCTTTGTAGTTTGAGGTCTGCCTTGTCTTCCTAGAGAGTTCTAGGGTCAGTGCTACATATATAGAGACCCTGTTGTGGAAAACAAAAGCAAACAAACAAATCATGTCTTTTTTTATTCCTTTACCATTGTTCCTTTCAATATGTTTTTTTTTTTAAATTTCAGAGAAGTGAGATAATACAGAATAATACAAATATTAAAACCTGGAAAGTCAAGAAGCTGAATCATTATGACAATTCTGCCTGCTCTGTACCTCATGGGAAAGCAGCACTATGTGACATTCTAATGACCACCAGTTTGTCGGTCTAGTTTGTAGAAGAAACGACACCCTAACTTCTGCTCCCATTATCATACCATCACCATCTACACTGTGCTGGGTATGGGTACAAACCTGTGCATAGAGGAAGGACACACAGATATAGACTCTTCCTGACTTCCGATCTTGAGGTCTTTTGAACTGTCTTCTCATTCCACCTTTGACTTTCAATCTCTCTGAACCATAGTTTAGGGACTAGACAAACATGAGGTCTAGGGAAGAAATTTTCTGGACTTATTTTAGATGTTAATACCTGAATTGACTATCATTTACACAGGTCACTTTCCTGCTAATAAGACAGTGCTTCAGTAAGGAAATGGATTATTAAAGTCATATGGGGTCAAGCAATCCTAAACAGCATGTACCAGGATGGTCCTAGCAATAAACCATTAATTAGCTGCCGTTGAGGTTGTGTAATTTGGATCTCTTTAGCTATTGATGCTCTACACAATTTTTAGATGCTTAAGATCTTGTGATTGTTAATCTGTTAATTGCGATTCCTAACTTGATTAGATCTAGACACACCCTCCTTTAGTAACTGTGAAAGTAACTCAAGGAGGATTAACCAAGAGGGAAGGCCACTCTAGTTTGGAGGGCAGTGTGCATGAATGGAATACAATAGACAACAGGAGAAAGCAAGCTGAACTTCGGTATTCACCTCTTTTTGCTTCCTGGTTCACCTAGATGTAAGCAGACTTTCTGGAGCCTCCTGCCGCCAGGTCTTCCTTGTTAGGACCAACTGCATCCCCTCAAAGAAATATGCAAAATAAACCTTCATTCACACTACTTCTTCTCAAGTGTTTGTTCCCAGCAATGAGAAAATCAACTGATAATGCCTTCCAGGAAACAAAGCAAAGCAAAGTCAAGCGATTGTGAATTTGTACCAGCTTGTCTTCTGACTACCTCCATCCATAATTAAAACTATAATTTAAACTATATAAGTTATATAGTTTAATAATTATAAAGAGCATCTATTTGATGATTGTCGGAAAATTACATTTGTGGTATTAAAAGTAACTATGAATGTCCTCTTTAGTGAAAGCATGTTCTGTCTCTGTGTGCACCCGTGCATGTGTGTGTGTGTGTGTGTGTGTGTGTGTGTGTGTGTGTGTGCTTGCTGAGTATGGGGATGGGCTTCGGGTGTCTTTCTTGAAGACACTTTAGTTTTGGGGACATGGTCCCTCACTGAACCTGAGGCTTGCATTTTCCATCCAGACTGACTGGCCAGGAAGTCCAAGGGATCTGCCTGTTATTGGTCTTCATGTGGGTGTTGGGGTCTGAAGCCAGATCCTCAGATTTGTGTGGTAATCACTTTACATACAGAGTCGCCTCCGCAGCCCTTAAAGCATGTCCACATGCCAGCCCCCTTGTTTCTGAACCTGTCTGTAGGAAATCTGCTAGACTCTCTTTAACCCATCTCTTCCTGCCTATCAGGCATGTCTCGTTCTCCTGTGGATTCCTGATCACTTGGCATGCCAGGCTGTTAGCCTGGAGAACTAAAATGTGAGTTGGCATTCCCTTTAACTGGAAAGGAAAAACCAACATTTATACATATCTACCACCTATCATGTGTAAATTGTAGAAATACATATATTTATAATAAACTACTTGTTAACTATATAATTGTACATTAAAATATAATCCATACAATGGGAGTTGAAGTTTATTTCATTTTTGAACTTTTGCTTTGTAAAGACATAAATTTTCCTCTAAAGTGAGCCCACATTCCATAGTATTTATAGATAAATAGACAAATAAAACTGTTTGGATGTATCACTTATGTATATATTGACTTATAATTGCAAAGAAATAATACCTCAGTTATGATGACCTATTAATTATTCTTACAGTAGACTTAAGTTCTTAACATGTATAACTCAATTATTATTTTATAGATTATTATAGAATGTTATAGATTGGAAAATATAGTTGGAAACTATATTTTCAAGAACTTGATATATGATAACCAAAGAAACATGAATTTTGAAAATTTACGTTTGCATATCTAATCTGTACGTGAGGTTTTTAAAATTTATTTAAACAGATACTTTTCTCATATAATATATCCTAGTTATAAGTTTTTTCTCCCTCCACTACTACTTCTTCCCCTCTGGATCCACTCCCTGTCTGTCTCTCAATAGAAAAGGACAGGTTTCTACAAGATAACAATCAAACTTGACAAAATAGAATGTAATAAGATGAAACAAACTCTTTCATATTGAAGAGATGTTTTCATTTTAGCTTCCAGTTGGTTTAAATTCTCCAGCTCAGTCAAGTTATTAATGCATTCTTCTCTGTTAGGAAAAAAAAATCCTAGATGCCCTAAAAATAACTCATGCAATTTGAAGATCAGGAATAATTCTAAGTGCAGGAAAATTGTTGACAGAACACAGGAGATGAAAACTGTATCTGCACAACTGGAGAAAATAAGGAAAGGTCACTGAGTGCCGTGCAGTTGCTGATGGAGGCAAAACTCATTTTCCCTGTCGGAAACACACAGGTGCTCACACCCAAGTACAGTTTTAATTGCTAGCAATATAAAAATACATTGATCCTCTCAATGTGGATTTATAACAATTAATTTCAGATCGATAGCACTAAGTGATATCAATAATTCATGCTGAAGTGATTTTTAGACTGGTTACACGGTTTGCTTCTCAGATGATGTAAAACTCTTATGGAGGTGGGTGGGAACAAGCAGGGACAGGAAAGACATGGTGAATTCCCAAACCACAGTCATCCAACAAAGGAGTGAAGCACACTTTCACGGTGTGCAAATGTGTTTGATGATCATGTCTTAAAGTTCATATTTGGCTGAGATGTCTTTAATAACTAACTCTCATAGATACATTTTCCTTATTATTTTCATCTTCTGAAATTACATGTTTACTGCTGCCCAGACAAGTTGAGGTGATCTCATGCATTGGAAGACTATCACAGATTAATTGCTGGTTATAAATTGCCTGTCTATTAAGGATCTCTAAGGAAGACCTAAATGTGTCCTTTTTAAAGGTAAATTATATTCTACCATTGATCACAGTGTTTACAAAGTTCATTTGAATGTTTGGCTTTAACTACCTTGTTCATACAGACCATAATTCTTCACTTAGAAAAATCCACATATTCAGCCCAGCAGTTCTGTACTTGGAGTAAGCATATCTGATAGGGAATATCTTACAAACTTGAGTCCTGCAGATAACATGCTTGCTGTTGATAACCTGAGAGATTTCATAATTTATATGTGTTGATTGAGGGTATTCCATGGCAAAATTCCCCGAGACTTCATGATTGCTCACGTTGGGCCTTTTGTAGGTCTCCTCTGTAAACTTGAACTACTAGAGTCATTTTAGAGTCAGATTATGAGTGTAAGCATGCCGTAATAGTATGATTACTTTTGGCATCGAAGCTATTTACAGTCTCCAAACCCAGAGATGACATCATCCCTAGGCGTCAAGGACCCTTGTGCTTTTGTTGCCATGGCAACTTCCATACATTCCCAACATGCACCTCACCTGCTTGCTTCACCTGTGCACCTCACCTGTGTTCAGTGGTGTGCATGATTATGTTATGGCCCGAATAAAAGGCAGAGACCCCAAACTCTTGGTCTCTTCTTCTTCTTTGTCCCTCTCATTCCTCTATCTTCTCTTCCTCACTTCACTCCAATAAAGCACTTTGTGTGGAGCTGTGCTGGCCTGGTGTGATCTGTCTGAATAAAAGCCACCTTCTAACACAGTTATCATAACCAGTGTGAGCTGTGCCGACTATCCTCTGGCAGCAAGTTAAGATGGCCACATTAAAGGGGCAGGTGAATGAACACCGTTATTGAAAATTATGAAGGACCCCTTTGCCTTCCTGTTCCAAGTATAACTGAAAAAATCGTTGACATCAACACAACAGCAAAGTTTGGCTTTATGCAGTACTCACTGACTTATGCAGAAGACATCTTTACAAGCTGGAGGCTATACTTCCATTTCCCTTTTCCTGAAGAAGCTATTGCTCTCTCTTCAGATCCTGGGCTTCTTGGGACAGGCATTCGAAGATAAAGTGCTCAGCACTATTGTAATATAGTAAAATAGTATTGTATTATAGTAATGTAAATGCAATAACTAGTCATATAGCATTGTAACATAGTAGATATAGTAAAGTGCTGCCAGAAATTATTGGTATATTACATATCAAATATGATAATGTGGTATTGCAATATATAAATATAGTAATATAGTACTGCAATATAGCAAATATAGTAAAGTAGCTACCAGAAATTATTGGTATATTATATATCAAATATAGTAATGTAGTATTGTATTATAATATATAAATATAGTAATATAGTACTGTAATATAGAAATACAGTAAAGTAGCTCTCAGAAATTATTGGTAAAGAAACAAGACACAAAATATGCAATAATCTACATTTAAGAAATTCATAGCGTTCCCTGTTGTGACAGTTGGGAATGCATCCTCGCTTAGCACCGGCACCTTCCTGAAGGACCTCTCTGCTTTCACTATTACTGACACACACTCTTCTGCATCCTTCTTTTATAGTTCCAAAGAAGTTGTAGGTATATGAGTGAAGTGTGAGGCTGGGAAGACACTCCTGAAGAACTCCAGAGCCAAAGTCACATCTCCATTAGGTCGCAGTTTGATTTACTTACACCACACTCGAGGGAGCTGAAGCATTTTTTTCCAGTTCTAAAACCCTGTTTGTTTCTCTCTGTCACATGGTTTCAGTTTGCTAAGACTGTCTAAGCTAACACACCAGACATGATTATGTTATGTTGTGAAGTAGATCCAAATGAGCTGTAAAGTAGAGGGAGAAATGGAGACATGCTGTACACTTGTCCCCTGGCTCAGGGACAGAACACTTTGTCCTCTGTTTCTTTTCAATGTTTTTTGATAAGTTTTGTGCAGATATTAAGGTGCTAATGTGATCTGGATTCTCCATGATTCCAGGTCTTAGGCATGTCCTCAATCAAGCATGAGACTCAGGTAGAATCTAGGTTGGATTTCTTTACTTATTAAAACAAATTTGTTTTCTTTTATGAGGCAAGTGGAACAGGCTCATGGGATGTGTGTTTAGGGTGAATGGCAGCTGTGACTGTGTGATAGTTAATGTCCATGGTCCACTTGACTGGATGCAAGATCACCATGGAAACCAACCTTTGGGTATATCTAAGGAGTTTCCTGAGAGGTTTATCAGAGGAAAGAAGATTGCCATAAATGTAAACACCACATTTTCTTGGCTCAGATCTTTAAGTGAATAGGAGAAAGTGAGTTGAGTGCCACCCTATTTTTCTGTGATTAGTGACTAAAGAAGCCATGTGGCTGGCTGACACATGCTCCTGCTGTGTGGTGCCTTTCCATTGTGATGTGCCCTCTAACTGTGAGCCACAGTCAACCCTTCATTCCATGATTTGCTATTGCAGGCTGTTTTGTCACAGTCTGATATATAGGGGCTTAACATCTGTTTCAAAGCAGAGGCTATGTTGTGACAAGGTAATACTAATGGTGACTGAATGCTAATTTTGAAGGTTTGCGTACACACAATTGATTGTTGAACATCTCAGGTGAGCAGTAAAAGGTACACCTTAAAAATCAGATTCTTCTTTTTTAATCCAATAGAATCTTATTTAGAATTTATAGCCATCCACTTATTAATGGAGAAAGGGTATTACATACAGAAGATGTGACACCCTTGTATCATTTTAATACAAGCAAAAATATCTTCCAGAAAATTTGATTTTCATTTAAGAAAATCAGAGATAAGTGATTTTTATGGTGTGTAAAGAATTATAAGTCAAGCTAGGTGGTAGTGGCACACATTTAATCCCAGCACTTAGAAGGCAGAGGCAAGTGGATATTTGTAAGTTTGAGGACAGCCTAGTCTACAGAGAGGGTTACAGGATACCATGGCTATACAGAGAAACCCTGTCTTCAAAAAATAATTACATATCAAAAAATTTTATATAGATCAAATCTTTAAGGGTATCAGATAAAAAATTTCAATAGAAAAATGGCCTTTAAGTTTGTATGAATGTCAAAAAACTATAGTCAAAACTATTGTAAGCAAAACAAAACAAGAAAAAAATGTCAAAGTTGGAGGCATTAGACCACCTGATTTAGAAATATATCCCAACGTCACACTCCTTGAATCTGCAGTGTTAACACAAAAGCAACTGATGGGTCTATAGAACTGAATAGAAAGCATAAATATGTTCATATTCTATTTGACAAGGTACCAAGTACACAGAAAAGGGAAGCATCTTTTAGATAAATTACATTGGCAAGACCAGATATCTGTGCCCAGTGGAGTTAAATTGGAAGTTTGCCTCATGCCACATATAAAAATCAATTCAAAATATATAAAAGACCACAGAAACTATTTAAAAAATAAACTACTCAAGATCTTGGTCTGATTGATAACACTTCATGAGTATTGTCAACAGAAGCAAAAGTAAAAAATGAGATGCATAAAGTGACAAACAACTTCTGTATTCCAATGGAGGTTATACAGTGGAAAGGATACACTGAGGGTGAGCGAAACACTGAGACATTTGCAAAGGACTCATCTGAAAATGCTTGATCATAGCTCTCCCCATACACACCCTCCTCTGTCTCTGTCTCTGTCTCTGTCTCTGTCTCTGTCTCTGTCTCTGTCTCTGTCTCTGTCTCTGTCTCTGTCTCTGTCTCTGTCTCTCTCTGTCTCTCTGTCTCTCTGTCTCTGTCTCTGTCTCTCTCCTCTCTCTCTCTCTCTCTCTCTCTCTCTCTCTCTCTCTCTCTCTTTCTCTCTCTCTGTGTGTGTGTGTGTATGTATATATGTGTCTTTTTCTGTCTGGGTTTGCATGCTTGATTTGTTTATGTTATGTTTGTTTGTTTTGTTGTATTTAGTTCTGTTTTAGATCTGTTTTGTTTGAGATTGGGTCACTATGAACCCCAGGATGGTTTCAGAACTGAAGGGCTCCTGCATCTGCCTCCTGAGTCCTGGAATTACACACACACACACACACACACACACACACACACTGCCACATTTCACAGAATAGATGTTTCTAAAAACAAAGCAGGCATTGGCAAACATATCATTAGAGAAATACAACTTAAAACCCAAGTGAGGGATGTTGTTGTTTGTCTCCTTGTCATGACAGAACACTGGACAGAAGGGACTTCCAGAAGGAGGTGTTTACTTTTCCTCACAGACCTAGAATACAGTTCATCATGACAGGAACACTGCTTCACCGGCAGGATGAGGAAGCAGAACTCTTGGTGTCCACACTTAGAAAGCAGAGGGAGATGAATGCTAGTGGTCAGGTTGCTTTGTCCTTCCCTGCTACCCCGTCTAATGGAGTGATTCTTCCAAGCTACTAAGGTAGGACTTGCCACCTCCTCTATCTAATCTATATTTTCTCTCACCAGTGTGCCTGGAACCTTGCCTAAGAGGTGATTCTAGATCCTGACATGGTGAGGGTCAACAGCACCTAGTAAATCATTTATCATCTATTGAAATACCTACTACCCAAAAGACAATTAACAATGTTGGTGAAGCCATGGAGAAAAGGCATCCCTTCCTTGTACTCTGATGGCAGGAATAAAGCTAATAGAGCTGTTATTAAAAATGGTATGAATATTCATCAAAGATTTAAAAAGGAGATATGGTGCAATATAAACAATCTTACTCCTGTATACAAAAGAAATCAAATCAATATGTCAAGAGATCTACAGCCCCCATGAACATTGCAGAAATACAACAGATTAAGGGGAAATAAGAACTTAATTTGACTGGTAAATCTATTGAAAGTGTGAAAAAATGTCCACATACACAAAGAAATAATATGCAGACCTTAAAATGAGATATTCTGTCATCTGAGACCAATTAAATGATTTCAAGGGCTGTAGAGATGGAGAAATGGCTCAGCAATTAAGAGGGTTTTTTTTCTACAGTTCCAAGAAGCTATAATCTGACTGTCTCTTCTGGCTTTCATGGCTATTCCTACTTGTGTACATATTCATGTACACACAAACACACACACACACATACACACACACTCATACACACCATGAGCAACATATGCAAAGTAAACAAACAAACAAAACCATTTCACTGGGGCTTATGAATTCATTGGGGGTGGTGTCCATGATGGCGGAGCAAAGGCAAGGAGGCAGGAACAGCAGAGAGCTCACATCTGTGTCCAAAAGCAGGAGACGAAAACAGAGGTGCCTGAGGACGGGGGATGGTCTTTGAAAACCTGAAACCATGCCTGCAGTGATATACGTACTCCACAAAACCACATCTACTAATCCTTCCTGTAGAGTTCCACCAAATGAGACCAACTATCTAAACGCATGGACCTGTGAGGGCATTCTCATCTAGACCACTGTGCACCGAGAGAACCTGGCACTAAGGGGAAAAACGGGCACACAAAGAAAAGTGCTGTGCAAGCACATTTTACATACAGAATCTACAAGAAGTGAGGTACATGAGGAAATGGTGAGAGATTCGGAGGTCCTAAAGTTCGGTTTAGACAAGAAAAAAGTGAGCTTTGCAGGTCTATGCACACTGCTGTAACTACAGTCAACAACAAATAATGTATTGTGTACTTTAAAGTTAGTGTACATCTTAAATGCCCTCTATACGAACACATATATGTACATATATGTGTTCATGACTGCATACATACATGTGAACATGACTACCCACATGCACATGAAAGTGCACACATACTAACAAGCATACACAGCCTCACACATACACAACACACACACACACACACAACACAGGTGATAATTGTGAAAGGACAAAAATGTTAACTTGCTTTCCTGTGGTATTCATTTTAGAATGTATACTTATACAAAAATGTCATATTAGAAAACATAGTTTTTGTTTTGAATCAGTTCTATATCAATAAAACTAGAGAAAAGTCTACAACGTGACACATTTATCCTCTCACATCAGTTTTAAGCAGAGTACATTACAATTTATAGCACCTGAACCACAGCAGAGTTGAGCGGGATATTCTTCAGTGAGAACTGTGCACACATGTCAGATTTCACAGCCCCTTGCTTTGGACAGAGCATCATTTCCACACATGGACCACACTTTGTTTGTAGTCCACAGTTCAGCTCATGTCTCCCCTTCACCCTGCCCTTTCCTCAGAGCTCACTAAAACAAGTAGCATGAGTTCCAGTGTGGGAAAAGTTCTATAATGTCAATCACCATGATTAAAGGACCTGGAATCCATCATTGTGACAATCCACAGTATAGGTTGTAGGAGTTATCACGTCCATTTCAGAAAGAGGGGGCTATGGAAAGATTAACTGATCCACTTACAGTCCTGTTAAGAACACAGGAGATAAGTTTGATATTAAGCTAAAATTTAAAAGTATGCTTTAACCATTACATTATTCTTAACTAAACTTGTCAGTAAGTTTTAATCTAAAGACAGGGTTAAGGCTGGAGCTATAGTTCACTGGGGGATTTCTTGCCTAGACCTTTGTACTATGCCCTGTAAACACACACAGACACACACAGACACACCCACACAAACACACAGACACATACACACACACCCCAACACACACGCTCTCTCTCTCTTTCTCTCTCTCTCTCTCACACACACACACACACACACACACACACACCAACACACACAATTGAATAAATCAACCAAGGCACTAAAAATGGATTCTTAAATCATTTTATAAATGCAAATAGCTGTATAAGAACTTGTAAATCTTAGCAAATTTCTAGGAGTGTCCTGACATCTGTTAAGCAAATGATTCTCAAACTTAAAATTCCTCATAGGAACTTGACAAGTACTTATTAAAAAATAAATACTGAGCCCTCAAAGAGTGCTGATGTTTGCCCATGAAAAATGAATGAGCAAGACAGAAGACAAGTTTTTCCTTGATATTGCATTTTGGAATGGGTCACATGATCAAATGTCATCCAATGGCTTTAGGCTGCTTTCAAGTTATAAATGGTTCTGCAAAGAACATGTGGCAGACATTCTGTATGAAGTGTGTTCTGATTCACGTGAGACTAAGGGTGTCCCATCTGGGACTGTGAGGACAGGCAATAGTAAAGAGAAATGTTGTATTTTATGTTTAAGAGCCCTGCAAATTTGACATCTGACTTTACTTCAAATTAATGCTGTGTGATCAAAACTATACTCTTTCACATGACTGCAGTCCAGTACTTGGAAGCTAGAGGCAAGAGAGTCAGTAGTTCAAAGTCAGCCTCTTCTATACTTCAAGTATTAAAACAACCTGAGCTACCAAAGAATATCGCTCAAAAGCAAAACAAATTACTGACATTCTCTTGTTAAATATTGGATAATGATTGGTGACTCAGGAAGCAAGTCTCACTTCTTCTGTGGAAACCAAGAATGTCTCCTTATGCTAAGAGAGAGACAATCCCTTCCGTGGGCAAACCCACATACAGTCAGGAGTAAGTGTTCACTCTTCTACAAAAATTATGCCTAGAAAGACACAGGTTTTACTAGAATAGAAATGGATATGTTATATATATATTTTTATCACAGTAGCAAAGTACCCCTGATAATCAAATTAAAGAGTAGGAAAGAATTATCTGGGTTTGGGACATTTCAGTTCCTCACCAAGTAGCTTTTTTGGTTTTAGTCCAAGAGGAGGCAAGCACAGTCTGGTGCTGAGTACACAGTGGAGCTATGTATGCTGCCTGCTTCACTCTGACCAGAAAGTAAGAAGAGAAACAGGAAGAAAACAATATCCATGATCCCCTTCAAGGTCACCTCTAGTGATCCAACTTCCCTGACTGAGTCCCCTTCCCTAATGTATGTCCTTCTCAAAGGTTCCTCTACCTTCCAAAAGCACCTGAACCTAAGAATCGTTCAATTCATGGGCCTTTGAGGGACATTTACGAAACAATAATAATGGGCTTTTCCCCCTTATTGGCAAGATGTTCATAACTAAGGCTAATCCATTCTTGAATCCATTTGCAAAGAAGTAGGAATATACAGTTGATCCTCCAGTTGAAATCCCTGTGTTTGCATCACGTTTGATGATGCTGGCTTTGCTGTACTCAAGTTTGGAAGAAAATAAGTAAAAATGACTTAAATATAAAGAAAAGATCACTTGTTCCCAGACTCTCTGAGACACTAATAGATGGGATCCCTTCTCCATTATGTGCAGACACACTTAAAAAGGCTCTCCATACTCAGGGTCCTCTGGATGATGGGGTCCATCATTATACAATCTGGTACCTCTGCCATGGAAACGAAGATTGTGGAGCTATTCACGCTTTCCATCAGCAGTGCCTTAGTGCAGGTATAGGGATTCTCAGAGCTGCAACTCTTCACTCAGTATTGCTGGGGAGTGTCTATTTTCCTCCAAGAAAAAGCTCCATAGGCAGCCGCCTCTCTAGCAGACCATCTCTGTTGATTTCCTTGGGCCTCACTGTGATTACTTGCAGCTGGGCTCCATTGCAGCAACATTTTTATATCGTGTACAAGATTAGAGCAAACAAATACTTTGACTACAGTATTCTCCAATTACATTAATTTTATCCACTGATGTCTTTATTTCCTTCCTTTCCAATTTAGATCTGTAATGTGAAAATTGGCCCTATTTTTGTGCCTATTATGGTGCTCTGAACCTGCTCTTTCTTCCCACATGGTGCTCATTGCATAACAAGACTTCACAGACAGACTCTTCTAATGGGAACAAGGGGACTGCACCCCCCTCCCCTTTTAAACTGAAGAATCCCAGAGTGGCACAGTAAACTTTCCAGATTTTGAATTGGAGGAACTTGCTCCAAATGTCCACCAGGAAGACATGGATGACAGTGGGGTCAACTCTGCAGCCCAAACAGTTAATCCTTTCACCTTAGGACAGAGTCCATGGTAGTTGGATTGGAGTAAATGGAGAAAGCTGATGAGAAAATCACAGAATGGAGCAAGCAAACAGTGACTGGAAGGGTTTTTTTGTTGTTGTTGTTTATTTGTTTGTCTGTTTTTTTAAAGGTTAAAAAAGAAACAAAACAAACAAACAAACAAACAAACAAACAAAAAGACCGAGAGATGAGAGGCGTAAGAACAAAGAATTTGGGAGTAGGCCAAAAGTGATGTTGTATGTACATAATGTAAATAGTAAGGGTGGCCCAGTCTGTCCTATAATCTCTCCTTTAACAACCTAATTAATTAATTGACGTGTGTGTGTATGTGTGTGTGTATGTGTGTGTGTGTGTGTGAACACAATTGCAGCTGTGACACGTCATGTGTATAGAGGTCAAAGACTATCTCTCTAGAGTCAGTGTCGTTTTCCTTTCACCTAGGGTTCTGGTAAGCCAGCTCAGGTCATTAGCCCTGGAGACAAGTACCTTTGGAGGCTAAGCCAGCCAGCCAGCCCTGTTATCACTTGTACTGTGACTTATGACCAGAGCATGTAAGGTTTCTTCTGAGAATCCATGTTTTCCTGGAGGAACAAATGAGAAAATATCAACCACACACACTCAGGACTGAAAAACCCCAAACCTTAAAGGTACATTAAAATTGTACTCAATTTTTAAAAAAAGATTTATTTATTATTATGTGTAAGTAGACTGTAGCTGTCTTCAGACAAACCAGAAGAGGGCGTCAGATCTCATTATGGGTGGTTGTGAGCCACCATGTGGTTGTTGGGATTTGAACTCAGGACCTTCAGAAGAGCAGTCAGTGTTCTTACCCACTGAGACATCTCACCAGCCCCTGTACTGATTTTTAAAAAAGAAATATTTTTATTATGGATATATGTATGTGCGGGGAGGTTTACACATGAGTGCATTTGCCTGTGGAGACAAGAAGGGCATCAAACACCCTGGAACTGGAGTTACAGATGGGTGTGAGTTGCCCTATATGGGTGCCAGGAGATGAACTGTGGACCTCTCAAGAACTGGATGTGCTTGCAACCACTAAGGTATCTCCTCAGACTTGCAGCCATATTTAAGATTAAGGAACTGGCTGTGTATAGGGCTACTCACCTAAAATTCAACATTAGGACTTAGGAAGACTCTTACATGTTTGAGAGTAACCTGTGCTATAGAGTAAGACTCTATCTCAAAACACCACTAAAGAAAATTCAAGAAATAAATATTCAAATATGTGTCAATACCTATATTGTAGGGCTCATAAGCATATATTTTTTTAATTATTTAGTTGAATAAGTGCCAATGAATTTAACTTTCTAAAGTATTGAACAATATTTTTATGGTCTACTGCTCTATAATAGGAACTATGTAAACATTCCAGATAGTTTGATGCGAAACTGTCATCTAATTCTGTGCAATAAACATTTAGAAAATAGACGAGATTAATATTTTGCTTACATTAAGAAAATGTTTATAGGAGCAATCACCATAAACCTAGACTAAAGCGACTCAAACTTTGTGTAAGAACTCTGCATTAGCTGAGTCCACCATTTTCTGGGTGATTCTGATATTTCTACTTTAAAGAGGAGAACCCATGACTTCTCAGAAAGTGAACACTTGTGTAAGATCTGAGTGACTCCACAGCTCTGTGTGTGTGTGTGTTCACATATACATCTGCACTTTTAGTATTATGTATATTGAGAAAGAACAGTGACTCCAACATCTGTCTATATCTGATGAGACTGTCATAAAAATTGTACTTCAAAAAAGTAGTGACCGAACTATACAAAGAACTTTTAAAAGTACCATAAAGAGTGCATATGCTTCGTTTGTTTGAGTTGAGGTCTAGTGTACCCCAAGTTTTGCTAGTATTTGCTAGGGAGCTGAGGATGACTTTGAATTCCTGGTCCTGCCTACTCCCCTTTCCAAGTACTGAATTACACTCCAAACCTAAGACAACGTAAAGGGGTGGGCTGCTCTTCTTTGGCCCCTTGTGCTACCTTGCTATCGCCAGGTAGAATGCCTTTGCCTTTACAGGGCTGGGTTCAAGTGTTGCCTCAGTTGCTTCTGAACACTCTGCTTGGAGAGAGACACTTCTCCCTGATCTTCACTTTCATTTCATAGTCACATTTTGGTGGAAGGGTATATCACAAAACGGGGTTTAGCAATGTTTTTTTTAATGCAGATTTTGATAAGTCTCTGGTGCTTGTAGCAATATAAATTGCATATACATGCTATGTATCCTACATTTTAGATGTTAACATATGTTTAAATATTTAGTTCTTGGTTTGTATTTATTTATTGGTTTTGGAGACACAGCCTCAGTCTATAAAGCACACTCACATATATGTATATATACATACATAACATATGTACATACATACACTGTCTATAATAATTAGGATAGTTTCAATGACCCACTGGGCTTTCAAGGTGTATGAAATATTCGATTGTGTTTGGCTGTAACTTGGTGTGTTGAATCTGTAAAAGAAAGAAAAGTCCAACTGCTGTTGATGTTCTTGAGGCCCATGAAGTATTTTAGTTGCAGGAAGATGGTCTGCAACCACCAGCTGACTGTAGGATGGGTTCTATCACAGAGGGCTGACCTTGTCTCAGAGGTCCATGTCTCTCTGATCCCTATGTAACACAAATAATGGAGTTAGCTCTTAGGAGCTGGGTTTCCTCCACTTTCTGTTTCTGTGCCTCCATCATGTAGTCATTAAATAAATAATATTATTTTAAAGAAAATACTTTTTTTCTTTAACTTATCATCTACCAACTTTTATTTATTTTTTTCTTCATTGGATTCTAAATTCCTGAAATACTTTTGTGCCTGAGGCTTTATGGAGGACATCTTGAAGAGAGTGTAAAGTTTCCTAATCTCTGTACTATAGTCTCCTTGGCAAGGTTCAAGTGGTTTCTGTAGGACTGTGGGATGCTTGGCATCCGAATATTTATCAGGTAAATATTAACAATAGAACTGTATAAGCAGGGTGGTAGAAGCAAAAGACAGGAGAGGCAACTCTCAGGACATTGATAGTTTATGCTAAATGTCAACTGTTTTCATCCCTTGACTTTCCTGGTAAGGTAACATTTTCTAACACTCTCCTTTTTATTCGTGGGGGAATAAAAACAAATCATAACTGAGATCCTGTGAGAACATGCCCAACCTTTAACTCCCTGTGCCAAGATGAAAACCAGTTGTGACAATTCTTATAATGTCTTTTCCAAATCTCCCAGATGGTGACTGAGCCTTCTATGTGTGTGTGTGTATTTAATGAGCTGAGGCAACCCTGCCTCATAAATTAAAAGAATAGTCATTTCAGTTTCACAAATAAGACTGTCTTTGATTTGGTTTAGATCCCACTATGTACCCAATCTATACTCAATGCTCACAATCAATACTGTAGTCATAGCCAAACTTCAGGCTCACTCCGCCCAGCTTCAGGTCTGTTCTTGCCTGGATTCTAGACTTGTCTGATTCCCAGACATTTTGACTCCCACGTCAGTCTTCATTCATTCCAGACTCAATTTAGCTGGGAAGTTTCTGTTAGGATTTTGCTGGTTAAATCGATTTTTTTTTCCTGACTGCTAAATACATAACACTTATATCCACGGACAGATTCCTAGCTCTCAAAGCCCACACATCTATGTCATGTGTGGCCCAGATAACATCGGAGTTTGAAATGTGCCAGCGAGGTTCAGCTGGAGCATCAAACTTTGAAGCTTTGATTATCCCTAGTTTCCTATCCCCTCCAGCAGACAGGAATCACACAAAGGTAGCCGGCATGGAATGTAGGTCTCTAGCTCAGAGAACCCTGTCCCACTTCTATCTAAGAAATGCTACTTTTTCATTCAACCCTCTGTAAACTCTTGAAGTGTGGGTGAGATTATTTCCAAAGCCCTTCTGTCATACTTTTTTTATTGTTCTTAATCTATTAATTGATATTAGGTCGAAATCCATGTCAATTTAATGTTATATTTTATAATTTTACATTTGTTTATTTATTTTTTTTATGTGTATGGTTTGTTTTTTGTTGGTGTGGGTTTTTTGTTTGTTTGTTTGGTCTGCATGTATGTCTGTGTACCACATACATTCCTGGTACCTGTAGAGACCAGAATCCTGAAGAAAGCCACAGAAGGTCCTGAGACTGGAGTTACAGATGGTTGAGAAGCACCATATAAGTGGTAGGAATTGAACATACATCATCTGGAGAAGCAGTCAGTGCTCTTCATCATTGAGCCAGCACTCCAGTCCTTGATGCTACTATGATGCTACCATCATAAAATGTACTATTTCACTTCATCTACTTTTTGTATATTGTTCTGACAACAGTAGCCATTCTTGGTTTTACTAACAATGACTATTTCAGTATTCATAGTCATCAATGTGATCCACAGCTATAAATGTGGTTTGGTGCATGCCTCTTACTGCTAACTTCTTGCCTTCCCTTCATCCTGTCTCTCTTAAACTCCCTGGAAACTTGTGTTAGCTTTCTTCTGCTATTAATAACACGAATGCTCACACATACTGAGTGAAAGATATGGTTGAATTATCTTGAAACATCAGCATTTTAGTAATTGTAGGATAGCTTACTCCTTACTTTTCAAATGTTCTAGAACTTAGATGTTTTTTGCCTATTTTCTTTTATTTGCATGTAAAATACAATATAATTTCCCCCCATTTCGCTATTTCTTTGAAGACTTCATTGTGAGTGGGAACACTATCATTTACTTGAGGAAGCATGAAGTTCACGTGCCTACCTTTGGAACTGGAATCTGAAAAATCTGCAAGCTGGGAGGAGAAACAGTTCTGATGAGAAACTCATTTGGACAATAGAGAATTTAAGAGAAATTGGAGGTAGTTAAAAGAAAGGGAGTGGTGATAGCCTGGTGACTTAACCCAAGCAAGGATTAGCCCCACTGTTCCTTGATGGCTCTCAGTAAATACAGCCAGTCAATGGACTGAGGCCACCAAAGCCAGAGCTCACCCACAGGATTTGCACTTGAGTTTGATTACATGTTCGGTTACGTGTTTTTACTCAGCAGTGGGGATTTCCTATCCTCTCACTTAATTAAATATCTGTCTTTTAATGTTAGCACCCCTGGTAACCCACCAAGCTTCTGGATGCTCTATAGAAAACATCGACTATGTAAACCCAGTGCAAATATATCCTTGCAGTAAACCAGGCCCTAGAATACTGTGAGTGTTGAACATACTTAGCTGACAACAGTAGTGTTTTCACTGTATAAAACAATATCTAAAGAAGTTAAATTGGGAAGCACAGGCACATCATTTTGATTTGTCACACCTACTTCATGAGGTTGAAACGCTTACAAGGGGGATTTAACCGGGATTTCATTCAACATGTTAGAGTGCACCATGGCTTTGGAATCAATCATGGCCTGGGTTTATGCACAGGAGCTGCTAATTGGTCACACTAGCTCACTGAGGGTAACTCGCCATCTGAAATCTAGTTTTTTTTTTTTTTCATTCAGAAATTGTGGAGTAAAGTCATTTATATTTATTATAGATAAATATAGATGGTTTTTCAAGACAAACTCGTGTTTCAAATATCAAATAAACCTCAAAATCATTAAAATCAACACAAGGCAGCAATGGGGGTACTAGAAGGAGCCTAATAGGAAAATGATATTTATACACACACACACACACACACACACACACACACACACACACACGGGAACACACACCACCATCATCAAATCATTGAACAATCACATCAAGAGAAGGGAAAGAATGATTGTTGAGGGAAGATTTAATATGAAGTAGTAAACTCCAATCAGAGAAATGATCAGCAAGCAACTAAAATCTTATTTGCCATGGATTGGAACAACAACAACAAAAATTCTTGTGAGGGCTGGATGTTGGGTTTCACTGTACTTAGTGGCTCTAATGAAATCTAAGCTCCCTAAGTGGTTGTGTGAAAATGCAAGAGCTCAGTGCAGAATCTCAAGTCAAGTAGACTCAGTTTGGCAAAGCTGACTTCAAAGAAAAGGAGCAGACCTCTATAAAAGGCTCAAGTCATTTCTTGGGAATCAAACAGCCCGTGCTCAAGAACCGTTTGATGCATCAAGTGTAAAGAAATGAGAAGCATGTGGGTTAAAGTTTGCATGAAACTGCTGAGAAGAGGCGTGTTGGGCCAAGTCATCTTTTGGAGCTTTTTAAATCAGAAATCTTTGGGAAATTGTTCAAGATGTTTGAATGATCTCCCTCTAACGCATTTGTATATATTCTCACTTGCTATAAGCATCCCAAAGCCTTTAATTCCTTTTCCCTATCATCTCTGGATAAAGTTCAATTCAATTTTCTCCCAGCTGTTGACTGTTCTGTTTGGTGCACTGACTCTTTCCCCTTTCTGGTTTGTGAAATGTGTTTGCTGACTTTACAATTTTGAGGGGAAAAATGACCAAAAGGGTCAACTGGTAAATGTTTAGAAATACTTGTCATCACTGTTTAAATCTCACTCTGCAAATTGTCCCTGTTTATCAGAGCATTTGAGATGGAACAAAATTCAGGTAAGATCAAATTGAGAGGTAGGCTTGATAAAATAGAATGAGATAGAACCAATATTCCATGGGGAATACAATGTTTGATATAGATAACACTGGCTTGAATATTTAATAGAGAGAATGGGAACATAGACATAAAATGTTTAAGAGAAACTGTCATTTAAAAATCAGAGTGCACAGTACAATAAGGTAACAGAAGTTGAAACCTGTGTAAGCATTTAGAATTTTAATTCATATGTGAATGTACTTCCCTCGACTTGCATAACTCTTAATTTCATATCTCCAGATACCTGTTTTACATTTAAGAGTATAGAAAGTTTATAAAATGATAGCTAGTTAACTTCTCACCAATGAGTATTTCCCAAAGACCAGAGCTCAGGATATAGATTTGTTCAATTCAAACAGAGCGCTTAGCACATTTGGGGATATTCTTTGAATGTAATATCAGGTTTAAATATTGTAACATGCTGGCTTTTAACTAATAGTTAATGAGTGTGACAAGAACAGCTTGGTTTGTGTCTTGGATTCTCACAGTGTGTTTTCTGTGGTTGAGATCATAAGGATCTGTGGTGGGCATATTGGAAGCAGGGCAGATTAGGCTGACTGTAGGTGGGCAGATCAGGCAGAAAAAGCTTGTGCTCAGTGGTTAGAGCTGATCTGGAATCCTCTGAGTTGGAACAAGGTCTTAGTCTGCCTGAAATTACATAACAAAGCACTATGCACAAGGGAGCTTAGATATCTGGTTTGTATCTCCCATCATAGTAGATGTTGGAAGTCTGAGATGAGCATGCCACTACACTGAGGATAGGGGCAGCTATGAGGGCTGTCTTACCACTGAGAGCCTCTCCCTCAGGACTATATCTGAGCCAAGTGATTATCTTCAAAAGGCCACACCTCTGGATACCATCACATTGCTGATTCAGGCTTCAACACACAGACTTTTTAGGGCAGGAGACATAGATATTATCTATAGCATTTCTTCTTTCTTTCCAAAGTTCATCTCCTTGGGTGAAATATACAACCCTTCTATTCCTTTAGTCCTAAAATTGTAATTCATTCTAACTCTAAACTCTACAGTTTCATCCAAATGTCATATGGATACGTGCATCAGGTGTCTAAAACAGATATAGATGATATATAAGGTAAAATTTACTTGAGGCAGAAATCCTTATTAGCTGCGCATTTGTGAAATCAGGCAAGGCACATGCTTTGATGTAATGATGGATCAGACATGGGCTCTCTCACTCTTGCCTTCTAGATACCATTCCTTCCTAAATAATGTCCTGGTATTAACAGTAGACACCCTTTAAGACTGAGTTCAACTTAAACTGTAATTCATTCATTCATTCATTCATTCATGGCTATGGGTTAGTTAGTAGTGGGGTTGAACGTCAACAGTTTCAGCCTATGGCTTCACAGGACAAGCAGGGAACATCCAGAAGCTTTGGGGGCACATCTGTGATACCTGAACTAAGACCTGACATCCACACATTCATCTTCTTTCTCTACTTTAATCTAGAGAAAATGAACGTTGCCAACTAACATGATATTAGTTTGCCAAATATGTTTTTAAAACAAGATACTGCATTAGTTACTGGGAACTACAGAGTATCTGATAATGTTTGTGGATGTGTCTTAGTGGCAGAACATTGTGTGTAGGAGAGAAAGTGGTACTCGCAGTATGTATTTGTAATATTATGCCTAGGAAGAAACTTATTATAATTGGATTTACCCAGCTTAAAAGCTGATTTAAGAAATTTCAGCACAATCTTGGGAAAAAAAAAACCCTTCAAGTTTTGTCAATCTAGGACCACTGTTGGTAAAATCTGTATTAATTATGATTCCCCAAAGAAATAGAAGCACAGAGTACAGGATAGACAGACAGACAATTGCATCATGTAAACTGACCCGGAAGCTGAAAATTCTAAGATCTACAATTTGCAAGCTAGGGAATTAAGGAATCCAGCAGACTGGAAAGAGGACCAGCTCTAGTTATAAGAGTGTTACTTATTGGAGACGTAGTCTGTTCCACTGTTTGCCGAACGAAGGTTAATTTCACCTAAACCCAACCTCAATGCACACCCAAACTAAAGCTGCAGCAAACATGCAGGTACCCTATGACCCAGTCAAGCTGAAACATAAAATTAACTGCCCTGTTCTAGTTCTAATATGAATCTTTCAATCCCATGCTGAACTCATAGACAGAAAGGATGCATTCAATCAAGTGTTGACTGAATACAATCTAGGTTGTGTCTATTCATAAGGATTTTCCTGTACACAGATAGTAATCTTGCTTTGCTTTTCATCCTTATCTTTCAGACAGACAGACAGACAGACATTGAACTGCCCCCACCTCAGTGATCCTCTTAGGATCTTTTTATGCATGCAGTTACTTCTCATTTTATCACCCCCTTTTTAAAGACAGGGTCACACCATCTTTTCTTGGATAGCCCAGAATTCCCTATGTAGACTAGACTGGCCTTGACCTCACAGAGATCCATCAGGCTCTGTTTCCCCAGGGCTGGAATTAAAGGTGTGCAGCACCTGACTTAAAGATCACTGTAGTCTTAAAAGAGATTTCTCCAGTTATTGCTGAATTCATTCATGGTCTCAAAAAGTTTTACTTTGGAGCAATACAAGGAAAGTGATTTCACTGTAATGTCCAATGTAACCATTTCCTCAGAGAGAAGCAAACCGAAAAAATAAAAATCCCTTTGTTGTCTGTAGGTCCCCATTTATCAGGAGCCAATAGATGAGCTAACAAGAGCATCCACAAAGCAGCAATGGGAATGATGCCTGATTCTAATAGGAGTAAGATTGGGTGTTCAGAAAATGCCTCAGTTGTCACGAAGTTCTGTGGTGCATGAAGAGAAAGGAGACATTTTAAGTGGAGTGGGTTGGACGCAGCCACAGAAACAAGGAATAGCATCATCCGGGGAGCAGAGAACTTTATAGGGCTCACATTCTGCCTTCTTGTCACAAAGGTGCAGAGTCTGCTGAGCAGCCATGCTTCTGGTTCACCCCCTATAGGTTCTCTCACTTTCTCCTGCTTTAAGCTTTGTTGCAGGGGAGAATATTTCCAGATCTGTCAACATATTAATCCTAGGCTCTTTAGCTAATATCAGGCAACTAGAGAAGACAGAAACACCTTGTCCCCTGTCTCTAGTCCCATGGGCAGCACCTCTTCCTGTCAATCTTGGGACTGGCTACTAACCCTTGTTGGCTCTTCAGCTGATTGATCATCTCTTCAGATGTTGACATGGAATGTGCAATACTTTTAATGTGCAGGGTGTTTTATAATATTTTTAGTTCTTTAAGGTCACAGAGATTTCAGCTGTAGCTCAGAGCTTACCTGGCATGCATGATCATGGGCTCCCTCTCCCTCTCCTCCCTCTCCCTCTCCCTCTCCCTCTCCCTCTCCCTCTCCCTCTCCCTCTCCCTCTCCCTCTCCCTCTCCCTCTCCCTCTCCCTCTCCCTCTCCCTCTCCCTCTCCCTCTCCCTCTCCCTCTCCCTCTCCCTCTCCCTCTCCCTCTCCCTCTCCCTCTCCCTCTCCCTCTCCCTCTCCCTCTCCCTCTCCCTCTCCCTCTCCCTCTCCCTCTCCCTCTCCCTCTCCCTCTCCCTCTCTCTCTCCCTCTCTCCCTCTCTCCCTCTCCCCCTCCCTCTCCCTCTCTCCTTCTCCCTCTCTCCCTCTCCCCCTCTCTCTTTTTGACACACACACACACACAATCAATTGTTTAGTAGTTTATATCTATTATCTACAAAAGAAATAGATAAATGATATAATCAAAACAATCTTAGCATTCTGTTAGTCTTGGCCATGAGGATTTGGCATTGTATGTGCTTGAATGTAAAAGTTAGCATCCTCTTGACTGGTTTTGTTTTATGTTGTCATAAGTAACGTAGATGGAATGGGTTAGATGCTCATGCTAACAATAGGTAGGTCGTGATGAAAAGTAGTTAGTGGATAGCTCAGGTACATAGTTCAGTTTCTTCTGTGATAGCTTACATGTGCCTAAGGGTTGAAATAGTACATGACATCAATACTTTAGCTTCTTAGCCTGCTCAGCTCCAAGTGGCCTCCCATGAAATAAACCATCATTATTCCACAGTAGAGAGGGATGCCAAAATTGGAGAGATTTGATGTAGAGAGCGTGAAGGGCATCAATCATGCAATCATATTGAAGGCTTTTATAAATCGATTATGGCTGTCATGCTGCTATTCCTGAGTCCTTATCAGTTGCTGCCCAATGCCTCATGGATATTTATTTATTTATTTATTTGGTTTTTATTGTGAGGCTTGATTTGCTGATAATGGGTTCTGTAATGCACTCTTTATTCCTGGATGAATTTTAAACTAATTCCATTTAGTTATAATTCCATTCTTTTCATCTGGTATAGAACATTAAGAGTGATCATTGGCACTAGCCGATGTGTGTAGGACCTAAGGATCGAATGTCCTGGATCCACTGAGATGGCGGGGGCTAACTTTGGACTCCTGAGTCTATATATTGAAGAAGTCTATATATTGAAGTCTATATATATATATTGAAGTCTATATATTGAAGAAGTAAAACAAAATGAAGACATCAGTAGTCCAATGATCACCTTAGTGGCAGATCAATGCTCAAACTGTGCTAAGCACAGGTGACTAAGTGAGACAAGTCACACAACTAGAGAAGTCACACACAAACCTCTTGGGCAATTTGCTGGGCACCTGGAGATTCCCAACTCTCCAGAGGGTTAGGGAGAACCTTGAGAGGCTGTTTCTCGATAGCAACTTGAACCTCCTTCCTTGAGGTTCAAGGAACATAAGCCAGGATAAAGTAGATAATGACAAAAGGACCAGCAAGTGGAAACCATCAGGTTCCCTCTGGAAAGATTCAGTCCTCAGAAGCACAGAATGCTCCACTTATGAAGGTAAGTAACAGGGACTTTGGATGTAGTTCAAACTATCATACATCAATAGACCAGACAATGTAGTCCTACATGCTAGTGACAATTCTTCTTAACCCTCATAATTACCCAAGATGAATGTCCTTTTTTTTTTTTCATTTCATTTTAGACTTGGAAAAGTCAAGCACACTGTGTTTGCTTAACTCTCACATGGCAAAGCATCTTGTAGTAGCCAATCCAGGACTCTAAACCAAGAAAACTGGCTCTGGTTCATGACCATCAAAGTTACACAACACATTATGTTCATTTTATTACATGTGTCACAAAAGAAAGTTTCCTTATGAGTAAGGCAAGGTTTCTGTAGTAAAAAACAGATAGAGTACTCATAAGTGGTAAGTGAGTGGAATGTTTCTACAAGGGGCTATGTATCCTTCAAAGACATGTGGTAAGGGTTGAAGAGATGTCTCCATTATTGTTCCCGGGATCTATGATGGACAGCCCACAACTGCCTGCAACTGAAACCACAGGGAATCTGACCTCTTCTGGCCTCCACAGATACCTGCATATTTGTTCACAAACATACACACAGACACACTTAGAAATAAAAATGTTTGATGTGTGTGGCAATGGAGAAATCCGAAAACAGTGTGTATGTAAATCAGAAAACAGTGTGTGGTATTTGGTAGAAGCAGAAACTAAATATCATATTGATGGGAAGTTAGGTTTGTAATTTTTAATTGGGATAGTCTATTAAAAAGGGCAGTGATGGATTTTTAATCCATAAAACATTCTCAATGGCTCAAACTAGTGACTTGGAAGCACCCTGATACCCACAAGCAAAAGCTGGTGGAACTAAAGATTACTTTTGGAAGTCAGGGGCTTCCTTCAGGGTGACAATGAGGACATTTATAGGAAGGAGTAGGCCAAATGCTGCAACATCAGTATTTGAAGACATTCAGGGCGATGATTGGTAGAATTTTTCCAGAACTGAAGAAGCAATGAATACTCAGACGGAGCAGCATTTTGAGTATTAAAAAGTTGGAGCAAAACGTAACCTTCTTTTAGAGATCGGGGTTGTAATATTAACACACAGAAGAAAACAGTGTTAGTTGTTATTATGCAGTAAAAAGAAAAATTAATTACTTTAGATAAAATAAATTTATTTTAGCATATAGTTCACCAGCAAAAAGAAATAGGTGCCATATGACGAAGAAAGAGTTGTGTAACAGGGAATCATTCTAAGTCAGGGACAAGATGCTCAGGCAATTTTGCAAGACTGCCTGTAAAATGAAGACGTTTTCAAATCTAGGAAGGCTGAAGGATTTGCATAATATGTCCCTTAATGTGAATAAACTAATAGGCATGAGCTTCTAGCAAGAACAATCAGTGAGCCCATCAGACAATAGCATCTCAACGAATCAAAGTCCCATACATGCAATTCAATACAGTTACATACTGATTGATGCAACTAAGTAAGGTGTGCGGAATAGAATTCATGCAGGTTAGTACTTATCATACGGTAAGAGACTGGATAAGATGACTTTAGAATGTTTTAATTTGTGACTTTTCACCCGTAATTGTCAAACATTTAAGACTAGCTGTCAGATTCAAAAACTTCCTCTAGCTTTAGTGCCTGAAAAACAAAACAAAACAAAACAAAAAAGAAATAGAAAATAATTTATCCAAGAGAACAAAAAGCATATGTAACCAAATGACAGTAAATAAAAAGTGGTTAGGTTGGCCCCATCCAAAACTATAAAAATGTAGCTTAGCCTTTAAAAATACATCAAACAATACAGCTCCCTGAAGTTTTTAAAAAGAGACATGCCCACTATAGAACTACTCAAAATAATTGAAATAAAATAAATGAAAGAATTACAGCAGAGGAATGCCAAAACCCATAAGCTATGATCACTATTATTAACAGCAGATTGAAGAATTTAAATATGAAATAAAGCACTGAAGTTAAAGAAAAGAACACGAAGTAGAAATGGGAACGTGTGTGTATCTAATAATGCCTCAAGTAACCACAGCAAGATCTTCCAGAACTGGAAAGTGTAAAACACAGTTTTCTGAATCAGTGTAGAAAGGTTAGTAATATTTACATTTCAAATAAGACTTAAGCACCATGGCCCCTGTTCTGCCCTTGAAGAGTCTCCTACAGCCTTTATCCAGTGCTGATCCAGAGTCTCCCAGTGGAAGGTACTTTAAGTAGTAGACCCAGTTTTCCTTCGACCCTTGTTATGGTCGTGTAGACCATCCAGTTTGGTGATATGAAGCTCCCTCAACCTCACACTATCCCTACACTGTGAAGCAACCAGGACTACATCAAGAGCTCTGTCTGTGTTTCTCCTCCCACCGATGAAGGTAAAAAAAAAAAGTGACTGTACCTTAAGGACACTTTTTAATGCCAAGTGATGGAACACCATCCTAAAAGAACATATCTACTTCCTGGCTCTCTTGAGAAGTTTGCCGATCATGTCCCAACACCCCATGTAACTCTTCCATAGATACTTCTAAAGCTATTAACATTATTTGTTTTTTTAGTTTTTCTTTCAACTTGTAGATGTGTACGAGTGCATGCTATGTGCACATGGATGTCCAGGAGGCGATAAGAACTTCTGGAGCTACAGTTACAAGTGGTTGTAAAACTTCCATCATGGCTGCTGATAACTGAACTTAGGTCCCCTGGAAGAAAAGCAATTGCCCTTAACTACTGAACCATCTCTCCAGCCCCAAAGCGGTAAAGATCCATTTTTAGTAGCCTTGCCTTTTTATCTTATCGTGTTATTTTTTCCCTCTGGTTTTTAGTAATATCTTCTCTAATGGATAGTAAAATGAATCCACTGATCAATCAAAGAGTTCCCTCTGTATTGATTACATATGACCATACCAGAGTAAGTATTTATATGTGACCTTAGTATAATTTACTTATACAAATTTATTGGTCATATTGATATACGTGAACTTAGTATAATATTACTGAAGATTAGCAGCATGCGACGGGGTCAAAGTACAGATTCGTTTCTATTGCCCTCCAACTGGAATAAAGGTAACGAAGTCTCCAAAGACAAGTTCGTTCCCAGCGTCCTCTCAGTTCCTGGTCAGTATAAAATGATACAGGGATGAAATAGGGCATGAATGGAAGAAAATAAGATGATCTGCAGGCGACGGCAAGTCATAGGGCTAGGACTTGATCCTGGCTCCCTTTTCTGTTTTATAGGCATTGAGTCTTCATTGGCTTATTACATAACCACGCCTGAGTAGGACAGCTGACCTCCAAACACAAATACGATGAAAGCTGAACAAATCGGGTAATTACAACAAAACCAGGGCTTGACAAGCAACCTTTAGACAGAATTATAACTCTGTATATACACTACACATTCAATTAAAGTGGTTAGCCTAATGCCTTTACCTGAGATTTTTAAGATACCAACTATCATCTGTCTTGCCTTGGGTGAGGAGAAAAAGGAAATCTTCAGCAGATTTGTGTAGATATTTTACGCTCCTTCAACACGGAAAAGATTCTCCTCAGAGCTTGGGTTGTAAAATGTTGAAGTATTTTTTTATGTATATATCCTGACATGTTTATTCCGGTTTCAGTATGATGTGCTAATATCTATAATTACTTACATTTTCCATTATGCATTTAAGACTTTGTCTTATTAGGTAAATGTTATACTACGTTTAATACTTTTAATCTCTTGGCCTACTCTGTTATCCAATGGTGAACATATTGTTGATGAAATAAGAATCACATTTGCATACTGCTACTATAAAAGTCTGTGTCACCCTCATTTTAAGGCATTTTTATAATAATAACACCATAACAAATGAGACAATTGAAACTGGCCTGAATTTTATTTCACTGTACTTAACATTTTACTTTATTTTTTTTCCTCTCCTCCATGAAAATACATAATAGGCAAGATATTTAATGAAAGTTTTGCTTTGACTTTCTGATATCATATTAATGCAGAAAAATGAAGTCAAGTAATCCCTTTTTTACTTATTACATTTGTAGAAGAGAAATTTATTTTGTAAGATTTGTTCATATCTGTAATTATGTTACATACCTATATACAGGTCTATGGATGTGTTTGTGTGTGGGTGGATATGGTGTCAGATCCCCTGCAGGTTAAGTTACACGTGTTTGTATGTGGCCTGATAGTGATGGTAGAAATCAAACTTGGGCTCCCTACAAGAGAAGGAAATGCACTCAACCCCCGAGCCACCTCCCCAGACGCAGAGATAAAATTCTCAATGCGGTCTCAATTCTGTTGTTAAAAGCATACATTTTTGTGGCTATAATGTTGCAGAGATGAGCACAAGAATGTTTTCCCCAAACACAGATAATCCGGTTTGAGAACATGATGATAGACAATATGAATTTACATTCTATGGTCTTAATAAGTTATTAATTTAATGTTTAAGAGAGAAGTTCCAGTTTTTATAAAGATTAAAACATTACTATTCTGCCAAATTTGCAGGATAGTGTAAGAACTACTACTAAAGAATAATAAGTCTCCTTACTCGGTTTTTTTGTAATTAAGAGAGATCGTGTCACTTGAATTTCCTTGATACATTGCTATTTGTATTTTTACATAATCAAGGTAGTACCTGTTGGCAACTCTAAAGTTATTCGTCAGTTACTTCACAGAACCCAAGTTAGATATTTAGCTTTACTGTCTCACACATCTACTCTTTGTGAGAGGTGGGAACCATCAATGTCAATCCTTTCTGGTTCTGTATAAGGCAGGTAATAACTTGTAATTGCGTAGCTCTTTCTGTGTTTGTGTTATTTTTGAACTTCTATGTCTTTCTTCTCTCAGCATCTTCCCATGGTCAACAGATATGGACACTGTGGTTCCTGGTCCAGAACTGTTTCTTATGAATTCTGTTATTCTGAAAATAATCATGACCCATTGCATGCTCTAGAAGCTTCGTTGCTAGCACACAGGTGGTGTTGCTTCTCCAATCCATCACACTTGTTGCTATTGGGGGAAATCCATGATTGACAGCTGTGCCCATCCAATAGCATAGAAATGATTCTGTACAAAGAAGATTTTAATCCCCCAAATCAAGAGCTACACAAAAATTATTTTCCCCTTACCCAGTTACTAATCTTAGATATCAGTCCTTTAGCTTTTTCTTAGCTGAAGCTATAAAATGAGTTGAAGAAATTCAGTTATATCTCAGATATCATTCTCAATACTAGTTAGTGTGACTATATGCATCTGCTGTTTATATCTGAGCTCAGAACTATGAAATGCTATTAATCAAAATTAAGTTACCCAATAATTTTTCCTAACAAATTTTAATAATATAGTGAATCCCCAAAGAGAACTTTTTAAGACTATTTTACTCTCCCATGAACTCTCATCAGTGTGGCTGCCTGATCGAGATCTTAATGAGGACCACAGCAATGGACAAACTATCATGAAAGGATAAAATCTCATGAGGTCACAAACCTAGACAAACAACGAGAAGAAACTAGGTAAGGATAAAAGTGGAAAGATGTCTTCCCCGAGGGAAGAGCCCCGAGTTGGTTATTTAATACCTAATGGTCAGTCTGAAAAGTATATACATGTATGTAACTTTATGTGGAGTAGGTTTCAAATATATATATATATATATATATATATATATATATAACTATCTGTCTGTCTATCTATCATCTATAGTTAAGAAAATAAACAATGGAGGCCATGACTTTGAAAGAGACACTAAGAGGGTGCATGGGAATGACTGGAGAGAGAGAAGGGAAGATAGAAAACAATGAAATTCTTTCTTAATTTCAAAAATCTGAAACAGTATTTTTAAAAAGATTATATTTCTATATATGAAAAATTACCACCTAATTAATTCCTTGAGGTTTCTGTTTAGTAAAGACATAGAATTAAGAAACTGAAATAAAAAGGATACTTCTAAAACTGTGGAAGACTTTCCACATTATCTGATCTTTCTATAGGTGATGAAACTGAAGGCTATTGGGATATAGTTACTCATGAGCTATATATGCTGCTCACAGATTTTTTTATATATAATTATTTTCGCTGCCCCTAGCAAGCTCTTAATGTCAGGCTAATGGAAAGAAAATTATTTGAAGTGGAAGTAAGAATGGAATTCTTCTGTATCTACAGTACACATCAGACTTTTTAATGCAGAGAACTGCAGGAGAAGGTTCAGGGCTCCTTGCAGCATCCCAGCAGGCAGATTCTAGAAGTGCCTCTACCCTGTGCTGACACCCCACCGTAAACCTTCCCCATCACTCAGCTAAGGGTTAGTGTGTGAAAAATCACCAGTGTCAGAAATGTAAAAATAATTATGCCCACCTTGGTCTTTTCTATTTAATAATTTGGGCCATGGATTAGTAACCTTTGTTTTGCCTACTGTGCAATCATAAATTACTTTTATAGATCAAGGAAACTTGAACTTTCAAAAGTGCTGTTTTAGCTTAAAAATGCTATAATTTAGATATTCTATTTATGTAAGAAGAAACCAGTGTCAGATACAGTAAGCACTTTTAAATTCCCTCATTCAAATTATTGCCCCAGCATGGGGTTCCTGCTCTCAGAATAGCAGGAAATGTTTTGAAGGCTACGTGAATACATATTGTGAATCATGAAAGGCATCTGGACTGTCAAGGTAACATAGGTGGCTTACAGACTCATCTCATTCTTTGGCCATCAAACATACTTGCACTGTAGGATATTTTTTTAGATCCCTTAAATCAAACTCAACACTTTGTTATGATATTTGGCAAGTTAAATAATTATACTGTTTTACATTTTGCAGGAAAAAGTTAGCAGGGTTCCAAATATCATGTTAACGGTGACATATGATAATCATTCTTGATAATAATTAGTCTAGCTTGTCAGTCTCTAAAAAACGAACTTGAAAGCCTATGAAAAGAATGTCTACCACTTAAACCATGACTCATAACTACAGTGTTATTGGTTGCTATTTAATAATGTAATATAATAATGTCTTAACTTAGCTTGCTTTAAGTATGGCCGACTTTAATCTCTGATAATGCTTCATCCCAAAACCACGTCTGTGTTTCAAAGCAACTTCATGTGCATTTAAACCATTTTGGACTATTCCAAGTCAAATGACTAAAGTGTAAGGGGTTAACTTGAAAATTTCTTGTTTTGATGTTTCTCAAGTTATAAATGTAATATCATTTTTCAAAAGTGTTCCTCAAAATAGCCAATGTCTATTTAGTCTATGTCTATTTAGCAGAGTAACAGTATTGTTATTAGGGCCTATGTCCTACCTCACCACAGGCTCGTGGCCCTGTCTAACAGGGCCGGGTATGGGTGGAATACACTCCACAGCAAATCAGAAAGTGGTTGGATAGTCACATGACACTCATGCCTCTGTTGTGCCTATGGGAATGTGTGGTTAATGGGGTTCACGGCTGAGTAAAATTGATGATGGCTTCCCCGTTAGCATGCCCATCTCAGTGCATCTCTCGGTCCGTTTCAGGGAAGCTTCTGCTTGCAGTAGATGGCTATTAACACAAGGATTCTCAACTCGTCAACATAGGAAGAATAAGAATTCTCAACCCCAAATGGAGTGTACATATCACATTCTTCCCCCACAAGACTACAGCATCTTCATGGAAAAGTTTGAAGAGTCAGAGTTTGTGTGTGACTTCAAGAAAATAGTGTTCTGGACTCATCAGGACAGTTGTATATGGAAACTCACAATGATTATGACCACATGCATAAAGTCTGCACAAACCTAAGGAAGATAAAATCCCAACATTAAGATGGAGGATGGGCAAAACCAAACACAACCAAAAAAAAAAAAAAAAAAAAAAAAACCCCAACAAAAGAACAAACTACTGAGAAGTTTTGGTCATTTGCTAGCTATTGGGTGAAGCAAAGTCAGGTTTCCTTAATGATGAGACTCTTACTAGTCACTCATGGCTGAAGTGGTATTCTCCCAGAGTCATTGGCAAGAAGGACAAGACCCAATGGGACAAAAGCAAGCAAACAAACAATGTAAGTAGGGTGAATAGAGAGATAAGAGCAGAGAGAATAGAGCTGGGAGGAGGAGAGATGATTATGATCAAAATGCACTACAGAAACGTCTCCAAGAATAATAAATATGATGTTAAAAATAATTAAAGCCATTTTCTGCAAAGCCTCACAAATATTCCTGCAAAGCAAGTAAGTTCTGTGTTTTGCTGATTTCATTTTGCTAGGAGGGAAAAGGCATTGACAGAGGTCAAGAGATTTTTGTCAATAATTAATCATGAAGTGTGTAAAAATAATTTAAGAAAGCCAATCTTCTGACAAGACTACTGCTTCGTAGTGTGCTCTCTTTCTCTGGGCCTCTGTCTGTCCCTCTGTGGAGAGCCGTGAGCAATCTCCATTACAAGATGGCGCCGGCTTCCACTGTGCCTAACTGGTAAACAAGCAATGTGCGCAGGTGCAAGAGTGAATGCGTGCCAAGTCACTGCCCATCCTGGGGCGTAGCAATGAGGCGATGGGCAAGCAACAAATCAGGTGCTGACACACCACTCCAAGGTGTATATAAGCAGCACCATTTTCCGGGGTTCAGGGTCTTCCTCCTAATGAAGCAATAAAGCTTTGCTGCAGAAGAATCGGGTTGACCGAGTGTGTTCTGGCTGGCAAGAAATTAGCTCGGGACATCCCTCTGTCTCTCTCTCTCTCACATACATACACACCATAAAACTGACCAATTCTGAATCTCTGGAAGACACAACCATGAAAGCTGTGTGATCATTGATGTCAACTGCAGCCCTGTTTACTGTAGCCTGTAGCATGCTATGTGTCTCTGCTCTTTGAGGGAGGCTTGGAAGTCACAAGGCTCCAGTTTCTACCTACCTAGTGTTGGAATTACAGCTGTATACCTTCCCAACTCAGCTTGGTATTTATTACTTATTTTTAGTAAATGATGAATAATTGTGGAATCACCAAAAAAAATGAGAAAATAAAAAAAAGATAGAGAGACAGGAAGAAAGAAAGAAAGAAAGAAAGAAAGAAAGAAAGAAAGAAAGAAAGAAAGAAAGAAAGAAAGAAAGAAAGAAAGGAAGGAAGGAAGGAAGGAAGGAAGGAAGGAAGGAAGGAAGGAAGAGGAAGAGGAAGGAAGGAAGGAAGAAACATAATAAAACGAAAGAAACAAAGACTGAAGAAAGGAAGGAAAGGGGATGGAGTAAAGAGAGGGAAGTAAGGAAGGAAAATGAGTGAAAAGGTTGTCTGAATGCATCCTCCTTCTTTTGTGAACTCAGAAAGACTCTCAAACGATGCACTTTTTAAAAATTGTGATGGCTAATTTTACTTCCAATTAAGTAGGTCAAAGGATGCCCAGAGGTCAGACAAAACTTGGTGGTTATTCTTGATGCTATTGGATAGATAGACAAAGTAAACAAGATCATATCCCCCGGTTTAACTAGACTTCCCTACTCTGCTTTAGAGCTTGTATAGAGTGAAGAGGTAGAGAAATACAACTTTTCCCCTAGCTTTTACTGTCAGAACTTCTTCTATAGGCTGCTGTTTATAGGCTGGTGGCACTGGTCCTCAGGCCTCTGGATTTGGACACACTTGGGGTTTAAATCACACCAGTGCTTTCCTAAGTCTTAACTCACAGACTGTATATTGTCAGACCTCTTAACCTTCATGGTCTGTGAGCCATTGAGTTATGTAGGTAGTATATCATTTTCTTTCTTTCTTTCTTTCTTTCTTTCTTTCTTTCTTTCTTTCTTTCTTTCTTTCTTTCTTTCTTTCTTTCTTTCTGCTCCCATGAAGAACCCTGACCCCATGCAGTCAACATCTGCAAGATTGTATCCTTGGCTATCCCCATTCATTCTAATCCAGGGCCTAGGAGGAAGACCCTGTAGGTCTTAAAGAGGCAGGAATACACAGCATGCCACAAGCTAAAGAAACAATTGTCATCAAGGATCCCACTGCTTTCTTGCGATGGTTCTTTAGAAGACATGAAATTGGACTGTACTATGGTGTGTGTGTGTGTGTGTGTGTGTGTGTGTGTGTGTGTATGTGAAAGAGCATGTTGAAACACAATGGAGCTGTATACTTGCCAGAAGATTGGCTTTCTTAAATTATATTTTGCATACTTCATGATTGACAAAAATCACTTGACCTCTGTCAATGCCTTTTCCCTCATAGCAAAGTAAAATTCGTTCTAATTACATGACAAAGAACCATGCTCAAAAGACGGAGGGCAATGCTATTTTTAAGTCACCTCCTCGAGTCCTGCCTGTGGGATTGTGGGAATTTCTTCACTCAGCGACGGAGTGATAGCTCAGCTGGAATGAGTTTGGTGCTCAAGCCCAAGAGCCTGAGTCTTCCCATGAATCTCAAGATAAAAGGGGAGAGTCAACTCCTAAAAGATGTCCACTGAGCACCAGGCAAATGTGCACGCGCACACACACACACACACACAGAGTGAGAGAGAGAGAGTCATACTCTCACACACAAGCACTCACATACCCAAATGCTACACACACACACACATACACACGTACACCCAAACACTCCAGACATACATACACTCACAAACACATACAAACACACACACAGAGAGAGAGAGAGAGAGAGAGAGAGAGAGAGAGAGAGAGAGAGAGAGAGTCAGACTCTCACACACAAGCACTCATACACCCAAATACTACACACACACACACACACACACATACACACATTCACACCCAAACACTCCAGACACACAAATACATACATACACACACACACACAAACACTACAAGCATACACCTACACTCACCTCTCTCCTCTCTTCCTAACAGCATAACAGCAGCAACAACAACAAGTGCTACTATTACTACTACTACTACTACTTCTACTACTACTACTACAATCTAAAGAAAATCTTCCGCTGGGACCACTTAAAATTCTGAGAAGACAGAAAACCTTCACACAAAGCTTCACCACAAGCCGTGCTTGAAGCTATGGTGCTTAGGAGACCTGGTTCTTTGTAAAGATAGCTGATGAGAAATGGCAATCAGGGAAACAAGGTTTCCAAAATAGTCTCTCTAATAACCAAATAACCACAGCCTTCACTACTACAGAACAGCACAGGTGTTAAGACTATAACAGCATCCAGGAAACCTGAGTTTTCTAACTTTCCTTACACGTTGATGTCTAGATAGTTCTTGATTTTTTTTTTCCTCTCTCTCTCTGATTTTGTGGCGAAAGAGGTTTGGCTTTTGGCCAATAGCAGCATCCCTAACTGAGATCTTGCAACATCGTTTCCTTGGGAAATAGTACTTGTTGACGTAGCCCTTGCTTGCTCTGTTTGGTTCAGTGCAGTGGAAACAAAAACACGATTTGTTCACTAAGATGTTTGCAATTCTATTTTGGTCCACAATTCCAAGAAATGAAGCTGAGCTGTCTTTGAATGTAGTAGCCATTAGGCTACGAGTTTGTGTGTCTTCTAATTCAAAGCACTTCCTTCACAATATATTTTATGCCTTGCTCCTCATAACACTTATGGTCGGTTGAACTTTCCAATTGTCATCTAAGTTTGTTTATAATGTATCACCTTAGAAGGCTGACCAAGTGCTATTTTTTGTTTCATGCTTTGTGGTTTTGTGGGCTGGGTGGTTGGCAAGAAGTCATTAGCAAAGTGAATGCTGGGATATCCTATCAGATGGGAAATGGGGAGCCTAAGCTTAGTCTAGAAGAGTCTGAAAGCCAAACATGTGAGTTAACCTTTCTTCTTGCCACTGGTCCATCCAGCGTGAAATTAAGTGATGATCTACATAACCTGGCTGTGTCCTATCTCTGGATCCATCCTAATGTCCAGCAAACACATCCTGTTTGCAATAAGACCAGCAGAATGAGTTGAATCCACCTTTAGACATCTAGAACAGGGTTAGGCTACCCTCACTTTTAGAGAAAATGCTAATCTCCAGCTTTATACCAAGCATATATCTCACATTAGTAGAACTGCTGAGAGAGGACTTCCTCTTGGTGCTTTCTTCCCCCCACCCCCTTTTCCATCAATACATTTAATTCATTAAACAGGTACAGCTGCTTCTTAGCACATTTAGCCTATGTTTATATTGTAAACAGGAAAATATGCTGTTACTTCCATGGACATATTAAACATTGGAAGACTTAAACCACTTTTTCATTTACTTCTTGATTTGTTTTTAAAATGTGGCCTTACCTTGTACCCCAGGTTAGCCTGGAATGCACAATCTTCTGTGTCTGCCTTATAGTATTGGGATTACATGTGTGATCTCCTATAACAGTTTAAAACTCTATTTCAAGTGTGTTCTTGGTTCCCACATTAAGATAGAAACAGTGGTACCAGGGCACCTCCTACAGAAGGGGGAACACACTTTCTGGAGAGGCCAGGATATGTTCAGATGTCATATTTCAATGCAATCTTACCCCTTTGAACAGTATGAGAGGAAGACCAATGACTTCAGCTCATTCACAGTGCAGGTGGCCACATTGACTTTCACAAGTCTGGAGTGTTCAGGCTCTCCCAGGTGGCCAGTGTCCCTTTTTTTTGTTTTGTTTTTGGTTTGTTGTTGTTGTTGTTTTGTTTTGTTTTTGAGACAGGATTTCTCTGTATAGCCCTGGCTATCCTAGAACTCACTTTGTAGACCAGGCTGGCCTTGAACTCAGAAATCCGCCTGCCTCTGCCTCCCAAGTGCTGGGATTAAAGGCGTGTGCCACCACACCCAGCCCAGTGTCCCTTATTTTACCTCTTGCTAACTCGTGTTGTGATTTTAGCCTTGGGATGGGGACCTGACTCATGGTAAAGTAAGTAAAGTGCTTTCTATGTAAAGGTAGGGACCTAAGTTCACATTCTAAACAGCCAAGTAGATATATGGACCTGGTGATAGACACCTAGTGCCAGCCCTGGGAAATCTGGGACTCGCTAGTTGCCTTTCAAGCCAAATTTGAGAACTCTTCAATAAGAGATACTGTATCAAAAAAAAAAAAAAAAAAAAAGGAGATCGAGAGAGAGAGAGAGAGAGAACCTGACTGATTTCTGGCTCCATGTACACACACATGCATGAATGCCTGAATACACATGTATGTGCACATAGCAAATACAGACATATGCATTCACAAAGCAGAAGAGATGATTTCACTCTATGATTGGCCACTGGAACATCTCTTCTCACACATGCATATAGTGTAAAGCATAAGCACAGCCACGGGTTAACCAACAGCCAACCCATGAGCCTTTGGGTTCTTTGCCTAGAAACTCAGTATGGTAGCCTCTGCAGTCAGTAACATTCCCATATCTAATGCAGTATGGATAGGATTGGTTCTGGCCACAGGACACTCTGGGGAGCCTGTTCTAATGGGATTAATTCTGCATGTCTGACGGATGAGTATGAGCCTGAAACAGAAAAGTAGTATCCAGGTGAGTGAAGACTAGCTAAGAAATCTGTGCAAATCCCAGAGCTTGAAGCTTAGATTGATCTCTTTAAATACGTAAGGTTCCTACTTTGTTTGATATCTTTGAAGGAGATTTTAAGGATGCATTCCCTTTGTGTCCCACTGGTTATGATTCACCATCCTGTGTCAAAAACTTCACAGGAGTGGCAGTCCATTCTTTGGTTGTGTATAATCCTGTTGTTAGACTGACTTAACCCTACCCCAACTGCAGTGTAATTAGCATGTGGATACCTTTGCCCTGAGAAGAAGCCCAGGAGTGACTGTGGAAGAACATAAGCAGCCAAAGCATGGACAAAGAAAAGCGTGCAAAACGGAAAATGCCAACAAGGTGAAGCAGGCTTGTGTTCTGCACAGTTCTCCCATGGTTTTCAGAGAGTTCTCCTTTATTGTGATTCTGCTATGAGTGGGTGTGGCTTGGGAATAGTCCAGTTAAAGAACGCCAAATTAGATTGGCATAAAAACATGGTTCTTGAAAATAGAGGTACACTATTTTGCCTAATCATTAAAAGCTTACCTCATTTGTTGTATCACAATCCAGCATTCTATCTTAATTCCCCTATTATAATCACATGTATACACACACATACATATAATATGAATATGCACACGCATATATACATACATAAATGCATATACAATGTATGGAACTTTGTGGTTCCATCTTATACCAGTCAGAACTTCAAAGAGCAAAATCTCAAGTGGTAGCACATGCTGGTGAGGATGTGGAGCAAGAGGAAGACTCCTCCATAGCTGGTGGGAGTGCAAATTTGTACAATAACTCTGGAAATCAAATTTGACAGTTTCTTAGAAAACTGGGAATAGTTCTACCTCAAGACACAGCTATACCACTCCTGGTATGTACCCAAAAGATGCTCTACCATCCCACAGAAATTACTTGCTCAACTATATTCATAGCAGCATTATTCATAATAGCCAGAAACTGGAAACAACCTAGATGCCTATTAACTGAAGAATGGATAAATGTGGTACATCTACACAATGGAGTAATATTCAGCTATTAAAAACAAGACATTATGAATTCTGCAGGCAAATGGATGGAATTTGAGAATATCATACTGAGTGAGGTAACCCAGTCCCAAAAGGACAGGTGTGGTGTGTATTCACTTATAAGAGGATATTAGCCATAATACAAGTACAGGATTCCCATGCTACACTCCACAGACCCAAAGAAGTGAAATAAGAAGGAAGGCACAAACAAAGATGCTTGAATCTCATTTAGAAGGGGAATAAAATAGCTGTAAGAGGGAGACAGAGGGAGGTACATGGAAGGGGGAAGGGGTGGAGAGAGGAATTAGGGTTCAAGTTCAGGTATAAAGAGGAGCAGGAGAGATGGTTAGATGGCCATTAGAATGAATGGAAATCTACAACTGACAGATGAGATGTGGGAGCATCCCCAGGGTAAGACAGAAACCTGGGATAAGGAAGGTGCCCAAGAAGGTCACACTGGTGACCTTAGCTCTAAGATTGGGGATATGGAAACTTTCAACTGCAACACAAGTATAGAATATCATTGCAACAATCAGCAAGGGGGGAAGAAAGCAGACAGAGCTCCCAAAGCATTGCTTACCCCCCACCTTGTATATGAGTATGCAGTACATGTATGTATGCACATTTACATGTGCTTAGGCACATGTGTATAGATTCATGATGTGGAGCTAGAGCTTGACAAAGGATGTCTTCCTTGTGTCCTTTTAATCACTGAGGCAAGACATAGAGTCTGTGGATTGATCTAGGCTAGCTAGTAAGGTTGCCTGAGAGTGTGCGGTCTCAACCTCCAAAGATCACAGGCAAACTGACTGATATATCATTCAAATAGTGTGTGTGTGTGTGTGTGTGTGTGTGTGTGTGTGTGTGTGTGTTGACGAGTCAACTTCAGTCCTCATGGTTATATGGAAGTTTCTTTGTCCATTGAACCATCCCTATCCCCAGAGATTTCCTTCTTGCCCAATTTCCTTCTTGCACAATCAATCCCCATACATAGAGATTTCAAAATTAGTAGTCCAATGAATTTCAACAGACATGTCAATAACTTGCTGGTTATGTATGCATGTAACTATATATGTAACCAGCCCAAATCAAAGCTTTGAGGGGTCTCTGCATACAGACTCTCAACAGTGATGCCCAAGGGACTTCCTTCCTTAAACTTCCAAATGAGACTCCATCCTTGATACCTCTTGCTCTGAGATTAACAGCATCTTGGGTGAGCAGCTGGTTTCCCCACTCTCCAGCCTGCATTAGCCATCTCAGAACTGTCCAGCCTTTAATCCTGAGAGGCAGTTTAACAAATTTCCCATAATATAAACATTCTGTAAACCCTTCCAGAGGAGCCTGACTAACCCCTCTGAATCAGCACTCACAATACACCAGACATTACTTTAAAGTTGCTCCAAATATATCATTTGTTGCTCGCAGAGTCTAGTTTAAGCAGTCCGGTCATAAAATAGAAGAATATGATGAAGAGTTCAAACATACAATAATACTGAAAGTGAACGCCATCATATTCACAGCATGCATTTACAGCTGACACTTCAATGCGGTGATTTTATTGTGTGTGTTTCCATTATCCATTTCCCCACGGAGAGCTTAGTGTCCTCTTAAATATTCAGTGTGGAAGTCAGTGGAGCTCAGTGGTTGTTTACCATCCTTACTTTCCGCTATGAAATTTACCACAGAAGAGAGTTGTGCTGCTAAGCACTCACTCCTGACTCTTAATGGATGCACACATGCCTGCATCTCCAATCCTACCAATAGGTCAAGTGTCCAAGCTTGGTCGTGTGCCTATGTCATCAACGGTCTGAATTTTCATAGCCATTGATTTCTTGGCTCATTTCATAAATATGTTTTATATACACTATACATATATACACGATATGTATATATATATAGTGTGTGTGTGTTTGTGTAATACCATTAATGTAAAGATTCTTTAATTTGGCCTAATATTTTCGAGACTTCTGTGTTTCTAGATATTAACAATTGGTTATTTTTATCCAATAGCAGTATTTCATTGTAGGAATCCATTTATTCACTTCCTCATAGACCTCTGGCCTGTTTCTACCCATTCTCTGTCATACATAAAGCCAAAGGAATAGTCATTTACAGCATCCCAATGATCATTTGTCCATAATGGCATAAGCATAGTCATATGACTGCTCTAGAGTAGCTATGTCATATGATTGGTTTACAATTAACATTTTAAACTGTTAAGCAGACTGAAGACACAGCTGGGCTATTTCACTCTCTCACTAACACTATACTAGAATACCTGTTGGCCCAGATTCTTGCCTACTTGTGGTATTGTCAGTCATTTTAACTTTAACCACATGAGGTCACATGACCTATACCTCTCTCTGTGATGCTAACTCAGACTTCAATGAGAACTAGACTCCCTCAGTTTTCATGTATTTATGGGACATTCATTTAAATTTAAAATTCATCCATGTAATCCATTCTAATACTTTCAGATTTTATTGATGCGCTGTAAAAGTTAAACATACATGTATTATTTGTTAAACTAACATTATTTATTAGGCCTTTAATTAATATTATTTTCAAGTATTTCCTTCTAATTATTATTCTAGTTATTCTATAATTTTATTCTAAATTATGTATTCTATATTCTAATTATTCTAATAATTCTATAATTATTCTAATAAATAATTCTGAATTATTTACTTAATTTTCTCATCAGTATCATCGAAGTTCTGAAACTTACTTCTGACTAAAAATAATTTTATTTATGCTTTTCTTCTTTTGAACTTTCTTAGATTAATTTGCTTTCTCCAAGTTGCAAGTCTTACTTCACATATTTTTCTTAAAATGATTCATTTTCAACTATGATGTTTCCTGATCTGCCTCAGGTTAGTGTTCTTTTGTAGTGTGTCAGAAATTAAGGTTTGGCTTTCAGCACACTCCGTGGAAAAGATTAACTTTTGTCTACTGTGTTCTGGTGATCGCTTTGTAGAAAGTAAATATGTGTAGGTGCTTGTTTCTGGGATCTTGACTTTCCTAGGTTAACCGAGCCTTTGATTCTTAGGCCTTTTCTACAGTGTCCCAGGCACGAAGTTCTGAAGCCATTTTCAAGACAGTCCAAGTCTGAATTTGCGTATCACTTTTGAAATTAATTTGGATACTGTACAAACCCTTATGCAGGCAACAGAAAAGTATGTTATGAAAGCAGTTTCTTGCTTTCCCCCAAAGCTTCTCATGTTGCTCTATAGATTCCTCTTTTCTAATCTCGACATTATCATGAGTGTTAGCTTTTAAATTTATATGGAAACATACATCCAAATAGTTTTATTTATTAAAATCATATTGTAAGGAGATGCTAGATTCACTAGCTGATTCTTTTTTTTTTTTTTTTTTTTTTTTTTGGTTTTGGTTTTTCGAGACAGGGTTTCTCTGTGTAGTCCTGGCTGTCCTGGCACTCACTTTGTAGACCAGGCTGGCCTCGAACTCGGAAATCCGCCTGCCTCTGCCTCCCGAGTGCTGGGATTAAAGGCATGCGCCACCACGCCCGGCTCATTAGCTGATTCTTAAGGCCACTTGAAACACTTCTGAGAATTCTCCATCTAAACAATTATGCCCTTGGCAAGTAGAGAGTTGTGTTTCTTCCTCGGCCATTGTACAGACAGTGCAACGTCTCTTACATAGCTGTTACAGGACTATGATATCTAATTAAAGATTGCATAAACTAATTAAAAAAAAGAGTCTTTGCTTTCTTTGTCCCCATTGTTTGGGGGAACTCTTCATAATGGATATAGTCCCTCAGGTTGTTATAACCCTCAACCATAAAACTATTTCATCACTACTTCATAACTGTAATTTTGCTACTATTAAGAACTGTAATATAAATATCTGATATGCCACCCCTAAAGGGATCATGACCCACAGGTTGAGAACTGCTAATCTAGTTATTGTGTCAACAGTGAGAAAGTGGTGTTAAGTTCCTCACCTATGACTGTGCAGTTGCCTACAGACCTCATGAATTATGACTGTGTTTGTTTTATGAATTTAAAGGCTCTTATGTGCACAGGACATACATCAGATATAATGGACACTGAAGAAGAGTTAATGAGCTCAGAGAAAAACATTAAACCGGTTACACTCTATGGACGTTCTGATTTCAAAATATGAGGAACGATTATTGAAAGCACTGTTGTTAGAAATATTAAGGCTTATACTAAACATTTAAACATATTTTTAAGGGTACAATGTGTATAAAATGCTGATTCTCCTTATTCTAGCTTATATGGTCTCATGGAATATCACTGTTGTGAATCACTTGAAAAGTCAAAGCAAGTAGGTGATGTGATGTGCCCATCATAATGTCTGTATGTTTGTAAAACAATAAACAGCAGCAGCGTTTTTCTCACATGCCACCTTGTTGAGTATACTCGATCTTTACAGATGTCAGCAACAATGGTATGAGCACCACATCTTTTCTTTCAGAGTGTTAGAATAATTTGACTTTTGATTTAGATGCATGATGACGCTTTGTAGTTACATTGCGTACTAGAGACAGAGGAAGATGCATGTGTGAGCAGGTTGTCTTCCATGCATCTTGACACTTGTTTTTGGTATCAGTAGAATAGGAATACAAAGGGCCATCTTGATAGTCAGTGTGTGGCTGATGAGAATCCTAGATTCAGTGATTCATTCATTCATTCAAAAAATATTATTAATTATCTAGCATGCCAGACAAGGATGCCCAATATCAAATCGTTAACTGTCTCAAATCTGCACTGCAGGTGTAAGGGCTAGAAGAAGATGATGATGGAGTCCAAGTAATTGTAATGAGGGCTGGCCAGATGACCCAAGGGGTAAGGGCTCTTCTGTTCAAGGTTACTGACCTGAGTTCTATTTATGCCACCATGTTTAGAAGAAAGGGTCAGCTCTGGAAAGCCACCTTTTGAGCTCCACACTTATGTCACATGCATATAAATAAATACATAAATAAATCCTTAAAAATCCATCAGTGTTGAACTTATTGATTTAATCCATATCCAGTATAAAATGACAGAGAATATTCAGTTCTTTTCCAGAACTTGTTGGAACTCCTATCCCAATCCAAAGCCATACTTCCTTTTCCATTCTTTATCAAATTCCAGTGAATACCCCCAAACAGCAATTTTAAAAATCAAACATTCTAACAAAATGTAATCAACCTGTATGCTGACATTTCTGAGCCCCTCAACACTCCATCTGCTAAGGTGAGGGGAAGATCCTGAAACAGGAGGAATGAAGGGCTGGTTTTTACTAATGGGGGATTTACAATCACAAGCTCTGTGGGCCGGAGAGAAGGCTCACTGATGCTGCTCTTGAAGAGGATACAGGTTCGGTTCCTGTTCCCACACAGTGAGTTCTACCATCTTTAGCTCTAGTTGCAGGGGGTCTGATACCCTCTTCTGGTCTTTGGTCACCAGTTATGTTTGTGGCACACATATATGCATGCAAGAAAGGCATGCAAACAAACACATAATAATACGTAAATCTTTTAAAACAAAATCTCAAGATCTTGTAATCACTTGTATGATACATAGCTACAGAAAGATTGTTGAGCGGTATGTAATTGGGCCAAATCAGCTTACATCTATCTGAAGAAGTATTTAACTTAAAAACTGGTTGCTATTTGTCCTTTTGGAAAATAATAATAAGATTGTATTTGGGTACCTCTATGACAAAAAGGGAATATCTATATAATGATTACTATGAGTACAGATCACTAAAAAATGATTCATAAATGACTGTATATATTCATTTATATTTAATTTCTAATGTTTTTATCTATATACTTACATACATATATATAGAGAGAGCAACTCAGAAAAGAACATTTTTATTTCAAATTCCATTACATAGAAAAATAATTATAGAATGTTTCAAATTATTTTCCTTTTGTCCGGGAATGGAAAAATACATCAGTTCTAAGCATGTAGCTTTGCACACAGTTTTCCCTCTTCAGTGCAGGGCCATGCTACAGGCATTTTCTGCTTTTCTTCCTTTTTTGGGTGGGTGGGGGCAACATTTCAGACACACAAATAAACCATCATTCATTTTAACCCAATTATTTTAGATAAGTTTGTTTCCACAATTTTGCCACAGTGAACACTGTAATAAATGTCTTTGCCCGGAATCCTTTGTCTGTATCGTTAATCATTTCATTAGGAGAAATACTTCAACTGAGAGGGAGGGTGGGTGTAGTGGGGACAATTGAGGTCACAATTGTCTGAAGGTCTCAAAGGCTAGCACAGTCCTCTGCAGGAAAGTTCTGCTAGCTCAGTTGTTCTCTAGCAGTCGAGTACGCCCACAAAACTGCTCATGCTAACACAGAATATTATTAATTGCATCTTCTTTAAACTCAAATTATTCTTACCATCCATCATTAATTGTTCGTGATTCAGCATAAATAAAGCCTATTTTATTTTATTTTATTTTTTATTACATCTTTTCCTCAATTACATTTCCAATGCTATCCCAAAAGTCCCCCATACCCTCCCCCCTACTTCCCTACCCACCCATTCCCATTTTTTTGGCCCTGGCATTCCCCTGTACTGGGGCATATAAAGTTTGCATGTCCAATGGGCCTCTCTTTCCAGTGATGGCCAACTAGGCGATCCTTTGATACATATGCAGCTAGAGAAAAGAGCTCCGGGGTACTGGTTAGTTCATAATGTTGTTCCACCCATAGGGTTGCAGATCCCTTCAGCTCCTTGGGTACTTTCTCCAGCTCCTCCATTGGGAGCCCTGTGATCCATTCACTAGTTGACTGAGAGCATCCACTTCTGTGTTTGCCAGGCCCCGGCATAGTCTCACAAAAGACAGCTATATCTGGGTCCTTTCAGCAAAATCTTGCTAGTGAATGCAACGGTGTCAGCGTTTGGATGCTGATCATGGGATGGATCTCTGGATATGGCAGTCTCTAGATGGTCCATCCTTTCGTCACAGCTCCAAACTTTGTCTCTGTAACTCCTTCCATGGGTGTTCTGTTCCAAATTCTAAGGAGGGGCATAGTGTCCACACTTCAGTCTTCATTCTTCTTGAGTTTCATGTGTTTAGCAAACTGTATCTTATATCTTGGGTATCCTAAGTTTTGGGCTAATATCCACTTATCAGTGAGTACATATTGTGTCAGTTACTTTGTGATTGTGTTACCTCACTCAGGATGATGCCCTCCAGGTCCATCCATTTGCCCAAGAATTTCATAAATTCATTCTTTTTAATAGCTGAGTAGTACTCCATTGTGTAAATGTACCACATTTTCTGTATCCATTCCTCTGTTGAGGGGCATCTGGGTTCTTTCCAGCTTCTGGCTATTATAAATAAGGCTGCTATGAACATAGTGGAGCATGTGTCCTTCTTACCGGTTGGGACATCTTCTGGATATATGCCCAGGAGAGGTATTGCTGGATCCTCCGGTAGTAATATGTCCAATTTTCTAAGGAACTGCCAGACTGATTTCCAGAGTGGTTGTACAAGCTTGCAATCCCACCAACAATGGAGGAGTGTTCCTCTTTCTCCACATCCTCTCCAGCATCTGCTGTCACCTGAATTTTTGATCTTAGCCATTCTGACTGGTGTGAGGTGGAATCTCAGGGTTGTTTTGATTTGCATTTCCCTGATGATTAAGGATGTTGAACATTTTTCAGGTGCTTCCCTGCAATTCGGTATTCCTCAGGTGAGAATTCTTTGTTCAGTTCTGAGCCCCATTTTTAATGGGGTTATTTGATTTTCTGGAGTCCACCTTCTTGAGTTCTTTATATATATTGGATATTAGTCCCCTATCTGATTTATGATAGGTAAAGATCCTTTCCCAATCTGTTGGTGGTCTTTTTGTCTTATTGATGGTGTCTTTTGCCTTGCAGAAGCTTTGCAGTTTCATGAGGTCCCATTTGTCAATTCTTGATCTTACAGCACAAGCCATTGCTGTTCTATTCAGGAATCTTTTCCCTGTGCCCAGATCTTCAAGGCTTTTCCCCACTTTCTCCTCTATAAGTGTCAGTGTCTCTGGTTTTATGTGAAATTCCTTGATCCACTTAGATTTCACCTTAGTACAAGGAGATAGGAATGGATCGATTTGCATTCTTCTACATGATAACAACCAGTTGTACCAGCACCATTTGTTGAAAATTCTGTCTTTCTTCCACTGCATGGTTTTAGCTCCCTTGTCGAAGATCAAGTGACCATAGGTGTGTGGGTTCATTTCTGGGTCTTCAATTCTATTCCATTGGTCTACTTGTCTGTCATTATACCAGTACCATGCAGTTTTTATCACAATTGCTCTGTAGTAAAGCTTTAGGTCAGGCATGGTGATTCCACCAGAGGTTCTTTTATCCTTGAGAAGAGTTTTTGCTATCCTAGGTTTTTTGTTATTCCAGATGAATTTGCAGATTGCTCTTTCTAATTCGTTGAAGAATTGAGTTGGAATTTTGATGGGGATTGATTTGAATCTGTAGATTGCTTTTGGCAAGATAGCCATTTTTACAATGTTGTTCCTGCCACTCCATGAGCATGGGAGAGCTTTCCATCTTCTGAGATCTTCTTTAATATCTTTCTTCAGAGACTTGAAGTTCTTATCATAGAGATCTTTCACTTCCTTAGTTAGAGTCACACCAAGATATTTTATATTATTTGTGACTATTGAGAAGGGTGTAGTTTCCCTAATTTCTTTCTCAGCCTGTTTATTCTTTGTGTAGAGAAAGGACATTGACTTGTTTGAGTTAATTTTATATCCAGCTACTTCACCGAAGCTGTTTATCAGGTTTAGGAGTTGTCTGGTGGAATTTTTAGGGTCACTTATATATACTATCATATCATCTGCAAAAAGTGATATTTTGACTTTATCTTTTCCAATTTGTATCCCCTTGATCTCCTTTTGTTGTCGAATTGCTCTGGCTAGGACTTCAAGTACAATGTTGAATAGGTATGGGGAGAGTGGACAGCCTTGTCTAGTCCCTGATTTTAGTGGGATTTCTTCCAGCTTCTCACCATTTACTTTGATGTTGGCTACTGGTTTGCTGTAGATTGCTTTTATCATAGCCTTGAATTCCTGACCTTTCCAAGACTTTTATCATGAATGGGTGTTGGATCTTGTCAAATGCTTTTTCTGCATCTAAAGAGATGATCATGTGGTTTTTGTCTTTGAGTTTGTTTATATAATGGCTTACGTTGATGGATTTCTGTATATTAAACCATCCCTGCATCCCTGGAATAAAACCTACTTGGTCTGGATGGATGATTGCTTTAATGTGTTCTTGGATTCGGTTAGCGAGAATTTTATTGAGTATTTTTGCATCAATATTCATAAGGGAAATTGGTCTGAAGTTCTCTATCTTTGTTGGATCTTTCTGTGGTTTAGGTATCAGAGTAATTGTGGCTTCATAGAATGAGTTGGGTAGAGTTCCTTCTATTTCTATTTTGTGGAATAGTTTGTGCAGAACTGGAATTAGATCTTCTTTAAAGGTCTGGTAGAACTCTGCACTAAACCCATCTGGTCCTGGACTTTTTTTGGTTGGGAGACTATTAATGACTGCTTCTATTTCTTTATGGGATATGGGACTGTTTAGCTCGTTAACTTGATCCTGATTTAATTTTGGTACCTGGTATCTGTCCAGAAATTTGTCCATTTCGTCCAGGTTTTCAAGTTTTGTTGAGTATAGCCTTTTGTAGATGGATCTGATGGTGTTTTGGATTTCTTCAGGATCTGTTGTTATGTCTCCCTTTTCATTTCTGATTTTGTTAATTAGGATTTTGTCCCTGTGCCCTCTAGTGAGTCTAGCTAAGGGTTTATCTGTCTTGTTGATTTTCTCAAAGAACCAACTCCTCGTTTGGTTAATTCTTTGAATAGTTCTTCTTGTTTTTACTTGGTTGATTTCACCCCTTGGTTTGATTATTTCCTGCCGTCTACTCCTCTTGGGTGAATTTTCTTCCTTTTTTTCTAGAGCTTTTAGATGTGTTGTCAAGCTGCTAGTGTGTGCTCTCTCTAGTTTCTTTTTGGAGGCACTCAGAGCTATGAGTTTCCCTCTTAGAAATGCTTTCATTGTGTCCCATAGGCTTGGGTAAGTTGTGGCTTCATTTTCATTAAACTGTAAAAAGTCTTTAATTTCTTTCTTTATTCCATCCTTAACCAAGGTATCATTGAGAAGAGTGTTATTCAGTTTCCACGTGAATGTTGGCTTTCCATTATTTATGTTGTTATTGAAGATCAGTCTTAGTCCATGGTGGTCTGATAGGATGCATAGGAAAATTTCAATATTTTTGTATCTGTTGAGGCCTGTTTTGTGACCAATTATATGGTCAATTTTGGTGAAGGTCCCGTGAGGTACTGAGAAGAAAGTATATCCTTTTGTTTTAGGATAAAATGTTCTGTAGATATCTGTTAAGTCCATTTGTTTCATAACTTCTGTTAGTTTCACTGTGTCCCTGTTTAGTTTCTGTTCCCAGGATCTGTCTATTGATGAAAGTGTTGTGTTGAAGTCTCCCACTATTATTGTGTGAGGTGCAATGTGTGCTTTGAGCTTTACTAATGTGTCTTTAATGAATGTGGCTGCCCTTGCATTTGGGGCATAGATATTCAGAATTGAGAGTTCCTCTTGGAGGATTTTACCTTTGATGAGTATGAAGTGTCCCTCCTTGTCTTTTTTGATAACTTTGGGTTGGAAGTCGATTTTATTCGATATCAGAATGGCTACTCCAGCTTGTTTCTTCAGACCATTTGCTTGGAAAATTGTTTTCCAGCCTTTCACTCTGAGGTAGTATCTGTCTTTTTCCCTGAGATGGGTTTCCTGTAAGCAGCAGAATGTTGGGTCCTGTTTGTGTAGCCAGTCTGTTAGTCTATGTCTTTTTATTGGGGAATTGAGTCCATTGATATTAAGAGATATTAAGGAAAAGTAATTGTTGCTTCCTTTTATTTTTGTTGTTAGAGTTGGCATTCTGTTCTTGTGGCAGTCTTCTTTTGGTTTGTTGAGGGATTACTTTTTTGCTTTTTCTAGGGCGTGATTTCTGTCCTTGTATTGTTTTTTTTTTCTGTTATTATCCGTTGAAGGGCTGGATTCGTGGAAAGATAATGTGTGAATTTAGTTTTGTCGTGGAATACTTTGGTTTCTCCATCTATGGTAATTGAGAGTTTGGCCGGTTATAGTAACCTGGGCTGGCTTTTGTGTTCTCTTAGTGTCTGTATAACATCTGTCCATGCTGTTCTGGCTTTCATAGTCTCTTGTGAAAAGTCTGGTGTAATTCTGATAGGCCTGCCTTTATATGTTACTTGACCTTTCTCCCTTACTGCTTTTAATATTCTATCTTTATTTAGTGCATTTCTGTTTATTTATTAAATGGAATAAATAAAATTTCTGTTTAGTGCATGTTCTGATTATTATGTGTCGGGAGTAATTTCTTTTCTGGTCCAGTCTAGGAGTTCTGTAGGCTTCTTGTATGATCATGGGCATCTCTTTCTTTAGGATTGGGAAGTTTTCTTCTATTATTTTGTTGAAGATATTTGCTGGCCCTTTAAGTTGAAAATCTTCATTCTCATCAACTCCTATTATCCGTAGGTTTGGTCTTCTCATTGTGTCCTGTATTTCCTGGATGTTTTGAGTTAGGATCCTTTTGCATTTTGTATTTTCTTTGATTGTTGTGCCGATGTTCTCTATGGAATCTTCTGCACCTGAGATTCTCTCTTCCATCTCTTGTATTCTGTTGCTGATGCTTGCATCTATGGTTCCAGATTTCTTTCCTAGGGTTTCTATCTCCAGCGATGCCTCACTTTGGGTTTTCTTTATTGTGTCTACTTCCCTTTTTAGGTCTAGTATGGTTTTGTTCATTTCCATCACCTGTTTGGATGTGTTTTCCTGTTTTTCTTTAAGGACTTCTACCAGTTTGGTTGTGTTTTCCTGTTTTTCTTTAGGGACCTGTAACTCTTTAGCAGTGCTCTCTGTATTTCTTTAAGTGATTTATGAAAGTCCTTCTAGATGTCCTCTACCATCATCATGAGATATTCTTTTAAATCTGGGTCTAGATTTTCGGCTGTGTTGGGGTGCCCAGGACTAGGTGGGGTGGGTGTGCTGCATTCTGATGATGGTGAGTGGTCTTGATTTCTATTAGTAGGATTCTTACGTTTGCCTTTCGCCATCTGGTAATCTCTGAAGCTAGCTGTTATAGTTGTCTCTGATTAGACCTTGTTCCTCAGGAGACTCTGTTAGCCTCTATCAGCAGACCTGGGAGGCTGGCTCTCTCCTTAGTTTCAGTGGTCAGAGTATTCTATGCAGGCAAGCTCTATTCTTGCAGGGAAGGTGCCCAGATATCTGGTGTTCGAACCTGGCTCCTTGCAGAAGTTGTATTCCAATTACCAGAAGTCTTAGGATCCCGTGGGGAATCCTGTGTGGGTCCTTGAGGGTGTCCGGAGACTCCACTGGCAAGGCACCCGAGTGCTGGAGTGGACCGGAAGGGACTTGTGCCCCAGCAGAGGCCCGGTTGCCTGCTTCCCTAGTTAATGCAGTCTCAGGTCCCGCTCAATTGGATTGAAGCAGAAGCTGTGTTCCACTCACCAAAGGTTCTAGGATCCCGTGGGGAATCCTGTGCAGGTCCTTGCGGGTGTCCAGAGACTCCTCGGCAAGGCACCCCATACTCGAGTGGACCGGAAGGGACTTGTGCCCCAGCAGAGGCCGGGTTGCCTGTTTCCCTAGTTAATGCAGTCTCAGGTTCCGCACGATTGGATTGGAGCAGACACTGTGTTCCACTCACCAGAGGTCTTAGAATCCCGTGGGGAGTCCTGTGCAGGTCCTTGCGGGTGTCCGGAGACTCCACTGGCAAGGCACCCTAGTGCTTGAGTAAAGCCTATTTTATAATTCCATGTATATTTATAAAAGAGAGGTGACAATTGTCTCCTCCATTGTGTCATTGAATTTCAAGGACCGAATAATTTTTTTCTAATTAATGCATGCAAATGAAAGTTATCTCTGTCCTGTGATGGACATTTTCAAGGGTACGAGGAAGAAAAGGGGTATTTTTGGATATGTGCTCTGTATTCTTCATCATTTGAGGCGTTTGTTGTTTTATTGATAAGGAAATGAATTTCAAAAACGTTTAAGGATGTCATGACCATTGGCAGCAGTGCAGTTTAACTTCAACTTTGCCTGTAAATTCTTACTACACAATTATAAGTAATTCTATTCTTATTTTAGTGATAAGAGATGAGATTTGTGGATATCATTGTCTTCTCAAAGAGTCACCTTCTTGGAAATTCAATAATAAAAAGGGAAATGAGCAGTTAATTCATTTCCTGAGCCTTTCCCCCATGTAGGTGAGAATTTCATATATGTATTCAAATCATATCCACACCTCACTCTCCTTTTCCAACCCCTCCTGTGCGCTCCAAGGCTCTCAGAGAACTTTATATGGAATAACAGAGATATTGGCCAGATATTTAAAATACTGTTACAAATTAACAGGAGGAAGACGCTTGCATTTTAGTGCACTGTAAACTGTAAATGATTTGAACCTCGTGGCGCACACACAGTGAGGGTCCCAGAGCATTGCTTCCGTCTCAGTGCAGAAGACTTTGCTTTTCATTAAATTCTTCACAAAATGTAAGATGATACATCACAACAGCACAGGTACCTCATGCCACTCCTGATCATTAATGTTCACAAATCACAGTGAAATCTGATATTACTAGATCCAAGCTTATTGAGTTGTTCATTAGGTTTCACACTAAAATTTCAGATGGAATCAAAGAAGAAAAGGTGCTTTTTCTTTAAAAAATTACCAAAAATATTTACGGTTTTATATTATATTTTATATAATTAGCTATTATATTATATATGACTATACACACACACATATATGCTTGAGACTAAGTTTCACTCTATAACCCAGGCTAGCATCAAACTTACATTAACTGCCTCAACCTATTTTTCATTTAGAATAAAATCATTTTTACTTTATTTAATATGTGAAGTTATATTTTTAATATCAAGATTGTGTATGTATGTAGGTTTATGTTCTAATATATTGTTTTTATGCATTCAATTCTAGTTCCATACATTAAAATGGAATACATTCACACATACACTCAAATACATAGAAATATATTACTCCCTTTGTACTTAACCACAGAATCCCAATACTGTGCAAGCTGTAAACATGCCATACACAAATACATACTTTTTTTGTATGTGATGAATCTAAATGTTGTCTTTTTAATTAAAAGATGTAATACATTTTACTGGGACACTAGCACTGCGTTTTCTTTTAAAATTAACATGAATTAAAGATGAAATGGCTAAAACATAGTCGGTAATCATAAAATATAAATCCTACAAAGAAGATTTGCAAGCAATAAAATCTAAATACATTAATAAGTTAGGCAGAGTCCTGTGTGCTTCAGAAAGACAAGAGCAGAGCTGTCTGAAGCTTTGGTGCCTGAGTTTCTGTCATTGGCTTTTCCAGGTGTAAAATAAAAGGTAACAAGGAAGTCTAAGCAGGAGCCGGGTCTTGCAAGTCTCTTCCACTCTCCCAATAACTTGGAATATCAATAAGAACTATGAAAAGGAAAGCACAACTTTCCCTTTCAACTCTTCAATGAGTAGAAAGAGTCACTAAAATAAGCAGACAAGATTCAAAGCCATTTGCAAAACCTCTCAGTCAAGCCAACCAGGATATTGTGGGAATCTAGAACACAGCAGAGGTCAGGGCCCTTCTCTTGGATGGCTCTGAACATCAGGCTGACTTTTCCACACTGGGGTTAGGCTTGTGATAGCAGGTTGTTTCTACAGTGCTGCTGATCTTCACCAGTTCTACGCTGTGGTTATTAGAATAAAGCCTTTTGTTTAGAGTGAGCTAAGTCAGTGTTACGAAATGTGTTTTCTAACACTCAGAAGTCCTACGTCAGTCTATGTGCAAAGCAAAGAACGCAGGATAGAAGGGAGAAAAAAGGAAGTCTTCTTTTTCTCTAGCCAAACTGTTACCTGTAACAACTCCAAAATTATTATTTACCAGGTTTCTTGGATGCCTTTGGCCCCCAGGCCATCAAATGTATTAAAACACAGACTGAAGAACCCCCAAAGAAGTGATAAATTCAAAGTCCTGTGCCTGAAGAGAAGCGCTTGTCTGCTTAATTAACATGTCACTGCCTGGACCGCCAGGTGTCCCTTAGAAGTCACCTGTATGAGTATTGATCCATCTAAGCTGCATGCGGCTTGACAAGATAATGGAGATACCAGCTCTGGGCAAAGAAAAGAAAAAAGAAAGAAAAAAGAAAGGTGTCTGAAGACTTGTTTACTTAAAGAGAGGAGGGTCTGGGATACAAGTTGGTACTTGTGGACCTTTTCTAGTTTCTAGTGTGGTTATTTGTTGTTAACTATTTAGATACGTGGATGAGAAGCTACTAGAGATTTTCAAGCTCTCTTTACCCTCTATGTATAGGGATAATATTTAGATACAATAGGATTGATTTCAGAACTAGAGACCTGTGTGTAGCTGTCTCTTCATGGTAGTGTCTTTAATCATAAAAAGACATAGAAATATGCAAGCCTGTCTAAGCTGGAGACAAGTGTACAGTCACACACACACGTGTGTGTGTGTGTGTGTGTGTGTGTGCATTTAAATAGGTTTTCACTGAGACCTATAAACATATTAGTGTTGTTACTCGATAGGAATGGCAGTTTCCTTCCTGAGAGAGAAACACAGCATATACTATGATGTACCCACACTTCTCTTGTCTTAAAGATGCATCAGGGTGAAAATGATTTCTAAACTGAGACAAAAGTGAGAGTCAGGTATGCAGATTAGCTTTTGTTATTTAAACAAACATAAAGATGCAGCCAGCAAGGTCCATTTCTCCAGAGAAGTCTATCAAGGCTTAGGCGCCCTGGGTAGACTACTCTTGGCATACACCACACAGGCCAGACTCCTGGGAAACTTACTGTATCCTTAAACCAGAACAGAATGCTTGCCTTCATGAATCTGGCAGAAATTCTTCAAAGAAAACAAACTAGAGTAACTGCACCTTTCTCAAGAAGAGGAGAAAGCAGGCTGACAGAATCTGTCAGGAGCCACCGGATTGACTGGTAACCAAAGCCGAGAAGAAAGCCAAACATTTGATGGACCAGGTGTAAGAAAGATGCTGGAGTGGGCACACATTTTGGAAATTAGCAGGATTTGAGACAGAGCAAAGAAAGGACAATTTTGTGGGATTCTGTCCCACTGTGAAGAGAATATTTCTCTTAATTAATCTTCTAAAATTCCATGATTTCTTAGGTTGAAGTCTTTTTTTCATTTCTCCATCGCTGTGTAACAAATCACCCTTAAACTCAGTGGCTTACGACAATTATGGCTTTAGGGTCTTGCATGATTCTCTGTGTTGGCATGGCTTAGGGAGGGGGATTTGTTCTCATGTGATCACCTGACTTGATCCAAATTCCAAATGGCTCTTGAGGCCAGTGGGCACCCGCACTTGAAGATTTTAGGAAGGTATCGATCCTCATAATGTTCTCTAATCCTCCTTGTCACTTGGCTTTTTAAAGTCAGTAACCAGTTTCCAGTAAGGACTGGGGATTGCTCAGGCTGCTGCTGATATTTGCATGTTAATATGCATATTCATAGAATAAGAAAATGCATCTGGGAAGACACAAGAGTATTTTATATGAGATTTTTCTTTACGCTCATCTCAGAAACAGCTTCCAGAAACAGGACAGGGCAGCAAAGGACAGAAAGCTAGAAAAACACATCCTTTGGTTATATGTAGATTCCTAAGGGTCTCCTGTGGACTCTGAAGTTATGGTGGACAGTTGGTCCAACCATAATTGAATCCTGGACATGTGTCCATTGTCCCCAGCCAGTCAGTTCTGAGCAGAGCTCTACAGTAGGCAGAAGAAGAATATTGGGGTTCCGAGGGCCTTCTGGTGAGATAAGTCAGTGCTGTTCTTCAGAGAGTGAGATCACTCTGAGTAACTAGCAGGAAGCCCTCTCTGAAGAGCCTAAGGAAGAGAGTTTCTATGAAAAGGACTCAGAGAAAGGTAGGACTAAGGAGACTTCCTGCAGAATGAAAGCAGAGAGATTGTCAGCTCAGCTATCCCCTCAACCTAGAAAGCCACGCAGCAAAACCAAATCCTAATGGAAAGCCATCTGAAGAAGTACTTGTTCTTCAAACACTAGCCAGACGATATAGTCTAAAGAATTACAAAGTTTTATTTTGACATTTTACATTCTGTCCCGTTTAAGAGAATGTAAATCATATACATCAATGGCTTCAACAAAATAGACATTTAATACATTATGTGGTAGAGTGATGAGATTGAAAAAAAAAGAGGCCATTTTAGAAAGTTGATTAAAAAATATTATAGAACCAATAGGAAGGAGTCAAAGAGTTGCACATTTCAAAAATCTGGTAATAACACGTCTCAGGTCAAGTTCATATTGTACAAAATGAGGGTTTTTTTTTCTCAAGACAGGCTCTAATAATAAGATGAGTGTATACATTGTAACTGATGTTGATTCCTATTTCTGGCATCCATCTTTATTTCCAAAATATAATAATGTAAGATCGCCAAGAGCTTTATTAATCACATTCACTGTGGCAATGGCTTCCTTTCGACTTCACCCAAAGATCAAGGAGCAATACAGCCTTGAACAGGAAGTCAGACACATTTACCTTCAGATATTTCATCCACTTGACAGGAATAGTCTCCAAAGGCTACAAAACTTCATGCTTTTATTTCTAAAACCAATTCATTTGTGCTCCATTTAAATCTATGATACTTGGCCAGTGGTCTGGTTCAGATACAAAGATGCAATCGTTTATAGTATGTGAATCAGCATATGGAATTAAGCAAATTCTAATGCCTTCCAACAATTGTGGCTGAACTTAATATACTGACTGAAAGGTTCAGGTCTATTTACTTATGTAAATTTACAAACACATTTTATTGATAAGTATATTTTGACATGATTAAGCACTGAAGGTATTTTAGTTTTTTCTTTTTCTCATCTCGGAATTAAACTCCTTCTTTTTCTTCCTTTATTGGATATTTTCTTTATTTACATTTCGAATGTTATCCCTTTTCCAGGTCTCCTCTCTGGAAATCCCCTGTGTCATCCTCTCTCCCTATGCCTCTATGAAGGTGCTCAGCCACCCACCCACTCCCACCTTTCTGCCCTGGCATTCCCCTATGCTGGAGCATGGAAACTTCTCAGGCCCTACGGCTGCTCCTCCCACTGCTGTCCAACAAAGCCATCCTGTGCCACATATGTGGCTGGACCCCTGTGTTCCTCCATTTGTATTCTTTGATTTGTGGTCCAGTTCCTTGGAGCTTCGGGGGTGGGGGGGTCTGGCCTGTTGACAGTGTTGCTCCCCCCAATGGGGCTGAAAACCCCCTCAGCTCCTTCAGTCCCTTTCCCAACCCCTCCATCAGGGACCCTGTGCTCAGTCCAATAGCTGCCTGCAAGCATTCACCTCTGTGCTTGTCAGGCTCTGGCAGAGCCTCTCAGGAGACAGCTGTATCAGGCTTCTGTCAGCAATGACATCCTCAATAGTGTTCGGGTTTGGCAACTGTATAAGGATGGATCCCCAGGTGGAGCAGTCTCCGGATGGCCTTTCCTTCAGTCTCTGCTCCACACTTTATCTCCATATTTCCTCCTGTGAGTATTTTGTTCCCCTTCTAAGAATCACTGAAGCATCCACACTTTGGTCTTCCTTCTTCTTGAGCTTCATATGGTCTGTGAATTGTATCTTGGGTATTCCAAACTTTGGGGATAATATCCACTTATCCATGAGTACATACCACCTGTGTTCTTTTGTGACTGAGTTACCTTACTCAGGATGATATTTTCAAGTTCCATCTATTTGCCTAAGAATTTCATGAAGTCATTGTTTTTAATAGCTGAGTAGTATGCCATTGTGTAAATGTACCACATTTTCTGTATCCATTCATCTGTTGAGGGACATCTGGGTTCTTTCCAGCTTCTGGCTACTATAAATAAGGCTGCTATGAACATAGTGGAGCATGTGTCCTTATTACATGTTGAAGCATCTTCTGGGTATATGCCAATAGTGGTATAGCTGCATCCTCAGGTAGTACTATGTCCAATTTTCTGAGGAACTGCTGGATTGATTTTCAGAGTAGTTGTACAAGTTTGCAATCCCACTAGCAATGGAGGAGTGTTCCTCTTTCTCCACATCCTCGCCAGCATTTACTGTCACCTGAGTTTTTATATCATGTCCTGGCTCATTGGGTCTCAACAACCTTTATCTTTGACTAGAATATCTTTAGCTACAGATGTCATTTCCTTTAGAGAATGCCACCATGTGATTACTATTTTAGATAAGTATTTGGTTACTGTTTGTTTATTAAGGGAACTTGCCATCAGCCAATTTCAGTTTTCATGTAAACAACTGGCCATCAGATCTAAGGTGAGAAAGAGAGAGAGAGAGAGAGAGAGAGAGATTACCTGATGACATGGATTATTTGAGAACATATTATTAAGAAGTCAATATTTCTTTCCAATAATCTATGTATTATATTTTTTACTTAATAATCATAAAACGTTTAAAGTGTTTTAAGTCAAGACACCTGCTGTGAAATTGAAATTAAGAAGTAAATCTTTGAGTAACAGCAATTTCATTAACAGTGTGAAATGTCAATATTTCTCAAGTGAATTTTGTTGAACTCTCTCTCTCTCTGAGAAGCAGATTAAAGGTTCCCACCCCTCCCCAGGTGTAGGCAGTGTGGGGGAAGGCATGTAATGACAAGCAGATGGACCCTTTGATGCCACAACTTGACAGCGTGCATAGAACACTGCAGAGTCTCACAAGGAAGCTCTTGTTTTATCTCCTCGGTGGAGGGAACTGAGACCTGAACCGCACAGAGACTGCTGGGCACAGGCATGTTCATCAGGGACCAGCTTCACACGGCTAGCCTGAGGAGAAAAGGGACAATGATGGAGGCCTTGATTCAACCGGAGGGCATTGAATCGGCAATCTCTGGGCTTCTCTGCTTTGGTCAGAGAAGGAGATGGGGCTAAAGCATACAGAGATGATGCCTCTGTTCTGCTGGGGTCTCGTGACCTCATTTCTTTCTGTGGTGTCTGATCAAGTGACATAGTAACTGCTTGTCCCCTCTCCTATCACTCCTAACATCCAGAAGCATAGTTCTTCTTGAACTTTCTTCTTTACATTTTAATTATTTGTGTGTGTGTGTGTGTGTGTGTGCACATGTATGTGCGTGTGCGTGCACATTTGTCTGGTAAGGAAGGTGTTTAAAAGTGAGAGGACAATTTCATGTTGATTCCAGAAATCAAGCTCAGGGTTGGCAACTGGTGATTGATCACTTCCTGTGCCACTCCCTGGCCCAGAAGTTTTGGTTTTAAAATCAAAACTTCAATGCACTCTGAAAAACACTGAAGATGAGCTCCATCCTGCAGTATCCCACATTCAGCCAAAGATTCCCTTCTGTGTGTGGAGATGAGCAAGCACACCCATGTCTTTCACATGACTATTTTGTCTTTAACAAATTATAAAAATACACATATACCAAAGATTTATTTTAAAGCAAATTTCCTCATGATTTAATGTCAACAAATGGTTAATTGTGTCCATTTTCTGTGTGTCAGCTCATGTTAAAATTCCTTGGATGAAAGGTGTTGAACGGAAAAGTTTAACCATCCCCATTCTAGATCAAGCACTGGCTCATTACAGTCATTAATGGAGATGCCAGAAGGGAAGGGCCTCACTCAGTGCTCTGCAGAACACACACTCCTCCGACTGCAGACTTTCCCAGTGTCTCCTTTCATGGTTTTCACCATCTTTCCCACAGAGACCCATGAACCAACTCTTCTTGTTCCCACATCTCTATGGAAATGTCTGCATCTTCCAACTATATAAGTCAATTTTAAATTACTCTGGCTCCTGTGATAGAGTTTTCTGTGGATGTTATCAATAGGTAAAATATAAAGACAGCTAACAGTCTCCTTAGTACTTACACAAAAACCAAAAAAAAAGAAAAGAAAAGAAAAGAAAAGAAAAGAAAAGAAAAGAAAAGAAAAGAAAAGAAAAGAAAAGAAAAGAAAAGAAAAGAAAAAACAGATATGGTATAGCTTAACTCTCTGTGTAGTCTGTGTGGTTTGTGACTTCTGACCACTTTTCTTCTTCTTCTTCTTCTTCTTCTTCTTCTTCTTCTTCTTCTTCTTCTTCTTCTTCTTCTTCTTCTTCTTCTTCTTCTTCTTCTTCTTCTTCTTCTTCTTTTTTGTGGGAGCTTTTTGGAAACATAACTCATACTCTATAAAAATCTATACACTTGAAGCATACAGTATACAAAATATCAGGACTATACCTCTATATACTCAGCATGTCTTAATATACTCACATATAGGAAAGTCACTTCAGAGGGTTGTAGAGCTTTTAATCTTGTCAGGAAGAAACCCTGTTCTGTCCCTTACCCATCAACCCATTTTTCCTAGGCCACTGAGATTACAGATTTTATTGGTTTGGATATGTCATACTCATGTGGTCAAATAATATTGGTCTTTATGTGAATGTCTTGCTTTGTTCAGCATGGTGTCTTCAAAGGTGATCTGCCATGATATGTGTTAATTCTGTGTTCCCTGAATTGAGTGAGTAGTATCTCAATGTATGGATGTACAACATTTTGTCTATCCACTTATCTGCTGGTGGACATTTGGATTTGTTGGGTATTTTAACTACTATAACGCTAGAAAGACTCTTATATTTCTTTTTGTGCATTGCCATGTATTGCCATGCCTCTTGACTGTATACCTGAGGATAGAGTTTCTGGGTAACTGTCTGAAAAACTGCCTGTCTTCTGGAACAACTACCCTGGCAGGTTCACCTTTGCCAATCTTTCCTGGAGAGCCTTGGAGATAGGCATAATAGAGGAAGAGCCAAGGCTTTGAGCTTTCAGATGAGCATGAAGCGTTTGTGGGGTTTATATAGGGAGACTGATCCATTGCAGATACAACAGTGTATCATTGACCTAATAGGTAACTTCACACACAAACCAGCTGAGTACACATTATATGGCCAGCTCTCTGCAGAAGATAGTCCTCTCAAGATGTAGAACTCTCGGCTCCTCCAGCACTATGTCTGTCTGCATGCTGTCATGCTTCCTGCCATGATGATAATAGACTGAATCTCTGAAACTGTAAGCCAGCCCCAATTAAATGCTTTACTTTATAAGAGTTGTCTTGGTCATGGTGCCTCCTCACAGCAATGAAATCCAAACTAAAACATCAGGACAATAAATTCCTGAAAGACTCTAGGGGTTTGGCTAAATGAAAGGGTGTGTGCTCTAAGTTAGTCCTCAGAGCAACATCACTACTTAGCTTCCTCTTGCCTTCCCAGGACAGAAATCCCAAGTTTAATTTAAACAAATAATAGTAACCACATCATCGTCGTCCCATCCAGTTAATAAAAGGTGCCGCGTTAGTTGAGAGTAGAAGGCACTGTTTATGAAGACAACTATCATGATAACAAGTGTCTTACTAGGCACTATGAATTTTGATTTGTTTTCTATCCTACACAATAAAGAAAACAAAGTATCTTTTACAATGAGGCAATATGAGACTTTATTTATACTTACGCAACAAACCTTCATATCAGCTCTTGTTTCTGTTTCTGCCTTTTCTCGCTACACATCTGTTTCCTTTTAGAAGTATTTCTTTCTGGCGCTGGTTCATAGGTAGTTGTTGGTTGGTTTGACATTAGAAACCAAAGTCCTAAGATAACTCTAGCATTCCCACTGACATGACAGTTAAGCATGGGAAGTATTTTCTCTTCTTCCCCACTGATTTCCTTAACGAAAGAAAACCCCCAAAGCAGAGATCTCTCTCATTTCCATCAATTCACTTGATTGGATGTTTAAATTTTAAGGAAGGATTTTGCATACTTCTACCACGTATCTTTGTGGACATGAACAACAGAATGTGAACTCTTTCTCATTGAATTGCTCGCTTTGCAGCAGAACCTATGCTTGGTTCTTGTGTGTGCCTTTCTGTATAAAGTCCATCCTTTTGGGTTTTTCTGTGAGCCCCCTGCGGCCATCTTCCTAAGTCTGTCAGCTAGTCTGCTCTTCCCTATACATCTGCTTTCTGTATTCTTTCCTGAGGTATCTCTGTCAGTTAAAAGAAATGCTGTAGTTTATGTTGCAATCTATTGACAAACCTGTTTATGTGAAAAGCTGAACTAAAATAAGAAGCTTTGGTGAAAACTGTGAAGGTGCACTCCGTTCTGTTTTGCTTGTTAGGTTTTTGTTATTTAAAGGCACATGAAAGATGTACAATAAAAAGAGGGGGAAATCAATCCTTCATTTGACTTACGAACTTTCTAAAAATGTTTATTAAGAAAAATAATCAGTGTATTTTTTCCAAGTATGAATAAGCCCTTCAGTTCTTCAGTTTTATACATGGATTTTCAACATTTTACAGTGACGTGTTATATATATATATATATATATATATATATATATATATATATATATATATAACAGATTTACAGTTTCCAATGAAAATGTACTCTTCATTTATTAATCCATATCTAACGTCTTAGTTTTGAAATCCCCTCCTTCCTTCCAATGGTGTGCACGGGAAGATAAGCAGTCTAGGAGGTACCTTTTAGAAAAAACGATGCATTGTTACCTTGGCTACAAGCTTTTGAAGTCACTTCCCAAGGTCCTCTCCTAGGGTGGTTAGTAGCCACCTGTGCTGAGAGGGGCTAATCCATTAGTGTTCCTAGCTCTAAAAAGGTGCCATGGTGCCTGAGGCAACTGACCATGAGTTTTCGTCCTAGTACCTGCTGGGAGATGGGTCTGGGAGGCTCCTTGTTACAAGACATAAACAAAGGCGCCTTTCATCTGACCCAACTATGGAAGCCAGGGTGGGTGGAGAGGATTCTTTTTCTAATTACTTTATAGGTCACTTCTCAGAGACTTGTGTATCAATGTCTGACACTCTTAACCTACTGGAGAAATTTTTACAAGACAAAGAATATCTCACACTACTGAAGCTGCCAGCCTTTTCCCTTCTGTAGATGAGCATTCATGACCTTGGGTTTGTGGTCCTGCAATTCTAGTCCTGCTCAGCAGTGTTGCCTAGAAGAGGAAAACCTGGGATGCTCTGCTGTCCTTTTGATCAGTGATCCCTCCTTAGTATCTCTTGGGTTGTTTTGGAAATTACCTTACATTTGAACACTTGTGGCATGTCCCAACTGCTGGGTTCCAACTGATCCCATCTTTTTGAGTTAACCTTTCAAAATTTTAGCCACCCTGAATAGTTGGCCTGTATCTTTAAGGAGCAAGACACCAGGGACATGGGAGCCTCCAGAGGGTCTAGGGAGGCAGGAGACGTATCAACCTCCACAATCAGCACTGGACAGAGACCCATGACTTCAGTTCTTCTTCATGCTCATATTGGGAATATTCTTACTCCTGTGTGGTAGATTTCTCATTATTTCTCGTTTCACCTTAGACGCAGTCATTAACATGTCTGGCAACACAAACAGCAATATACCTGTTTTCAATTAAAAAGCCCAAACTTTCTTTCTTTTTTTTTTTTTTAAGTACAGGGTATAGTTCCTTATTAAAAGAAAAGCAAAACAAAACAGACACGCTAAATGCAAACCTACCTATTTTGACATTTTGTTTTTTAAATGATTGTGTTTTAATATATTGTCATTTTCTAATGAGATACAAATGTATTTCAAAATGAGATCAAAAGTAGATGCTATATTAAAATTACATTTTACTTAGCACTAAATATGAACTCCATCATGCTTAAATGACATGGCTGTTATTTAGATGTTTATCCTATACTATTCTGGACAGTGTAGCATGTAATTTCCTCCAGGAGAAGGTACATTGTCTCCTATGCCCTGTTCTGATTTGAATCAGAAGTAAAGAAGCATAATGCCAACGGTGGAATATTCTGTCATCTTATTGTTTACTTTCTAAAATGTATATTTCCTTCACTCTTTCCATATATTGTCTTTAGGTCAAAGATATGAAAACATTCTTTGAAATGCAATACCAGTGAGATTGATTAAGAATGGCAAAATACCCCGAATGAAAATCAATGTCTCCCTCCGATAGCAAAATGGTGTCAGAGGTTTTCAGAATCTGACAGATCACCTGCCAAAGGCGACAGAATTGGTCCACACCTTCTGTTTTCTATGAGAAATGCAGACTTTGAAGGCAATATTTTATTTGCTAGAGAAATTAGGTTTGTGAGTAAAGTTTATCAAATTAATATCAAAATTCTTAAGGTTGAAAATATTTATTTCAATAAAGAAGTGGAAATTTCAGAAACTAAAGACCGTTTCTAATATTTATGTTGTTATTGAAGATCAGTCTTAGTCCATGGTGATCTGATAGGATTCATGGGATTATTTCAATCTTGTATCTGTTGAGGCCTGTTTTGGGACCAATTATATGGTCAGTTTTGGAGAAGGTACCATGAGATGCTGAGAAGAAGGTATATCTTTTTGTTTTAGGATAAAATGGTCTGTGATATCTGTTAAATTCATTTGTTTCATAACTTCTGTTAGTTTCACTGTGTCTCTGTTTAGTTTCTGTTTCCATGATCTGTCCATTGATGAGAGTGGGGTGTTGAAGTCTCCCACTATTAATATGTACGGTGCAATGTGTGCTTTGAGCTTTAGTAAAGTTTCTTTTATGAATGTGGATGCCCTTGCGTTTGGAGCATAGATGTTCAGAATTGAGAATTCATCTTGGTAGATTTTACCTTTGATAAGTATGAAGTGTCCCTCTGTATCTTTTCTGATAACTTTAGGTTGGAAGTTGATTTTATTTGATATTAGAATGGCTACTCCAGCTGGTTTTTGGGACCATTTGCTTGGAAAATTGTTTTCCAGGCATTTACTTTGAGGTAGTGTCCTTTGAGGACCCAGTAATACCACTCCTGGGTGTATACCTAGAAGAAACTCTAGCATGTAATAAGGACACATGCTCCACTATGTTCATAGCAGCCTTATTTATAATAGCCAGAAGCTGGAAAGAACCCAGATGTCCTTCAACAGAGAAATGGATACAGAAACTGGTACATTAACACAACGGCATACTACTCAACTATTTAAAACAATGAATTTATGAAACTCTTAGGAAAATGGTGTGATCTGGAGGGTATCATCCTGAGTGAGGTAACCCAATCACAAAAGAACACATGTGATATGCACTCACTCATAAGTAAATATTAGCCCAGAAGCTCAGAACAACCAAGATACAATTCACAAACCACACAAAACTCAAGAAGAAGGAAGATCAAAAGGTGGATACTTCAATCCTTCATAGAAGTTGGAACAAAATACTCATGGAAGGAGTTACTAAGACAAAGCATAGAGCAGAGACTGAAGGAAGGACCATCTAGACACTGCCCCAACTGGGAATCCATCCCATATACAGTCACCAAACCCAGACACTATTGTGGATTATAACAAGTGCTTGCTGACAAAAGCCTGATATAGCTGTCTCCTGAGAGACTCTGCCAGTGCCTGGCAAATACAGAAGTGGATACTCACGGCCATTCATTGGACTGAGCCCAGGGTACCCAGTGAAGGAGCTAGAGAAAGCACCCAAGGAGTTAAAGGGGTTTGCAACCCAAAGGAAGAACAACAATATGAACTAACCAGTACCCCCAGAGCTCCCAGGAACTAAACCACCAACCAAAGAGTACACATGGAGGGACTCATTTCTCCAGCTGCATATGTAGCAGAGGATGGCCTAATTGGTCATCAATGTGAGGAGAGGCCCTTGGTCCTTTCAGGGCTCTATACCCCAGTATAGGGGAATGCCAGGGCCAGGAAACAGGAGTGGGTGGGTTGGTGAGCAGGGGGAGTGGGGAAGAGAAAGGGGGAGAGGATTTTCGGAGGGGAAACCAGGAAAGGGGATAACATTTGAAATGTAAATAAAGAAAATATCTAATAAAAAAGACCTTTTATAAAAAGTCTAAAATTCTTTGCAAAGCTATATACACCTTGGATGAATATGGACCCTGGATCCTCCTGACTGCTAAAGATTGAATTGGCATCTTATGAACTCCTTGATGACCAAAATTTGACTAATGAAACACAATTTGTTTTTCCATTGTAGAGAATGAATATTCAGTCTATTGCAAGGTCCAGACCCCCCTTTCCTTTTATTAAGTTACTGTATATCCATTGTATGAAACAATGTCTCACTAAAGCATTTATACGTGTATAGGATGTACTTTGATCATATTCAGCTGCCATCATCTCTCATGTCCCTTCATCCTCCCCCTCCTGGTCTTCTTCTTCCTAAACAGCTCTCTCAGGGTCCAAATTTCTAAAAGCAGAGTTGACTGTCTCTTTACCTGGTTCCTTCCTGGGTGTTATAAGAATGCAGTTATGTGTAAACCATCTAGGGAGACACAGTGGTCCATGAACCACCCTGTGGGCACTGATGTCTGTTCCAGCAAGCTAGGCTGATCCCATTCTGTTTTCTTCTATGGTTCCTCCCACGGTGGTAATTCACGAATCTTCTCCATTCAGTCTCAGGCATGCCCAGATACCTTGGCCATCTTTCAGCTCATCATGCATATTTTGTGACCATTTATTTTCTACCTTTCTGTTTTTCTCTGAGAGTAACCTTAGTTCTAGCCTGCTTGATTCTGAGTGTGGGGCTTTGTGAGAGTGTAGGAGATTGATATTCCAGGGTAAATACAGGACTGAGTAAGGAGAGCTTCATCCGACCCCCTCCCATCTCTCCACTCTAATCTTCTTGTCTCTCCATAGTTTAGATGAAGGTCTAACAACTCAGTTTTAAATGAAGGCTTAGTCTCATTATGGTTCGTGACTTTGATTTTTCCCTTTCAGACCAGTTTGAATTGTTCTTCATACTAAGCCATTTTCCCTTTCATATGTGGAAGTTATTTTCTACCATTACCTCTCTAACATCAGATAAAAGTAAAGCTGGACACGGGGATCATTAGGCCTTGCTCTTGACATAAAGAGAAAAAGTGACTCAGCAGGAGTAACACGGTCTTTTTTCACTTTTAAGAACTTCAACCTTGGGGCTCATGACAGACCACTGGCATAACATGTGCAGCCTTGGATTTTAAGTCAGGCTCTCATTAGAATAGGCTTCCCTAGAGCTTACTATGTAGCCAAGGATGACCTAGAGCTTTGGATCCTCCTGCCTACATTTCCTCAATGGAGAAGCCTTCATCAGTGGTTCTCAACCTTCCTGATGCTGCCAACCTCTTAACACAAATTCCCTATGTTGTGACTCCACCACCACCAATGCCATAAAATTATTGTATTGCTACTTCATAACTGTAGTTTTACTACTGTAATGTAAATATCTGAAACACAGGATATCTGATATGCAACCCTCCCAAAAGGGGTGGTGATGCACAGTTGAGCAGCACTGTCTTAAGTGCCTGGATTACAAGTAGGTATCACTACATTTAGCTTTATTGAATTCTGGGACTATCAATTGGGGCTTCCTGAATCCTAGGCAAGCATTCATCCAACTGAGCTACAACCCAAGACTGACTTTTAAAAAGTCAAAAATCTCATGAAAAAAAAAAATATTACCTGTGGGTTCTGAGATCAAGCTTGAATGCTAGTACTTTCTTTTAAGTGTGTCTGGTCTTCCTCTAAATCAACACATTTGTACAATAGAAACAGTCTTAGTACAGGGAGAAGATTGCCATGGGGGAGAAGTGGCAACAAAGTGATTTGACATTAGCTTGGCTCATTGTTACCAGAACCCTTTAAAATGAGAAAGACATTAAACTAGTTAGAACGAGGTATATTCCTTACTCTAAAATGAACCCCTTCCTTCTGCAAGATGACGACAGAGAGCCAGGTTGAAAGGACACATTTCTATATTTTCAAATGCAGTTTGTAATATAATTAGGCTTAGGATCGCATTGTACATATTTAGGAGTAGCCTTAAGCACACACCCAGGAACTATAAACAAATGCTCATTAGCATTTAGAATTGGACCTGGAGAGGGCAGAGTTGGTTGTGGGGAGAGACAATTTGGACAAGGAAATAGGAGCAGAGCTAAGCCAAGACCTACTGGAAGCAGATCCCACCCATCGTGGACCTCATTCTTGCGAGGTATACCACATCTCCAACACCGGAACTCAACAACTCCTGGAAGTTTCTGCAGAGATTTTTAATGGAAGAACTGAACAAGATGGGGACTTCCTGTGCTCTGGACTGTGGCACTGCCATGGGAAGGATCACCAAGTGACTGCTTCTGCTGCTATTCAGGGTGGTGGGCATGGTGGACATGACAGAGGACTATCTGGCCAAAGCCAATACCTACCTGGGGGAAGAGGGCAAGAAGGTGAGGAACTCCTTCTGTTGTGGGCTGCAGGATTTCAGCCCTGAGCCCAACTCCTATGATGTGGTCTGGATCCTGCTGGTGATAGGCCACCTGACAGATCAGCACCTGGCTGAGTTTCTGCACCCCTGAAAGCAGGGGCTGCACCCAATGGCATCACTGTCATCCAAGACGACATGGCCCAGGAGGGTGTGATCTTGGACAATCTGGGCAGCAGTGTGTGCTGTGGCCTGGAGGTGGTTCACTGGATCATCTGAAGTGTAGGCTTTAGCCTCCTGACTTAGGAGCCCCAGGAGAACCTGCCAGATGAGATCTACCATGCCTATAGCTTCATCCTGAGATGAGGCCAGGGGCAGAACTGGGAGCCAGCAGCTGGCAGGCCGCTCCCCACAGAACTAGCTGCCTATGGGGAGAAAACGACTCTTCACCTGACTGTCAAGGACCAGAAGTGTTTGGACAACTGTTTCCCCGGACAGCAAGGCAAGCCACACATGGTAGAGGAATGGTCATAGTCCTAAACCCTTTTTGGTGATAGGCCATAGCAGCCTGCAATAAGGGGAATTTTGCTAACCTCTTCAGCTCCTTGGGAGTTCCTTCTTCACAGGTATATGCAGTTAATGGGAAGCCATCTTCTCAAAAATAAGACAGAATTTTGAATTGATGCCTACTGCATATATCTTTGGGTTATCTTTCATATGTATGCTTTTCTATACCGTCTTTGCTGTCTTTTAGAAAGAAATAAAGCTAAACTGCTCACTAGGACCATGTTCCAAAGGACATTTTATTTATGATACCACAGGCATTTTTCCTTGTCAATGACTGTTGAATTGTATAATTATTTTTGTAATGATGGGACTAGCACATCTTTGGCAGGATGTGTTTAAGCATGGGTTCTCAGGAGACTGCCCACTGTCCCCAGATATTTGTCACAGAGTCTATGAGGTTTTGACTTACAGCACTATCCATCCACAGGCTATAAGCACAATGAGAAAGTCATAAGTCAGAGACAGATTCATATAAACACAGCCCACAAATACAAGGTCGTGGAAACAGGACCAGAAGAGATTAAGCCAAGGACAGTACTGTAGAAGATTGTTATCTTTTGGGAATGAAAGAATGGACACTTTTTCTATTTGTGGCTTTTTTTTTTTCCTTGCCGGTGTGGAGTATTCCTTCAAACCCTTGTGTTGCTCTGTGGTGACAGGGATTTGTCTCAATTACCTTGTAAATACATATTTTAAAGCACCTAGCTGGGAAATTCCATTGCTCTCTGCTTTACATTTTATGAACATAATGAAAGTATGAATAGGATCTGCTAGAGAGCAGACAGCCACGTAATGAAGCATCTCTTACATCATATTTGTGCAGGGAAGGACCAAGATGGGATGGAGGGTACTAACGTGCATAGGATGACCTTCTGATGAGAGCTGAGAGCTTACGACTCCAAAGAGAGGTCTTTGTAGTAAGATACGTTAACTTTTGCTATAAGCTAGGCACCTGAAAATTGTGATCTGTGCTCTAAAAGAAACTCAGACAGAATAAAAGCAATCTATTACGAAGAACTGCTCATGTTTTGGAAAGTAACCAACCTATTTAAAAAAACAAAACAAAACTGAATTATCATGCTGTTATAAATGGATTCTGAATATATTGAGCCAATTAGAAAACAAACAAACAAGGAAACAACAACAACAACAAAAACCCCAGCAGACTGGACTGCAACAAGCAGAAGGGAAATCATCCTGTACACACAAACAGACTGACACCAGGTCCTGTGAGTATCGACTGCACATGTCTAAGAGCCTGAGTTCAGTCCCCAGAACTAGGTGTGCACGCATGTGTGTGGGTGAACGCGTGTGTGCGTGTGTGTGCAAACACACACACTCACACACACACACACACTCACACATACACACACAATAGTGATGATGATGATGGTGGTGGTGGTGATGATGATGATGGTAATAACTATGATGACAATGACAAAGCCCAAACATACTTTTACGGTGTTAATTTCCCTTCACTGAATGAAGTGAGCTTTGGTGTCAACGTTATCAGAATTTAATAATGAATGAATATTGTTATTTTATTCTTGGAAAGATTATGCATTCGCTTTAAGAGGGAAACATTTATTCTCTTTGATTATGACGGTACTCATCAATTTTTCATTTCTCTCATAAGTGCTCCTGATGAGGATAATGAAGCTGAGATGGGCAATTCATCAGGCCCTGATGCAGATCAGGGCCAGCTTTCCATTACTCTAGAAACTCACCCTCATTTACCCAGTGCAGTGCAGATATTAATCCTGTCTCCTCCTTAGATTTTTCTTCATCTTTTAGAGATTGATAAATGAAAAAGTGCTTTGTAAAAGGGGATAAGGAAGCTCTGGAGTGCTACACAAATGTGCGGCAATATTATTTAAAATTATGATTCATGCTTGGCTGTTTAGAATGGTGCTTTTTGTTTAATCATGATACCTGGTCCTTCTCAGTTGCTTGGAGGATCAACTAGAATGGCTCATTGATTGGTAAATGAATGTCACACTCTTCTTTTTATGTAGGCAACGGAAATGATCATTATTCCTTCTTGAGGATGGCTCAGCGATGCAGAAGGAATGGGATGCGGCTATTTAACATTTCATGATTCCACTCTGCCAGATAAATGGCCTGACTTTTAGGTGTTCTCATGTACCCATTCTGTCCCACTCTGTCCCTAATTGCTCTGACAGTAATGGACATACAACCCCACTTCTTGAAACTCATCTCTGACAACTCCTCGAATCTCACTTTTCTTCCTTTCTTTCTTTTAAAAATAATTCTCAGTTTGGTATTAGAAACACAGAGAACCTTCTAGAAGAAATTTCCCCATGCTCCGGTGTTCTAGATGGCCTTAGGTACTATAAATTAACTTGCCTTGAAATCCTTCAGTTGGATATAATCAAGTTACAAATGAACAAGCTCACTCTTAATTTTGGTTTACAAGTAGGAGCTCCCTCTCCTAGCACCTCTACCCTAGTCACTCTATGTGAGGACATAGGGTCCTGTAAGCCATGCTTGTATTCTGAGTCCTTGATGAGTGGAAAAATGGAATCTCACTGCAGGGCATTCTTAGACATAAGCGTCTTTTTTTCTTAGTGTTTTTAATAAAGGGCCATAACCACATGGTTGATGTTCAGAGTTGTATAATTCCTCCGGCCATATTGTAAACAAGGAATAAGAAGCTTAGCTCGATTTTAAAGATGGCTAATAACCCGAAAGTAGACTAATGCTTGCTTTTTAAAGAATTCTTTTCATCTTTATTTAAGTGTATGTGTTCATGCTTTTGTGAGTATATTAACACGTGAGGGTGCCCACAGTAGCCAGAAAAGGGTGACAGACCTCATGGAGCTAGAGATACAGGCAGCTGTGAACCACTCAAAGTGGGTGCTGGGTTCGGAACTCCAGGGGAAGCTCGTAAGTGTTCCAATCGGCTGAAAAGTTTCTCCAGCCCCAGTGCAAACATTTTCCATTTTGTGGAAATGTCCTTTTGAATATAACAGAGCAATTAAAAGGCAGGAATTTTTCTATAACAAACCAACACAGCTCTGAACTGACATAAGTCAAGTTGAGGTTCTTTGGCCAGGTCTGACTGATTCTGTGGAAATTTCAATGCTGAATGTTTAGAGGCCTGGACCTTACTTAACTGCACACAGGATTCTGGCATTTAAAAGTAAGCCAATACACTTAAATTTAACATGACAGAGTTCTGTGAAGTTCTTGGATGTACTGGATATCAAAAGAGGGACAGCATGGTGGTTTGAGTAAGAATGGACTCCGTGGACTCAAACTTTGGAGGCTCACTCATCAGAGAGTGTCAATATTTAGAGGGATTAGGAGGTGAGGCATTGTTGGAGGAAGTATGCACTAGGGATGAGCTTTGAGATCTCCAGTCCCATACCACCGAGCCCACTGACTCCATCTCCCCTCCAACTCCCCCTTCCCCTCCCCCTCCCCTCCCCTTCTAAACCTGAAAACCAAGCCAGAGCTCAGCAGCTCCTAAACAGCGTTAGTTTCCTCCTTATTAAAGTCTTGCTACAGACTCCCTGAGAGCCAATACAGTCCTGACGTGCTGTTTACTTGGCATGTACATTTCAGAGAGGAAGAAAAAGGGATGGATTTATTGTGAAAACAAAGCAGTTTTGTCTTCTGACTGATGGAACCATAGGAAAGGTGAACACTTTAGGATGTGGGTATGAAGAAATGGTGTGACATTGCTGAAAGGACCCAGTCAGAAGGACAGGGAAACAAAGAGCACCCTGGGACATGGCAGAGACATGTTGTACAAGAGCAGACCACACATCTTGTTGAGCTCATCTTTAGTACTTAGGATTTTTCTGAAGATGTCTACCTGGGCACATGAGTGGCTTGTTCATACTGATTCCTATGAGGTGTGGTCTGGTGACTGGGTGACTATGGTTTTCTGACCACTTGTGTATCTTTTAGAGCTAATGTCTGACTGGATACCCTTCAGGCAGGAAGCAGGTAGAAAGAAGTAACCTTAACAATCACAGAAGTTATCCTTAATGATAGGTCCAGGGTGAGGCACAATTCCACCGGGCAACCTCAAGCACATGGTCTCAGATAGAAGCCATATGGTCCTGAAAGACAGAGATATCAGATAGAAACACAGTGAAACCCTACAAGACAGCTTATATTTTCTCCAGGGATTTAGCTGCTAGGGTCATAGTGGGGCCTATGTAATTTTTTTTCCACCTCAAACAATCTGGGTCTAAGTGAGAAACTCATGTGAAGGTTTCACATGTTAAAGCTTCTTCCAGGGATGAGTGATGCTAGCAAGACAAAGTGACCCAATCAGAGCTTAGCTTCAGCATGGCAAGGAAAGGCGTGCATAGAAGCAGTATCCTTGGGAAAGAGGAAAACTGATCCAGTGCTGGGGCATTCGGACAAGGACGTTGCATCTGGGAAGGCTGAGCATAGAAGGGTAACCGTCGAGATGCAATAACTCATTCATGAAGGGTTTTCAGAGCAGAGGCTCAGAGATGGACAATGATGCCAAGAGAGGGACCACAGCAGTGGTAGCAAGAGAGAGAAAATGATGAGCCATATCTGAGAGATGGGGACTGGACGTCTCCAGCATTACACTTAATGGGTGAGAACTGACTTCCAGGATTTGAGCGTGTGACAATTGATCACAAAGCACCCTCCCCCACTCTTCACATCACCAACCATTCAGTTCACTAAGATTTTACCATGTGTTCCCATTGTAATTTTGATTTTTAGTTTTAGAGATTATGTTTCCTGATATTCTTATAGATGTTCCAGTTACCTGATATGCTTATATTAACATCTATCTTTACTTTCAATCTATTTGATCTCAGAGTCTACATATTTCTCTACTAGACAGTCTTCCCATCTCTACATATTATTAGACTGCATTCTTCACTGATAGCTAGTGTAATTATTTAAGATAAGATTGATAATTTCCACTTCTTCCTGTATGCTTAATATTTTTGTTTCACCTTTATTTTTTTTAATACAAGTTCCCTTTACATCCCCTAATTAGTCAGGGCTCTCAAATGATGTAATTAAACCTCTGTGCCTTTTTTCATGTGATAAAGCAAAAGCAACAATATACTTTTTCTCTCTGAATTACCCCAAGCCCTTAGACATTTTGCAAGGACAGTATTCTTTATGATAGTATGCATCTGTATACAGTGGTTGTTTCTCATCACATTATGGTTGTTTCTCATCACATTATGGTACTAATGTTTCATACTCTGAGGCTAATGCTGACTTTGTTTTGTCAAACTCTTAGAATTTTGCTATGATGTGGCTCCTTTCTTCCTAATCCTCCAGTTCTGATTAACATATACGAGACAATGAATGTAACACTTTTTTTTTTATTAAATTTCTATTTTATTATAAAATAAATTCATTATATTTCTTTTTTTTTAACATATTTTCCTCAATTACATTTCTAATGCTATCCCAAAAGTCCCCCATAGAGCCCCCCACTTCCCTACCCACCCATTCCCATTCTTTTGGCCCTGGCATTCCCCTATATTGGGGCATATAAAGTTTGCAAGTCCAATGGACCTCTCTTTCCAGTGATGGCCGAATAGGCCATCTTTCGATACATATGCAGCTAGAGACAAGACTCCGGGGTACTGGTTAGTTCATAATGTTGTTCCAACTATAGGGTTGCAGATCCCTTTAGCTCCTTGGGTACTTTCTCTAGCTTCTCAATTGGGAGCCCTGTGATACATCCAATAGCTGACTGTGAGCATCCACTCCTGTGTTTGCTAGGCCCCTGCATAGTCTCATAAGAGACAGCTATCTTTGGGTCCTTTCAGCAAAATCTTGCTAGTGTATACAATGGTGTCCGTGTTTAGAGGCTGATTATGGGATGGATCCCTGGATACGGCAGTCTCTAGTTGGTCCATCCTTTCATCACAGCTCCAAGCTTTGTCTCTGTAACTCCTTCCATGGGTGTTTTGTTCCCAATTCTAAGAAGGGGCACAGTGTCCACATTTTGGTCTTCATTCTTCTTGAGTTTCATGCATTTAGCAAATTGTATCTTATATCTTGGATATCCTAAGTTTTGGGCTAATATCCACTTATCAGTGAATACATATTGTGTGAGTTCCTTTGTGATTGTGTTACCTCACTCAAGATGATGCCCTCCAGGTCCATCCATTTGGCTAGGAATTTCATAAATTCATTCTTTTTAATAGCTGAGTAGTACTCCATTGTGTAGATGTACTATAATTTCTGTATCCATTCCTCTGTTGAGGGACATCTGGGTTCTTTCCAGCTTCTGGCTATTATAAATAGGGCTGCTATGAACATAGTGGAGCATGTGTCCTTCTTACCGGTTGGGACATCTTCTGGATATATGCCCAGGAGAGGTGTTGCTGGATCTTCCAGTAGTACTATGTCCAATTTTCTGAGGAACCTCCAGACTGATTTCCAGAGTGGTTGTACAAGCTTGCAATCCCACCAACAATGGAGGAGTGTTCCTCTTTCTCCACATCCTCGCCAGCATCTGCTGTCACCTGAATTTTTGATCTTAGCCATTCTGACTGGTGTGAGGTGGAATCTCAGGGTTGTTTTGATTTGCATTTCCCTGATGATTAAGGATGTTGAACATTTTTTCAGGTGCTTCTCTGCCATTTGGTATTCTTCAGGTGAGAATTCTTTGTTCAGTTCTGAGCCCCATTTTTTAATGGGGTTATTTGACTTTCTGGAGTCCACCTTCTTGAGTTCCTTATATATATTGGATATTAGTCCCCTATCTGATTTAGGATAGGTAAAGATCCTTTCCCAATCTGTTGGTGGTTTTTTTTGTCTTATTGATGGTGTCTTTTGCCTTGCAGAAGCTTTGCAGTTTCATGAGGTCCCACTTGTCAATTCTCGATCTTACAGCACAAGCCATTGTTGTTCTATTCAAGAATTTTTCCCCTGTGCCCATATCTTCAAGGCTTTTCCCAACTTTCTCCTCTATAAGTTTCAGTGTCTCTGGTTTTATGTGAAGTTCCTTGATCCACTTAGACTTGACCTTAGTACAAGGAGATAGGAATGGATCGATTCGCATTCTTCTACATGAAAACAACCAGTTGTGCCAGCACCACTTGTTGAAAATGCTGTCTTTCTTCCACTGGATGGTTTTAGCTCCCTTGTCGAAGATCAAGTGACTGTAGGTGTGTGGGTTCATATCTGGGTCTTCAATTCTATTCCATTGGTCTATTTGTCTGTCACTATACCAGTACCACGCTGTTTTTATCACAATTGCTCTGTAGTAAAGCTTTAGGTCCGGCATGGTGATTCCACCAGAGGTTCTTTTATCCTTGAGAAGAGTTTTTGCTATCCTAGGTTTTTTGTTATTCCAGATGAATTTGCAGATTGCACTTTCTAATTCGTTGAAGAATTGAGTTGGAATTTTGATGGGGATTGCATTGAATCTGTAGATTGCTTTTGGCAAGATAGCCATTTTTACAATGTTGATCCTGCCAATCCATGAGCATGGGAGATCTTTCCATCTTCTGAGATCTTCTATAATTTCTTTCTTCAGAGACTTGAAGTTTTTATTATACAGATCTTTCACTTCCTTAGTTAGAGTCACGCCAAGATATTTAATATTATTTGTGACTATTGAGAAGGGTGTTGTTTCCCTAATTTCTTTCTCAGCCTGTTTATTCTTTGTGTAGAGAAAGGCCATTGATTTGTTTGAGTTAATTTTATATCCAGCTACTTCACCGAAGCTGTTTATCAGGCTTAGGAGTTCTCTGGTGGAATTTTTAGGGTCACTTAGATATACTATCATATCATCTGCAAAAAGTGATATTTTGACTTCATCTTTTCCAATTTGTATCCCTTTGATCTCCTTTTGTTGTCGAATTGCTCTGGCTAGGACTTCAAGTACAATGTTGAATAGGTATGGAGAAAGTGGACAGCCTTGTCTAGTCCCTGATTTTAGAGGGATTGCTTCAAGCTTCTCACCATTTACTTTGATGTTGGCTACTGGTTTGCTGTAGATTGCTTTTATCATGTTTAGGTATGGGCCTTGAATTCCTGATCTTTCCAAGACTTTTATCATGAATGGGTGTTGGATCTTGTCAAATGCTTTTTCCGCATCTAATGAGATGACCATGTGGTTTTTGTCTTTGAGTTTGTTTATATACTGGATTACGTTGATGGATTTCCATATATTGAACCATCCCTGCATCCCTGGGATGAAACCTACTTGGTCAGGATGGATGATTGTTTTGATGTGTTCTTGGATTCGGTTAGCAAGAACTTTATTGAGGATTTTTGCATCAATATTCATAAGGGATATTGGTCTGAAGTTTTCTATCTTTGTTGGGTCTTTTTGTGGTTTAGGTATCAGAGTAATTGTGGTTCATAGAATGAGTTGGGTAGAGTACCTTCTGTTTCTATTTTGTGGAATAGTTTGTGAAGAACTGGGATTAGATCTTCTTTGAAGGTCTGATAGAACTCTGCACTAAACCCATCTGGTCCTGGGCTTTTTTTAGTTGGGAGACTATTAATGACTGCTTCTATTTCTTTGGGGGATATAGGGCTGTTTAGATCATTAACCTGATCTTGGTTCAACTTTGGTACCTGGTACCTGTCTAGGAACTTCTCCATTTCATCTAGGTTCTCCAGTTTTGTTGAGTATAGCCTTTGGTAGAAGGATCTGATGGTGTTTTGGATGTCTTAAATGTAACACTCTTGAAGAAAACATTTAACTCAATTTTACAGGAGCCCACACCTTTGAACTTTTAAAAGATATTTCAGATTTTTAACACAATTATTTTAAACAGATTGAACATCTAATGTGTTCAGAATTGTCAACCTGTGGGACTTTTAAAGTAATTTATGTTTTATATGGTGATATTAATAATAATGTGACATCTTGGGGATAAATGAGAAGATTCTAATTGAAAAGTGTTGTGTTTGCGTGTCAAGTTGACAAGGGGTCAATTGTACTAGTTAGTTTTAAAAAGAGTGAACTTGACACAAGTGAAAGTCATCCAGAGAGGAGGGAGTCCAAATTGAGAAAATGTCTCCATAAGATTGTGCTATAGGTGAGTCTGTAGGACATTTTCTTAATTAGTGATTCTTGGGGGAGAGGCCATCCCATTGTGTGTGTTGCTATCCCTGGGCTGGTGGTCCTGAATTCTTTAGGAACGGAGCCTGAGCAAGCCATGAAGAGCAAGCCATCCAGTAAGCAGATTGAAGTAAGGAACTCCTCCAGATTCCTTCTCTGTGTCAGTTCCTGCCTTCACTGCTTCTGGTAATGAGCTGTTTTATGGAACCATGAGTGAAGTAAGCCCTTTCTTCCCCAAGTTACTGTTGGTGTCTTTCCCTTTGATACTATGTTTGAATAATTTACGGGTTTATAATCGCTTAACCTCCAAGAAAGAAGCTCTTTGCTTCTTTCCTGTAATATCTGTTGTGTGCATGTAATGACTGTCCTTCTCGACTTCAAAATGTCTGTCTGGTCCAGATTTAGAGTTTCTATTTTACTTATGATCCCTATTGATTGAGCCATGATCACCATATCTTCCTGGAGATCTTTGAAATACATAGCTATTTTGAAGACTTTGTCTGATGCAGCTAACATCTTTATATGCTCACAGCCACTTGGTTTTCACCACACATCTCGCTATATATAAGTCACCCTCTCCTTCTCTGTGTAAACACAATCACCTTTGGCTGACATTATTGAAATTCTGAGTCCTTTATTGTAGCAATTTTGGATTCTGATTATCTTACCTAAGGGTTATTGTCTCTTTGGCTTAGTTTTTTAGTAAATTGTTTGGATTGTGATTGTATGTTTTCTTTCCCTTTATAGTACACAGCCCCGGTATTTCTGTGTACTTTCTACCATTCTTATGTTTAATTTCTCCATCTGATATCCTACATATCACCCCTGTGAGTGAATAGCATGGTAATTAGCTAATCATTTGGCCAACTGTTTTTTGCTCAAATACTTCATACCAATTAGGCTTCTGTTCTCTCTTGATAGCAAGATCTATTTAAATGCCAAACAGATTTGCATTGACATACAAGCAGATCTCACTTCCATGGGTCCTTTAATGGTTGCTAGGCCCTCTCTGAAGTTCCTGGACCCCTTCTTCAGCCTGACCCAGGTTAGAACTTGCTTACCTAGCTCCATCACATCTCTCACATGCTGGTGTCCTCACATTAGAATTCTGTCCTGTCTTCTTTTCTGCTGCTTCCCCAGGCAGGACCCAACTCTTCAGTTCCTGCTACATTTGTTGTTTCCATTGTCAGTTCCTCTGGTTACAGAATTTTGTCCTATGCTAAGGTAAAATTCACTCTATCAACACAATTCCTCATTTTTCCAGAATACTCCCCTCCTGCCATCAGGACAACTGAGCTGAGGGATAGAGAGAATGCAAACTCCCAGACAAGGACATCCTGAACTTCATTATTTTACTTGGAGCTATAGTTTTTATGAATAATTTGCCCTTTTCTGTTTTTTTCCAGGAAAACAAATTGGTACTTTTGATAATTCTGTTCAATTTGAGATTTTCTGAAGGCAGCGGTGGAGGTGGGGTTCTAATTTTTTTTAAAGATTTATTTTATTTATTTTTATTTATTTATTTTATTTATTTATTTTTATTTATTTTATTTATTTTATTTATTTAGATTTATTTTAGTGTGTGTGTGTGTGTGTGAGAGAGAGAGAGAGAGAGAGAGAGAGAGAGAGAGAGAGAGAGAGGGAGAGAGAGAGAGAGAGAGAGAGAGAGAGAGAGAGAGAGAGAGGGAGAGAGAGGGAGGGAGGGAGAGAGAACAGGTTCCCTCAGATTCCAAAATAAGGAGCCATATCTGCCCAAGTAGAATTACAGGTAGTTGTTAGCTGACCAATATGGGTTCAGCGAACTGAACTCAGTTCTTCTGCAAGAACAATATGCACTCTTAACTGCTGAACCAGGTTTCCTGACCATGGTGACATTCCTTTATGATAGATATAAATTATTTCTTTATCTCTAGCCTTTTTCAAATAAACTGATATTGAAGTTTCTATTACATCTCACACTTGCTTATCCAAACATGGAAGAGACAGACACCTGCCCCACATATGGACTGTTTACTGTCTCTCTGTTTGTAGTCATATGCCAAGACAATTGTATCACTTATTTTGTTGGACTGGTGGTTAAATACTTATTTGAATAAACACATTTTCATGCTGAAAAAAAAATTAAATGTTTCTCTACCTACATCTGTGGTTAGCACTGATGTGGCTGTGGCTAGACTGTGAGTTTACTAGAAGTTTAGAAACTGACTTCTGCTTTTTAAAAAATGTTTTGTGTTCTCTGGAGGAAAGATGCTGACCCTGTTTGCTTTTCTGTTGCCATGAGAAACACTGTGACCAAAAGGAATTTGGAGGTGGAGTTAACTTCATCTTCCAGGTTATAGTCTATCATCAAAAGATCCATAGCAGAGACTTAAGGCCAAGTTGAAAGGAGAACTGAAGCAGAGAGCACGGAGGAATGCTGTATAGTGGCTTACTCAGATACCTGCCTTATATGCTCGGGACCACTGTTCGTAGTGGGCTGGATCCTCCTATGTCAATCAGCTGTTAAGAAAGTGTTCCACAGGCCAAGGCAAAGGAGGCAGTTCCTCACCTGAACTGTTCCTCTTCCCAGGTGTTATTTTTGTTTGTTTGTTTGTTTTTTGGGTTTTTTTTTGTTTTTGGTTTGGTTTGGTTTGGTTTGGTTTTTTGGTTTTTTCGAGACAGGGTTTCTCTGTATAGCCCTGGCTGTCCTGGAACTCACTTAGTAGACCAGGCTGGCCTCGAACTCAGGAATCTGCCTGCCTCTGCCTCCTGAGTGCTGGGATTAAAGGCGAGCGCCACCACGCCCGGCATCTTCCCAGGTGTTTTACATTAACAACTGACTCTAACTATGGCAGATGCTATGGAATTATTCTCTACCCAGCCATTAGAAAGAAAGGGAGATGCATCGCTATTCATGATCAGTTGATTGCTATAGCTCTTCATCACTACTGGAAACCATCTTTGCAAACTTCCATGGTGTTTCACTGGTGAGAAAGAAAGAAAGAAAGAAAGAAAGAAAGAAAGAAAGAAAGAAAGAAAGAAAGAAAGAAAGAAAGAAAGTTAGTTATTGGTGGCTATTCTTTCATACTTCTCAGGAACTAATTTTTAGCCAGTGCCAAAGACTTCAGATCCTGTATGGTGTTGACATTTATTTTAGGTTCTGCCCCACTGTTATCTGGCAACAGCCAGGTGTGCCTGACTCACTATAAAAGGGCTGCTTGCCCGGTCCTCACTGTCTTGCCCTCTTGCCCTTGCTCCTTTACCCTCTTCCCCCACCATCTATTCCCATCCCCCTCTACCCTCTCTCCACATGCTCATGGCCAGCCTCTACTCCTCTTCTCTTCTCTTCTCTTCTCTTCTCTTCTCTTCTCTTCTCTTCTCTTCTCTTCTCTTCTCTTCTCTTCTCTTCTCTTCTCTTCTCTTCTCTTCCTCTCTCTCTCTGCATTTCTATGTCTCTACTACCCTCTTAACTCCCCCTCCACATGTCCTGAATAAACTCTATTCTATACTATACCATTGTGAGGCTGGTCCCTCATAGGGAAGGATGGCTCAGCATGGGCCTGCAGGGGTACCCCCTTCCCTCACATCATACGGTGCCTCTACCAAACATATCTCTGCTTTCTTCGTGTTTATAAAATGCGACATATAGTATGGAAAGGACTTGACTGCAACACTACCTTCATGATGAAATTTTTTTGGTAGTCCTGCCAGAGTTAGAAGAGACCTCTCCTCTCAAAATGGCTGACAATGCTTGTAAAAACCACTGCATGGGGGAAGGGTCCTTGGAGAGTAGGTTTCTGTGCATGGACCTGGACCACATTACCTTTGGCCTTATGAAAGATAGGGGTTGGGCTTGGGAGAAAACGTAATAAAAACTTCTCAGGAAAGGGGTTGGCTCTACCAGGGACCTGTGTCTCCTGAAGTCCTCCAAGACAGAGGAAGAAATGATATGTGGACTAACAGAAGAAGAGAGGTGATTGCTGACAGATGGAGGCTCCAGAGGACACTGTCAGACAAAGTAAACTAGGGGAGATGCTGGCAGTGAGATTGGAAAGTGGACTGGGGATCCTGTAAACAATAATAAAACCTGAGGGTCTGACATTTGTGAATTGGGTGGGGGTGGGGTAAAATTGTTTTCCTGTCTAAAAGAGAAACATGTGAACACAGAAGGGAAAACAGTGCTTTGTTGGATATGTGTGCGTTGCAGGAAATCTGCAGGCAAATCCAAGTCAGTCATTAACCTTTCAACATTCCCAATATCATTGTTATATTCTCCCAATTCTGTATAATCATGGGATCATTGTTTGGGAGAGTTCTAGCAGCCTGGGTGACTAATAAAATTTTCTTATATTTTTGACATGTGGTCTTAATGTGAAAATTCAAATGGGTATCTGGGAATTCTTCTCTCTCAGGTAATGCTTGTCTGCCACCTGTCTAACAATTTCATTGTAGCCCCCCGGGGGCATTCTGGGAGTCAGCTGTTTGTGCTAAAAAAGAACTAATGGTTGGTGTAAATGGCACTAAAAATAGAGTGCTGTTATCAAAAGGTCCAGATGCTAGCTTATCAGATACTGAGAAAGGAAACCCTTGCTAACTGGTTGCTATTCTCCTCCTGTCAGTTCCTCTTAAGGAGACGTTAACACTGTACACAGCTGGAATATGGTAGTTCTTTTTGAACAAGACTCCAAGCTGGTCCAAGGGCCTTCTGTGTCCACTTTCTGATTCATTTGTTTTGTTTGTTTGTGTTCTAGCTCAGCTGGCTTACAGCATGATGGTTAGTAACTGTTATTATTATTGGAGAATGTCATTCGATAAACAGAAAAGGTTCCTAAATCATAGGAAAGCTTAGGAAGTTTTTAACCCCAGATGAGAATGACAAAGTCACAGTTCTGCCCAACCTCATTTTGCAATCGGTTTGTAAAGAACCATTAGTCTACACAGTTAAAGGAGACTTCCAATGTGCTCCAGTCAAATTCTCTTATTTTGGCACCTCGGGCAAGAGTTGATGCTCAACTCTTTGAAATAGCCTAGTGATATTCAGAGGAAAGGCTCTCGTGAAGATGGAGGACTCTTTAGTTTTAGGCTCTTATCTTACCCTCTTTCCTTCTTAAGTAATAAAACATTTGCCCCCTTCATTCTCTCTCTAAAATTGTATTTTCAATTTTTTAAAAGGTATAGTTATTTTAAATTATATTAAGACATAATTACGGACACCTCCCAGCTACCCACGACCCCCGCCACAGGATTTTGAGACTGCTGGTGAGTGGAACACAGCTTCTGCTCCAGTCCAATCACGAGGGACCTGAGACTGCTCTGGTTGGGGAGGCAGAAATCCGGCCTACGTAGGGCCACAAGCCTCTTCCGGTCAGAAAAGCACCGGGGTAGCTAGGGCGCAGAGTCGGCTGACACTCGCCAGCTACCCACAACACCCAACACAGGATCTTAAGACTTCTGGTTAGTGGAACACAGCTCCTGCTCCAATCCAATTGCGTGCGGGACCTGAGACTGCATTAGTTAGGGAAGCAGAAACCGGCCTGAGTAGTGCCACAGGCCTCATCCGGGCCGGAACAGCACCGGTGTAGCTAGAGTGCAGGGTCGGCTGACACCCGCCAGCTACCCACGACCCCCCGCCACAGGATTTTGATACTGCTGGTGAGTGGAACACAGCTTCTGCTTCAATCTTTAAACAGTGACAATGACAACAACTAACCCCAGAGATTACAAGATGGCGAAAGGTAAACGTAATAATCTTACTAACAGAAACCAAGACCACTCACCATCATCAGAACCCAGCACTCCCACTTTGCCCAGTCCAGGGCACCCCAACACACCGGAAAAGCTAGACACGGATCTAAAAGCATATCTCCTGATGATGGTAGAGGACTTCAAGAAGGACTTTAATAACACACTTAAAGAAATACAAAGGAACACTGGTAAACAGGTAGAAGACAATAAAGAGGAAGCACAAAAATCCCTTAAAGAATTGCAGGAGAACACTGCTAAAGAGTTACAAATCCTTAAAGAAAAACAGGATAACCTAATCAAACAGGTAGAAGTCCTTAATGAAAAACAGGAAAACACTTCCAAACAGATGATGGAAATGAACAAAACCATACTAGACCTAAAAAGGGAAGTAGACACAATAAAGAAAACCCAAAATGAGGCAACACTGGAGATAGAAACCCTAGGAAAGAAATCTGGAACCATAGATACCAGCATCAGCAACAGAATACAAGAGATGGAAGAGAGAATCTCAGGTGCAGAAGATTCCATAGAGAACATCGGCACAACAATCAAGGAAAATGTAAAATGCAAAAAGATCCTAACTCAAAACATCCAAGAAATACAGGACACAATGAGAAGACCAAACCTACGGATAATAGGAGTGGATGAGAATGAAGATTTTCAACTCAAAGGACCAGCAAACATCTTCAACAAAATTATAGAAGAAAACTTCCCAAATCTAAAGAAAGAGATGCCCATGAACATACAAGAAGCCTACAGAACTCCAAATAGACTGGACCAGAAAAGAAATACCTCCCGACACATAATAATCAGAACAACAAATGCTCTAAATAAAGACAGAATACTAAAAGCAGTAAGAGAAAAAGGCCAAGTAACATATAAAGGCAAGCCTATCAGAATTACACCAGATTTCTCACCAGAGAATATGAAAGCCAGAAGATCCTGGACGGATGTTATACAGACAATAAAAGAACACAAACTCCAGCCCAGGCTACTATACCCAGCCAAACTCTCAATTAACATAGATGGAGAAACCAAAGTATTCCACGACAAAACCAAATTCACACATTATCTCTCCACGAATCCAGCCCTTCAAAGGATAATAACAGAAAAAAACCAATACAAGGACAGGAACCACGCCCTAGAAACTACAAGAAAGTAATCCCTCAACAAACCTAAAAGAAGACAGCCACAAGAACAGAATGCCAACTTTAACAACAAAAATAACAGGAAACAACAATTACTTTTCCTTAATATCTCTTAATATCAATGGACTCAACTCCCCGATAAAAAGACATAGACTAACAAACTGGCTATACAAACAAGACCCAACATTTTGCTGCTTACAGGAAACTCATCTCAGAGAAAAAGATAGACACTACCTCAGAATGAAAGGCTGGAAAACAATTTTCCAAGCAAATGGTATGAAGAAACAAGCTGGAGTAGCCATTCTAATATCTGATAAGATTGACTTCCAACCCAAAGTCATTAAAAAAGACAGGGAGGGACACTTCATACTCATCAAAGGTAAAATCCTCCAAGAGGAACTATCAATCCTGAATATCTATGCTCCAAATACAAAGGCAGCCACATTCATTAAAGAAACTTTAGTAAATCTCAAAGCACACATTGCACCTCATACAATAATAGTGGGAGACTTCAACACACCACTTTCATCAATGGACAGATCATGGAAACAGAAACTAAACAGGGACACAGTGAAACTAACAGAAGTTATGAATCAAATGGATCTGGCAGATATCTACAGAACATTCTATCCTAAAACAAAAGGATATACCTTCTTTTCAGCACCTCATGGTACCTTCTCCAAAATTGACCACATAATTGGTCACAAAACAGGCCTCAACAGATACAAAAATATTGAAATTGTCCCATGCATCCTATCAGATCACCATGGACTAAGGCTGATCTTCAATAACAAAATAAATAATAGAAAGCCAACCTTCACGTGGAAACTGAACAACACTCTTCTCAATGATACCTTGGTCAAAAAAGGAATAAAGAAAGAAATTAAGGACTTTTTAGAGTTCAATGAAAATGAAGCCACAACATACCCAAACTTATGGGACGCAATGAAAGCATTTCTAAGAGGAAAACTCATAGCTCTGAGTGCCTCCAAAAGGAAACTAGAGAGAGCACACATTAGCAGCTTGACAACATACCTAAAAGCACTAGAACAAAAGGAAGCAAATTCACCCAAGAGGAGTAGACTGCAGGAAATAATCAAACTCAGGGGCGAAATCAACCAAGTGGAAACAAGAAGAACTATTCAAAGAATCAACCAATCAAGGAGCTGGTTCTTTGAGAAAATCAACAAGATAGATAAACCCTTAGCCAGACTCACTAGAGGGCACAGGGAAAGCATCCTAATTAACAAAATCAGAAATGAAAAAGGAGACATAACAACAGATCCTGAAGACATCCAAAACACCATCAGATCCTTCTACCAAAATCTATACTCAACAAAACTGGAGAACCTGGATGAAATGGAGAAGTTCCTAGACAAATACCAGGTACCAAAGTTGAATCAAGATCAGGTTAATGATCTAAACAGCCCTATATCCCCCAAAGAAATAGAAGCAGTCATTAATAGTCTCCCAACTAAAAAAAGCCCAAGACCAGATGGGTTTAGTGCAGAGTTCTATCAGACCTTCAAAGAAGATCTAATCCCAGTTCTTCACAAACTATTCCACAAAATAGAAACAGAAGGTACTCTACCCAACTCATTCTATGAAGCCACAATTACTCTGATACCTAAACCACAAAAAGACCCAACAAAGATAGAAAACTTCAGACCAATATCCCTTATGAATATTGATGCAAAAATCCTCAATAAAGTTCTTGCTAACCGAATCCAAGAACACATCAAAACAATCATCCATCCTGACCAAGTAGGTTTCATCCCAGGGATGCAGGGATGGTTCAATATATGGAAATCCATCAACGTAATCCAGTATATAAACAAACTCAAAGACAAAAACCACATGGTCATCTCGTTAGATGCGGAAAAAGCATTTGACAAGATCCAACACCCATTCATGATAAAAGTCTTGGAAAGATCAGGAATTCAAGGCCCATACCTAAACATGATAAAAGCAATCTACAGCAAACCAGTAGCCAACATCAAAGTAAATGGTGAGAAGCTTGAAGCAATCCCTCTAAAATCAGGGACTAGACAAGGCTGTCCACTTTCTCCATACCTATTCAACATTGTACTTGAAGTCCTAGCCAGAGCAATTCGACAACAAAAGGAGATCAAAGGGATAAAAATTGGAAAAGATGAAGTCAAAATATCACTTTTTGCAGATGATATGATAGTATATCTAAGTGACCCTAAAAATTCCACCAGAGAACTCCTAAGCCTGATAAACAGCTTTGGTGAAGTAGCTGGATATAAAATTAACTCAAACAAATCAATGGCCTTTCTCTACACAAAGAATAAACAGGCTGAGAAAGAAATTAGGGAAACAACACCCTTCTCAATAGTCACAAATAATATAAAATATCTTGGCGTGACTCTAACTAAGGAAGTGAAAGATCTGTATAATAAAAACTTCAAGTCTCTGAAGAAAGAAATTATAGAAGATCTCAGAAGATGGAAAGATCTCCCATGCTCATGGATTGGCAGGATCAATATTTTAAAAATGGCTATCTTGCCAAAAGCAATCTACAGATTCAATGCAATCCCCATCAAAATTCCAACTCAATTCTTCAACGAATTAGAAAGTGCAATCTGCAAATTCATCTGGAATAACAAAAAACCTAGGATAGCAAAAACTCTTCTCAAGGATAAAAGAACCTCTGGTGGAATCACCATGCCGGACCTAAAGCTTTACTACAGAGCAATTGTGATAAAAACTGCATGGTACTGGTATAGTGACAGACAAATAGACCAATGGAATAGAATTGAAGACCCAGAAATGAACCCACACACCTACGGTCACTTGATCTTCGACAAGGGAGCTAAAAACATCCAGTGGAAGAAAGACAGCATTTTCAACAAATGGTGCTGACACAACTGGTTGTTAACATGTAGAAGAATGCGAATCGATCCATTCCTATCTCCTTGTACTAAGGTCAAGTCTAAGTGGATCAAGGAACTTCACATAAAACCAGAGACACTGAAACTTATAGAGGAGAAAGTGGGGAAAAGCCTTGAAGATATGGGCACAGGGGAAAAATTCCTGAATAGAACAGTAATGGCTTGTGCTGTAAGATCGAGAATTGACAAGTGGGACCTCATGAAACTGCAAAGCTTCTGCAAGGCTAAAGACACCATCAATAAGACAAAAAAACCACCAACAGATTGGGAAAGGATCTTCACCTATCCTAAATCAGATAACGGACTAATATCCAATATATATAAAGAACTCAAGAAGGTGGACTCCAGAAAGTCAAATAAACCCATTAAAAAATGGGGCTCAGAACTGAACAAAGAATTCTCACCTGAGGAATACCGAATGGCAGAGAAGCACCTGAAAAAATGTTCAACATCCTTAATCATCAGGGAAATGCAAATCAAAACAACCCTGAGATTCCACCTCACACCAGTCAGAATGGCTAAGATCAAAAATTCAGGTGACAGCAGATGCTGGCGAGGATGTGGAGAAAGAGGAACACTCCTCCATTGTTGGTGGGATTGCAAGCTTGTACAACCACTCTGGAAATCAGTCTGGCGGTTCCTCAGAAAATTGGACATAGTACTACCGGAGGATCCAGCAATACCTCTCCTGGGCATATATCCAGAAGATGTCCCAACCGGTAAGAAGGACACATGCTCCACTATGTTCATAGCAGCCCTATTTATAATAGCCAGAAGCTGGAAAGAACCCAGATGTCCCTCAACAGAGGAATGGATACAGAAATTATGGTACATTTACACAATGGAGTACTACTCAGCTATTAAAAAGAATGAATTTATGAAATTCCTAGCCAAATGGATGGACCTGGAGGGCATCATCTTGAGTGAAGTAACACAATCACAAAAGAAGTCACACAATATGTATTCACTGATAAGTGGATATTAGCCCAAAACTTAGGATACCCAAGATATGAGATACAATTTGCTAAACGCATGAAACTCAAGAAGAATGAAGACCAAAGTGTGGACACTGTGCCCCTTCTTAGAATTGGGAACAAAACACCCAGGGAAGGAGTTACAGAGACAAAGTTCGTAGCTGTGATGAATGGATGGACCATTTAGAGACTGCCGTATCCAGGGATCCATCCCATAAGCAGCTTCTAAACGCTGACCCCATTGCATACACTAGCAAGATTTTGCTGAAAGGACCCAAATATAGCTGTCTCTTGTGATACGATGCCGGGGCCTAGCAAACACAGGAGTGGATGTTCACAGTCAGCTATTGGATGTATCACAGGGCTCCCAATGGAGAAGCTAGAGAAAGTACCCAAGGAGCTAAAGGGATCTGCAACCCTATTGTTGGAACAACATGATGTACTAACCAGAACCCCGGAGCTCTTGTCTCTAGCTGCATATGTATCGAAAGATGGTCTAGTTGGCCATCAATGGAAAGAGAGGCCCATTGGACTTGCAAACTTTATATGCCCCAATATAGGGGAATGCCAGGGCCAAAAGAATGGGAATGGGTGGGTACGGAAGTGGGGGGCGCTATGGGGGACTTTTGGGATAACATTGGAAATGTAATTGAGGAAAATATGTAATAAAAATATTAAAAATTAAAAAAAACAAACAAACAAAACAAAACAAAACAAAAAAGACATAATTACATCACTTCCTCATTTTCTTTCCTTTCTCTAGCCTGTCATGTCCTCTTCCTCCAACTTCTCCAGTGACCCTCTCAAATTGATGACTTCTTTGACTATATGTATATGTATGCATAATACATAAATACAACCTCCTGGGTCATTTTGGTTGTTTGTGTATACATGGTTTCCTAAGCTGATCGCTTTGTATTGAGTAAGTAGCCAGGGGTAGCATCTTTGGGAGAGGCTAATTCTCGCTCCCTCAACAGTCCTCAGCTGCTTGCTGTTCTTTGTCTAGCAGTGGTACCTACTGAGAATTTCCCTCGTTCTTTTTAGTATGTCAATGAATATTGTCATGATTCAGATCTTGTTGATGCAGCTCCCAATAGACTCCTTGCTATTTTTGCTTTTACCATCTTTGTATCCTTTCTTCTCTGGTGTTCCCTGAGCCATGTGTGCAGGAGCTTGGTTGTAGATATATTCTATGGAGCTGGGTTCTCCTACAATCTATTGATCACTGCATTATGTCCAGTTGTTGTCTCCATTTGTTAAAGAGAGAGGGTTCTTTGATGACTTATGACAACAACACTTATTGGTGGGTATAATGATACTATTAGAATGTAATAAGGAATTACACTGCTCTAGTAAACTGGTGGTTGTAGATTCTCATTAGCCCCAGGATTCGAGGACCAGGTATGATTTCTCTCCTACTGAGTGGACCTAAAGTTCACTTAGACATCCATTGGTTTCCACTAACATATGAAAAGCACTACTGTACCTTATGGACATCTTGCCATGCTGGTCACTGTTATGGTTCATAGATGTCACAGCTGGGTAGGACTACCAATTACTGCTTTCCCTTGGCAGCTTGAATAGTATTTTCTGGATGCTAGAGTTCAGGAAGGAGGCTTTCATGTTAAATACAGCTCATCTCCTGTGTAGTGTCTTCAGCAATAGTGGCTTACTTTAGACTTCTGAGACACATCCACAATCAACAGCAGTAGCCTGTATTATTTGGGAATCATTTGGACTATTCTGACAGTCTTGGTCAAGGTTTTTATTCTTGTACAAAACATCAGGACCAAGAAGCAAGTTGAGGAGGAAAGGGTTTATTCAGCTTACACTTCCACATTGCTGTTCATCATCAAAGGAAGTTCAGGACAGGAACTCACACAGGGTAGGAACTTGAAGGCAGGAGTGGATATAGAAGCCATGGAGGAATGTTGTATACTAGCTTGCTTTCCCTGGCTTGCTCAGCTTGCTTTCTTATGGAACCCAAGACTACTAGCCCAGGGATGGCACCACCCACAATGGGCTAGGCCCTCCCCTCTTGATCACTAATTGAGAAAATGCCTTATAGCTGGATTTCACGAAGGCATTTCCCAAAGGGAGGCTCCTTTCTCTATGGTAACTCCAGCTTGTGTCAAGATGACACACAGGACACCAGCCAGAACACTGGCCAAACGGTGGAAAAGAGGTTTGTCATGCTTGGGGGTTTTGTTAGTCTTTGATTCTTATGGGGGACATTATCAGCCCAAGAGCTATAACTTTTATATACAAATAATATTATATATTATAATTGTATATTATATTTATTTATATTTATTTCTTTATACATTTAACTTATTTTTATTTGTAATATACATTTATATACTATATTTTATGTAATTAATATTTAATTGTATATTTTATAATTATAATATATCTATTAGGCGTAGTTTTTAGTAGATACTTAATATGATTACTTGAATCCTTCTCAAACAATCTTGATGCCATTTATCCCTGTCTCCTCCTCCTTCTGTATTGACTTCTTCAGCCCTCCAGTTTTCATCCCTCTCTGTTTTTCCACTTCAGCTGTAAAGAAAAATGAAATCATGAAATTTGAAGATAAATGGATGGATCTAGGAAATAGTATATTGAATAAGGAAAGCAAGAGCCAGACAGACAAACTCTGTATGACCTATTTCATCTGTGATTATTGGCTGCAAATTTTCAGATGTGAGTATAGAACATGGGGTAACTGCAGAAAACGGGAAATTATAAAAGGACCATGAGGAGCAGTAGGACTCGAAAGGGGACTAGCAGCGTATAGGTAATTTTTCATTCTTGTCTATTACCTCCACTTCTTCACAGGTTCCCAGGGAAACGGAATTTGTGGTTTCTCTTTTATTCGTGATTTTGATAGTGCCAAAGACACTAACAAAACTCCACAAAGCTGAAAATGGTGTGTCAAGGAAAGCAGTATAAATTCTTGCATGTGGTTCAAGTGCAGGGCATATACTTCAGTTTCCACACAAGCATGAGAAATACATGTGAGACAGGACTCCTGGGCGAAAATGAACATGTGGCTAGAACTTCCTGGTGCCTACAGACAGCTGACCTTGTGTGATTTTACTATACGAATGTCCTAAAGCAACAGCACTTATGGTTACCTAGGCTGTTAACCCCCAATACACAGTCAATAGGCCATGTATCACATTGGTCTACCCAAACATTCACCAAAGCATAGGTAGGGGGATTTCAAGAGGGTTTTATGGCCTTTTATGATTCTTCTGATTTCTCTTTGCGGATTCTGAATTTGCTAGCCTGGCCACCTTGGAAGCATGCAAATTTCATGAGAAGGAGTTGACCTCAACCTACTTGGATTTATCTTCTCCTCTGTGATTATGGTCACTGTGAAAGATACTTGAGTTTTCTCATTTCAGATGTCAATCCCAATACGTATACCTTTGGATGTTTTTATCTTAATGTTTTACGTTTATTTTAGTTTTTCATAAAATCAAGATGCTGTTGCCGAAGTGAATGCTGGAGAAAGCTGTAAAAAAACCAACAGAAGGAAAAGCAACCATCACTTCTGTTTGAAAATTATTTACTCCACAAGAAAAAAAGCTACTCGTCTCATTCTTTTTTTTTTTTTTTTTTTTTTTTTTTTTTTTTTTTTTTGGTTTTTCGAGGCAGGGTTTCTCTGTGTAGCCCTGGCTGTCCTGGAACTCACTTTGTAGACCAGGCTGGCCTCGAACTCAGAAATCCACCTGCCTCTGCCTCTCAAGTGCTGGGATTAAAGGCGTGCGCCACCATGCCCGGCTTACTGGTCTCATTCTTAACAGCTAGGTTAAACTAGTGCAGGATCCTCTGACGTTGCAGTTGGGTTTTTTGTTGTTGTTGCTTTTTGTTTTTGTTTTTACCACATTGTTGGTGTGTCCCAGAACAGTGAGACAAATAACTACTCCTCTATTTCTGAAAAAAAAATTAAGGTATACCCAGCCTGGCAGCCAACAAATAAATCTCAGAAGTCAAAAAAACAAAACAAAACAAAAAAAAGTGGGTTCCGGGGTCCAGTTAAGAGCTCAAGAATAACAGCGTTTGTTGCTCAGTTTATGGCTTTTGGTGTAAATGAGAAATCTGTTTGCCTGCCTTGCTTTTAGATGAAATTTTAGGCAGTCCTTGTGGGGTATTGTACAGTTGGGAATAGAGTAGGAGTTGGAGTAGGGCCCCAGCTAAAATCCTGCTCCTGATAATGCTGGGGCTAGGGCTGGAAATACAGGGTTTAGAAACATTGTGTCTTTGACAGACTACACAACCAAAAGCACAGAGCTCAATCTTTTATAAGAATCATTGCTGTGTTGATTATCATTTCGGAGCCACTATTTGTACTGATGTTTCAAAACGTTATTTATTTCCTAAGTGCTATCATCCTATGTTATTACCTTTCAATAATAGACCTAAATGTTTCAGTATTTTGTTTATTCTGGGTTCCCTTCAAACCAGAAGTCCTGCTGAAAATTCCAAGTCCCATTTCCTATGAACTACACAGCTTCCTTGGAAGACTCCGCCAGGGAAGCCAGCATGTTACAGAATGGGCCCTCTCTGTAAGCCAACACAAAGCCATCTCCAGCCCTTCATGACTGGGGGGTGGGGAGGGGTGGGTGTTGGACACAATAGACACATTCCAGAGCCGTTTTTCATTTAAACACATTAAAAACTGGAACGCATGCATTTCAGGTAAACACAACCGCTTTACATTCCTGAAAGAATAATTACATCCTCATGCCAAGGAAACTATTTACATAGAGCAGTAAGCAATGCAGGATCCACACTGTCCACTCCAGGAGGCCATGCCTGGTGAGAGCGGCTGGGGTTGGGGGATGGAGGTAGGTAGACCTGGAGCTGGTAGAGTTTGGAGAATCTTTAAATTTCTAAGATGAGGTCTTGGTATAACGTAATTTCGGAGGGTCAGAGTGGGATCATATGGGAGCTTGATCTACCTTATGAATTTGATTTCGAATAATGTAAAAGCTGCTGAAGAGAAGGACCATTTGTTTTGGTAGCCTGTCAGAAGTAATTTCAGATCTGACAGGATGCCCAACCAGCAGTGCGATGTCTAGCTTTCAGCTCTCACGCCGGACACAAGAGAATCCTCAATGTAGAAGCAGGGCTGCCCGATCCTGCAGCTAAGCTGCGCCAATAGCTGCATGCCCACATTCCCTCCTCCGTGATGCGTCCCTCCTACTCCCCTGCCTGCCCTCCCTGGGTGGGTATAGAATTCAGTCTTTTATGGAATCACAATGAGTTGATATAAGCAATTGCAACAAAAACAACATCAAAAGAAATTACACCACCATCAAACTATCTCATAATATCATTAGTGACCTAAATTAAAGCAAGATAATTGCCCGAGCAGACAACAAACAGCCACGAAGAATACTAATAATGTTGAAAGCCCGTTCCAACACTCAGCCAGGAGCCCAGCTTCAAACGCTCTTGCAATTTGTGTTCAGATCTCCTGACAAAGCTCTTTCTCAAGTTCAGAAAAAGAAAACAAAACCAGTCTCGCTCACCTTTATCTCTGTTTTCTCTAACCTTCTTCCAGGTCCTTATTACAGTCATAAAGCAGAAACGGGAGCCTCAAAGCTAGGCTGAATGTTGACCCAGAAGTGCTGACGTAATTGTGGTTGTTGATGGGGAAGAAAAGTGTCTCAGGCATGAAGTTCAGGTCAATGGTGTATTGGCTGAAACACTTAATTTTCTGTAATAAATTGGATCATAAGGGGAAAGTTCATCACAGTCATTCCAGTCTTCTGGGAATGCTGGTTCTAACAATGACTTTCACCAGCAATGTGTAACGTGCATGATACTAAAAATGGGGTACCTGAAGTGAGACTCTTAAGCTTCTCCTCTGTTTCCTAGGGTCAGATGTGACAGGAATGGACTTGAGTGGAGAACTTAGCTATGACTTCATGGATCCGGACAAACCAGTTTCCTCAGTAGCACGTGAACAAGATGCTCTAAGTTTTTCTCAGGTTCTCAAAGTTAGTTACACGCATCATAAGGTCAGAGTTGGAACCCAGCGAAACATCCTATAAAAAAGCCACTATGGTCTTGGACCACTGTTGAGTTAGGTACAGAAACAGGTACCCATGGCCATCCCTGTGGGCAATGAAGAAAGTACAAGCAAAGATCCTTGTAAAAACCTGCGCTCGTTATTTTCATTTGGAAGAAGCTAGGAAGTGCATTTGAGCTCAGTACAAACATCTTCCTCATTGTGATTTTTCCTTCCTTAAGTATGATTTTATTCTCCACCTGCTTCACTAACGCTGAAAAATAAAGAGGTGTGTTCAGTGGGCCACTGGGTGTGATATTCTCCTCTGATGCTTAATGAAAAAAATCAGCCAAGGTTTGCTTCCAGGTCCTGGATACTGAGGGACTACTGAGCCTCTTATCTTCGTCAGGATCTAGGTACCCCCACAGCCTGGCTGGATAATCAGATGCTCCACGGGCATTTGCGAGTGAGAAAGCCAGCTTCTTGCTGCACATCAACTTCTGCTTCTTTTAGTTCTATTAAGAATAAAACAGAATTCTTTCAAGATACCATGTGCCTGTTATTGTCCTCGTTCCATATCATCTTATGATAATCACTTCATTCACATCTTCAGAGTCATCAGGTTTAGTGGATATAAAATAATACAAATCAGCCCGAAGAGCTATGGCCAAGGATGCCTAGGCACTGACTGCCATGTAGACTTTGAACATGATGGAGAACTGCCTGGACCTGACTAATATTGTTTTGAACAAACTAAGAGCTGATGGGAAAAATTAAAGAGAAAACACATGTGCTTCGTGTGGTTCCCAGCTATTAACCAAACCTCAATTACACTGAGTATGACTGAGATGTGTTACTTATAGGAATATAAAAAGCAGAGGCCATTGTGCAGATCATAGAGCCCACCCACCTTAGTTTACAAACAGTCTTTCTCTGCTTTAACACAGGGGTAAGTTCTCAGAAATGCATTGCTCATGATTTTGTTAGGCAAACATTGTGAAGTATACTTATATTACCAATCAACTGTCTGAGGGTTTTTGTTTTGTTTTGTTTTGTTTTGTTTTGTTTTTTCTCTACCCATACTGAGACTTTGGGTAGACAAGGAGACTCATGCTCTGTTTTGGGCAGTTTTTGTTGCCCTCAGAGATTGACAGCAGCCATAGCGGTGGGTAGGTGGGACATCAGCCAGTGGTACCTTCAGATGTTGCAACCCTTAGGTCTCCAGAATCTGGACAATTAGCCATACATGTAGAACAGCTCTTTTGTAGACCTAGGAAATTAGGATTCCTCGACCCTTGGTGGTGGCTGGACTTGCAACTTCTAGACAGGCCTAGATGTCAGGATTCTTCAAGATTCAGCAACTCCCAATGTTTATTGCTCTCAGTGAGCAGTCAGATGTCCTTGACCCTAAAGACTCACTACTGGGAACTCTTACAGGGCCTGTGTTTTCTCTTCTACCTCTTTAGTCTCAGCTCTCCATCTCTATCTGCAACCTACTTTGCCAACCTGCAGTTGCTATGGTGGCCCCTCTCTCCTCTCTTTCTCCATGTCTATAGTTCTGTAAATAGGTAAGGGAATACCAGTTGAGATGAGACTTTTACTGAGTCTAATATTGGAATAGCACAGGAATAGTACAAGATAGTACCTCCCAACAGACTCACCCAGTAAGCCTGAGAAGCCTTTTTTCTATAGCCAGAGAGCTTTGTATTCCAATCATGGTTGTTTGTTATAGAAATACCATAGCTTTACCATTTAGCACTGCTGGCAGCCATTGGACCCATCACAGCCTTGTATTTTTAGCACTAGTTGCCTCTACTAGGCCACCAAGGAAAGTGCTCTCCCCTCTGGCCAAGGTAGAAATGGCTGCAGGGTCACTTATGGTTTACCAAGGTTGTGACAGTAGGAACTATGGTATAATCCATTTCAAATAGTCCTGGTAGAAGCTTTGGCTTCACAAACGAGGGTACTCAGCTGCTGTCATCATGTTATTTTCTCAGGGTGTCTATGGAATGTTCCAGATGACCGGTGTAATGATAGTAGATTTGGCTATTTGCAAATATAAGGACAATAGATTTGGAGATCCCTTCTGTGAAGTAGATTGTCAGTGCCTTCACTCAAGGCACACAGGGCAGGCAGAAAGGGCCAAACAACTACCAATTAAGGAGTAAAATGGCTCTATTACCCTAATATCTTTGCTTATTTATAGGAAAATGAACAGCAAAAGTTCTTATCATTAACACTAACAGTTAATAATACTTGATAACTCTCTGTTCCCTTAGGGAGAAACCCCTCTTTTATCTTAGACAATCTAAGATGGACATGATGCCCCCAGAAGTTATCTTTTGGGACAATCACTTGTACATGGGTTGACCAATATTTGAATACTACTATATAACTTATGACAATATTAGAAATGGTATCTAAAACATTTGGTGACTTTCCTAGGACATTATATCTAATTAGTACAGAGATAAAACATCAATTCACAGCCACATTACTTAATTCATAATTATTGCTTTTCATATTACAGCATAAAGTCTCATTAGCTATTTCTCTTAGGGTCATGAGTGATATGAACAAACTTGAAAAAAATGACCAAGTTTGGATCAAGACAAATTGGTTTCCATAGTAACTTCTGAGATAATTAGTTGTGTGGTGGTATGGAATAACTGACTTCCAGATACTGAGCTATCTGGACACACAGGCACTTCTAGGCCAAAGTACAGAGTATCCTTATGCTATGCAGGCCCCTGCTTATAACAAGGTCCTAATTGATCTAGGAGTCTAAGTTGAAGAGAAAATGCAGTCTTTTTCAATGATCAACTAGATCTATGATTCTCAAGATATGGCTAAAGAGTACATTTGGAAAATTTGCATTTTCTGAGTAATGAGAAGAGAGTACTGATCACCACTGATAGGTAGGGGCCAGTGATGTGTGTGATGCCCTCCAATAATGATCATTGTACATCTTACATATTACTGAGATGGTAGAGTCCTGGCATAGGTCTGTATGATCTCCATATGCTTTTTCAGTTAAAAGATAAATTGCTCTTATTAATTTTATTATTGTAATTATTATTCATACTGTATAAATCCTGTAATAAACCAGCTATTTCAAATATTAATTAGAATTTATTTCAGTTGTTGTTTGATAAATTGAAGTTATCTGACTCAAATTAAGAAGAGAGTCTTGAACTTTCTCAGCTCAGAGGAAAGCTGGGTATGTCTAAACCCGATGGTTCTCAGTCTTCAATGTACAGCAGAAAAACCATGGTGGGTTTATTAGTTATACTTTCTTATGCCAAAGGTTTGGTACTGGGCCCCAGGAGTTGGGCTTCTTAGGAAATCCCCAGTTGATGCTTCTGGTCTGAGAGTAGGATTTAAGAGTCACTCTGTTCTCTGATTCAATCTCTAGGAGAGGTGAGGGATGTTTGTGTTTGTTTTTAACTAATTTGAGTTTATTCTGAGCAAGTCAATAGCCATTTTATTTAAAAGGTGACATTGATGTCAGTCAAACTAGAGTCCAAACTAGTCTTTACAATCCTGCCTCTTAGAGTGCTTGGTTACTCATGTTTTTTTGTTGTTGTTGTTGTCGTTGTTTTGTTTTGTTTGTCTGTTTGTTTGGTCACATGTGCTAGCAAAGTCATCTAGAGAGACTACAAGAATCTGCAAGAAGCATTTTCCATAAGCCCCTCGCCCTTTCTCCTATCTAAAATGTGTCACTATTGATTTAATGAAGGATTAGGCGTGTAGACAGCTTCCAGCCTGATATTAACAGGGTTAACTGTGAAACAGCCATGTAGTCTCTGGTTATTAAGTTTGCAATTGGATTTGCATACTATTGATGCCTGATCCTAGGAGTGCATCTGTGATATGGACAATAAAACGAAGAAAAAAAAAAGCCAGCTCTCCAACAAGTTTCTGCTTAGCCTACTTTCGCCTCTCTTGCTTACAACATTTGTTTTCCTACACTGTAAGTCAGAAGAGAGTAGGCGATGATAATGCTTACTCTGGCTGGAAAATGCTGGTCCCAAACAGCAGGCCTGGCTCTGATTACATCTCATAATCAAGCTGTGTACAGTATGACTTGACTTAATGTCTGGGCCATGTTCATCTGCACATTGGAAAGCTCGATGTTGCAAACTATAGCATCAATTGGCTTGGGCAAGAAGTCCCAGTTCATCAGGCTTCTATTTTCTCAAGGATGATGTGCCTGCTTCCTCTCCAGGAGAGACTCCCCAGGATAATTGAGTACTCATTTAGCAATTAGGTGATATCATTTTCTAGGCATAGTGGGGGAGATGATTTGAAAAGAAGGAAAAACAGTACTGAAATGTTGCTCAGTTAAGCTAGGTCACAAAAGACTGCTGCTGCACATGAATTCAGAAGTACAGCTGCATTGACCTTGAATTTGGAAGAACAACAAATTAAATGCCCTTAGACTAGACTATGGTTATTTAAATTAAACTGCGTGTATACATACAGGTATGTGTGTACATTTATGAGTGAGATTTTCTTTACAGCAGTGAGCATTATCAATGTCCCCATCTATATCAACATCTGTATCAAATGTATATGATGCA